>NW_024070208.1:63448101-63551803 GCF_014754425.2 Oryx dammah
TATTGTGATATTATGTATTCAGAAAACTAGATGAAAATTCTGAGCATTTGGGGGCAGGAGGAAAAGGGGATGACAGAGGATGAGATGGCTGGATGGCATCACCAACTTGATTGACATGAGGTTGAGTAAACTCTGGGAGTTGGTGACGGACAGGGAGGCCTGGCGTTCTGTAGTCCATGGGGTCACAAAGAGTCGGACAGGACTGAACAACTGAACTGAACTAAACCATTCTTGAATTTAAATTTCTCTCATAAAATCTTTTTATATTATATTTTAAAATGTATTTTTGTGTAAAGAAATTTTAAAAATATATAGTGAAGTCAAGATGGTATATGCCATTATGTTTTTTTCAGATTCTTTAGACTTGACTGAATAAACAAATCCAGTAGTTACTCTGGGAAATTATTTTCTGACGTAGATAAGGAACCACACTCCCCTTAATAACTCATGGAGATTTTTAATGTCCTTTAAAATTATCATAACCCTGATTTTTAGTATGCAGTACCTTCAAAAAATTTTCCCTTTGGTCATTAAATGTTTTTATGTAAGTGATATTTCATGGTGTTAAATCATATACTTGAATCAATCAAGCTTGGAAATGTTCTTAAATTAGATCCAAGGAGTTGTTTCAGATGGTAACAAAATGACTGAAGTTAAAGTTTTCTCTCCCTAAGACTATTGATTTATCTATCTAGTCTGCCTAAGATACTTTTATTTTAATTTTTTCTAAGTTTATCATTTACTCTATCACTCAAGAAACACTAATTTAACAGAAATGACTAAGAGGGATGATCCCAGAACTCTCTACAAGGAGTGATTACAGGAAATCTGGTTGGAATCAAGCATGTTGTTTGACTCTAAAGCTTGTCATAAAAGAGCAGTCATTCAGCTTGTAAAGCCTCACCCATTTACCAGTCTGTCTGTGTGTGTGTGTTTAACTAGATGCCTTGCTTGCACTACTTGGTTGTATCACTCTTATGTGTATCTCAAATGCATTGAATCTTTTTTTTTAAGAAACTTATAGAGAAAGTATTTCTTGATATATACTGACATATGCTGAACATTTTTCTCAGCACAGTCATTTACTCAACAGATGTTTGTTTAGTGCTTATGAGAGGTCATGCTCTATTCTAGGCACTAGACAAGAAGAAAATAGGCAAAAAATTTCTGGCTTTAGAACTTGACTTTATGCATTTTAAATCATGATAGCCTTGTGAATTATCACAAAAATAGCTGCTGTTGTATGTACTTTCCAGATGTGAAAACTGAAGCAGAAAAGGTAATATCTTTCATAGGGTCAGATAACTAGTAATTGGCAAGATCTAGATATGTTTATCTCACTCCCTTTATTTCTGTGTCTCCTAAACGCTGCAGAGTACCAAAACAAGTACCCTACAAGAGTACTTCAAGAGTTTTATGAATTAAATAATATTAATATAAAAATGAATTAGGCAACAACATGAGAAGAAAGAAATACGTTTTACATTATCAGTAAAAGATTAAGACAGAAAGTAGATGTCTCTTGCCCAGGAAATGGTGTATATAAAAAATTAGAAATGTGACAATACATAAAATATTTAAATGGTGACCATTAGAAATGTCCAAAATATAGGATGGTGTCCATACAAAGACGGTTCTTTAAATCAAAATTAAGCTTTGTTATATTTTATGGAAATATTATGAAGCATTACTTATTTGAGGCAGACTATGACAGTAAATAACATCAGGAAGGATCTATTTTATGAAAATAAATTTAAAATGTAATAGGGAAGCTGAGAGGACATTTAGTGAATGTCCTCTGGTACTTTAAAGATGGAAATATTATATTTAATTCAATTTCAGTCATTCATTTTTTAATGCATTCATAAATAAAGCCAGGCAATGTGGTAGACATTCTGAATCCTAAGATTTCCAGATGTATTCAAGAAATGACCATTTAATGTTTTAGAAACACAAATTTTCATATAATGTGATTCAGATACCAATGGCTTGGAGACCAGAAAAAAGGGCCTAAGTGAGATTGAAAGTTGGGTAAAATGTGACAGAGGAAACTATTAAATGTATATCACACAGAATATTTGGAATTTTTCTAGATACAGAATTGAAAAGCTAGGTGTTAAACCAGAGCAAGAGTTCAGAGAATATCTTACTTTCTTCTCTTTTAAGTTTTGAAGAAGTGATTTAAAGGGAAAATAGATTAATGTATTACCATCGTAATATCTTCAATACTTTGCTTTAAGACTGAAAAAATAAATATTTATGTTTGTAAACTGTAAACCAAACTCAATTATGGAATGTACCTGAGGAATAGGACTTCAGCCCCCTCAGATGATTCCAGTAAAAATTAGGGGTCAGCTGGGAATTGAATCCTTATTCACTTAGTGTTGTTTTGTATATATCACCAGATCACCAGAACTCCACAGAGTTGGTAAATGCTAGGAAGTTTTTGTGTGGTAAGCAAAGGGAGCACTGAGTTTGCAAATGTGTGTTTCTCGTGGTCTCTTAAGCATCATTATATGTCAGCTATCTAGGCCAGTAAGGGATTTGGGAAAACTGAAATACTTTCCTTATGTCTATGAGTATATTTTATTTTATTGTGTCATGAATTGGGTAGGTATATCCTTTTATCCTTTACTTGTGTCTTTTGACATTTATTGGAGAAGGCAATGGCAACCCACTCCAGTACTCTTGCCTAGAATATCCCATGGACAGAGGAGCCTGGTAGGCTGCAGTCCATGGGGTCACAAAAAGTCGGACAGGACTGAGCGACTTCACTTTCACTTTACACTTTAATGCATTGGAGAAGGAAATGACAACCCACTCGTGCTCTTGCCTGGAGAATCCCAGGGGCGGCGGAGCCTGTGGGGGCTGCCATCTATGGGGTCACACAGAGTTGGACATGACTGAAGCGACTTAGCAGCAGCAGCAGTTGACATTTATAAAATTGATTCCTAGGAAATCATCCTTATATCATAGTCATTTTCACTTAATTATATCAATAAGCTCCCAACCCTTTGTTGCATATGTTTAATAGAGTCAATTTATATTTGATATATTATAAACAGTTACAATTATGGTTTCACTTCCAATATTTTCCTAACAGAAATAAAAAATTCCCACATACTGCAAATTCCAAATGACTAAGAATGTAACTAAAGGCCATTGCTCAGCCATTTCCACATTCTTCATGGTATGTAAACATAATCATATTTCAGACATATATGACAAGGTTTTACATCCACAGGCTCCCAGTTGTTATTACTGAACACTGCCAATCTACCCCCCAACCCAACTATGGATGACACAGTGATGTTCCTTTATTTACACAACTGGTTGCACACCAAGGAGAATAAATTCTAACTTTTAGCTATAGTAACTAGGCCATTGGAGAACAACAACAGCAACAACAGAACTGTAGATATCTAGTGAAATCCTAATTGTTTACCTTAATTTTTTTTCACGAGTTTAGCTCCTTTGCTTTGTTTGTTACCACATGCTGTTCCTGATCCTTAATGACCTGAGATTCTAACTGATTTCACTATTCAATAGTCATTCTTGGATGAGGGTATGTCTACTTCCAACATTTTCACAGTATGGTGTATCTTTATAGTCAACATTCAGTTAGTAATTCAATTTGAGCTGTGTTTTCTCTCTGTGCCTATTTCAAGGTCAACCTATATCCTAGATTATGTTATTTTTTAATTTTTTTCCATGATATCAAGCCTCTAGGACTATTATTTTGCCTGATTTGGTACAGTACTCCAAGACAGGTTTCTAACCTCTCAAAAAACATTTGGCAATCTGGAGCTAGTTCACATCAAGCCCAAGTCACCATATATGTCACTGCCATTCAATGTTAATGAAACCATGTCATTGGGGAAATGTGCTGTACAAGAAATGTGTGTTCTGTAAGACTGTCAGTTTAATATATTCTATCCTTAGATGCACTTCTGTCTTCATGCGACATAGAATTTACCTTAATGTCTTTTGTGTCCTTCCAAAACTGAGTAATCTGCAACATTCAGGCCACCAAAGTGGCATGCAAATTCACTCAAGGATGACTGTGTTCCAAATCTCATTTCCTTAAATGAATTCCATTCACATTTGTATTTCATAAAAGAGTGTACAAAGCTGTGATATAACTGAGCAGATAGTTATAATATCACACACAGGATGCTATCTAAGAAATATGTCATTTTAATTTATGTCCACAAAGAGTGCAGAAACTTGTCATTTAGCCTTTTATGCCTCATCCAATTAATCGGTCATAATTCTCTTTGGCATGTGAAAAATAAATAGAATGCAAAATAGCTTATAAACTGCATGCTAAGTGATAGCTGTGATTGTCTACCTATAAATTGAGTCAACAGAAAATGTTGTGTCACTTGTTTCTACCAGATTATCTTCAAGGAGTTTCTAGATAAAGAGAGCTTATGGATCAGTAGGAATAAAGTCTTTTTCACCCAGAGACGCAGTCAAGAGGTCTCTCAATACTGGCCATTACTCAGTTCAGTTCAGGTCAGTTCAGTAGCTCAGCCATGTCCGACTTTTTGCGACCCCATGAACTGCAGCACGCCAGGCCTCCCTGTCCATCATCAACTCCCGGAGTTCACTCAAACTCACGTCCATTGAGTCGGTGATGCCATCCAGCCATCTCATCCTCTGTCGTCCCTTTCTCCTCCTGTCCCCAGTCCCTCCCAGCATCAGAGTCTTTTCCAATGAGTCAACACTTCGCATGAGGTGGCAAAAGTACTGGAGCTTCAGCTTTAGCATCATTCCTTCCAAAGAACACCCAGGACTGATCTCCTTTAGAATGGACTGGTTGGATCTCCTTGCAGTCCAAGGGACTCTCAAGAGTCTTCTCCAACACCACAGTTCAAAACCATCATTCTTCGGCACTCAGCTTTCTTCACAGTCCAACTGTCACATCCATACATGACCACAGGAAAAACCATAGCCTTGACTAGACAGACCTTTGTTGGCAAAGTAATATCTCTGCTTTTCAATATGCTATCTAGGTTAGTCATAACTTTCCTTCTAAGGAGTAAGCGTCTTTTAATTTCATGGCTGCAATCACCATCTGCAGTGGTTTGGGAGCCCCCCAAAATAAAGTCTGACCCTGTTTCCACTGTTTCTCCATCTATTTCCCATGAAGTGATGGGACCAGATGCCATCATCTTGGTTTTCTGAATGCTGAACTTTAAGCCAACTTTTTCACTCTCCTCTTTCACTTTCATCAAGAGGTTGAGTTCCTCTTCACTTTCTGCCATAAGGGTGGTGTCATCTGCATATCTGAGGTGATTGATATTTCTCCCGGCAATCTTGATTCCAGCTTGTGTTTCTTCCGGCCCAGCGTTTCTCATGATGTACTCTGCATATACGTTAAATAAGCAAGGTGACAATATACAGCCTTGACATACTCCTTTTCCTATTAGGAACCAGTCTGTTGTTCCATGCCCAGTTCTAACTGTTGCATCCTGACCTGCATATGGGTTTCTCAAGAGGCAGGTCAGGTGGTCTTGTATTCCCATCTCTTTCAGAATGTTCCACAGTTTATTGTGTTCCACACAGTCAAAGGCTATGGCATAGTCAATAAAGCAGAAATAGATGTTTTTTCTGGAACTCTCTTGCTTTATCCATGATCCAGCAGATGTTGGAAATTTGATCTCTGGTTCCTCTGCCTTTTCTAAAACCAGCTTGAACATCAGGAAGTTCACAATTCATGTATTGCTGAAGCCTGGCTTGGAGAATTTTGAGCATTACTTTACTAGCATGTGAGATGAGTGCAATTGTGTGGTAGTTTGAACATTCTTTGGCATTGAGCCTTTCTTTGGGATTGGCCATTACTAGTCAGCACTAAATTGGAGAGGGATAGCTCAGAGTTTCTTCTGTTGGCTTAATTCACTCCTGTAAAAATAATTCTATCTCACTTTGAAATTCACTTTTGCTTAAAATCTCTTTTGCTGTCTTTCTGCTATTATTATATTTGTTTGTGTTTATTATTAGTTTGGACCCCTGCATACCTTTCTTCCCAATCAACATTTCCAACTCTACAAAGTTAATACTTGGTCACAGAATTTGACAGAAAGAAAAAAAATGCGCAAAACTGTTCTTACCATTTTGTAAGGAAGACACATTCACAGTCCTAATTCAATCAGCATGTGATAAAATGATACACTATCTGAGAGGAACATTAGTAATATGTGTTGTTAATTTCAGTGATAGTAACAATATGTCTATCCTGAATTGTACAATACCAGAGATGACTCTACACATAGACATCACCAGATGGTCAAGACCAAAATCAGATTGATTAAATTCTTTGGAGCCAAAGATGGAGAAGCTCTCTACAGTTAGCAAAAGCAAGACGAGGAGATGATTGTGGTTCAGATCATGAGCTCCTTATTGCACAATTCAGACTTAAATTGAAGAAAGCAGGGAAAACTACCAGGCCACTCAGGTATGACCTAAATCAAATCACTTATGATTATACAATGGAAGTGACAAATAGATTCAAGGGATTGATCTGGTAGGCAGAGTGCTTGAAGAACTATGGATGGAGGTTTATAGCATTGTATAGGAGGCAGTGATCAAAACCATCCCAAAAGAAAAAGAAATGAAAAAAGCAAAATGGTTGTCTAAGGAGATCTTACAAATAGCTGAGACAAGAAGAGAAGTGAAAGACAGAGGAGAAAACGAATGCTATACCCATCTGAATGCAGAGTTCCAAAAAATAGCAAGGAGAGATAAGAAAGCTTCCTAAGTGATCAATGCAAAGAAATAGAGGAAGACAATAGAATGGGAAAAAACTAGAGATCTCTTCAAGAAAATTAGAGATACCAAGGGAACATTTCATGCAAAGATGGGCACAATAAAGGAAAGAAGCAGTATGGACCTAATGGAAGCAGAAGATATTAGGAAGAGGTGGTAAGAATACACAGAATAAATATACCAAAGAAATCTAATGACTCAGACAACCACAATGGTGTGATCACTCACCTAGAGTTAGACATTCTGGAGTGAGAAATCAAGTGGCCCTTAGTAATTACCACTGCAAACCAAGCTAGTGGAGCTGATGGAATTCCAGTTGAGCTATTTCAAATCCTAAAAAGATGATGCTGCAAAAGTGCTGCACTCAATATGCCAGCAAACTTGGAAAACTGAGTAGTGGTCACAGGACTGGAAAAGGTCAGTTTTCATTACAATCCCAAAGAAGGGCAAAGCCAAAGAATGTTCAAACTACCACACAATTGCACTCATTTCACAGACTAGCAAAGTAATGCTCAAAATTCTCCAAGCTAGACTTTAACAGCAAGTAAGCTGAGACATTACACATGTTCAAATTGTATTTAGAAAAGGCAGAGGAACCAGAGATCAAATTGCCACATCTGTTGGCCCATAGAAAAAGCAAGAGAATTCCAGAAAAACATCTACTTCTGCTTTATTGACTACACTAAAGCCCTTGACTGTGTGGATCACAACAAACTGTGGGAAATTCTTAAAGAGATGGGAATAGCAAACCACCTGACCTGCCTCCTGAGAAATCTGTATACAGATCAAGAAGAAATAGTTAGAGCCAGACATGGAACAATGGACTGATTCCAAATTGGGAAAGGGATACATCAAGGTTGTTTATTGTCACCCTGCTTATTTAATTTACATGCAGAGTACATCATGTGAAATGCTGGGCTTGATGAAGCAAAAGCCAGAATCAAAATTGCTGGGAGTAATATAAAAAATGTCAGATATGCAGATGCCAGCACCCTTATGGCAGAAAGCAAAAAGGAACTAAAGAGCCTCTCGATGAGAGTGAAAGAGGAGAGTGAAAGCTGGCTTAAAGCTCAACTTTCAGAAAACTTAGATCACGGCAAATGGTCCTATCACTTCATGGCAAATAGATGGGGAAATAATAGAAACAGTAACAGACTTTATTTTGGGGGGCTCAAAAATCGCTGGTATGGTGATTGCACACATGAAATCAAAAGATGCTTGCTCCTTTGAAGAAAAACTATAACAAACCTAGATGCATATTAAAAAGCAGAGACATTACATTGATGACAAAGGTCTGTCTAATCAAAGCTATGGTTTTTCTAGTGGTCGTGTGTGGATGTGAGAGCTGGACCAGAAAGAAAGCTGAGTGCTGAAGAAATGATACTTTTGAACTGTGGTGTTGGAGAAGACTCTTGAGAGTCCCTTGGACTGCAAAGAACTCAAACAAGTCAATCCTAAACAAAATCAGTCCTGAATATTCATTGGAAGGACTGATACTGAAGCTGAAGCTCCAATACTTTGGCTACTTGATAAGAGCAGCCAACTCATTAACAATGACCCTGACGCTGGGAAAGATTGAAGGCAGGAGGAGAAGTAGACAACAAAGGATGAGATGTCTGGATGGCATCACTGACTCAGTGGACTTGAGTTTGAGCAAGCTCTGGATTATGGTGAAGGACAGGGCAACCTGGCATGCTGCAGTCCATGGGGTCACAAATGGTCAGACACGACTGAGAGACAGAACAACAATAATATAATAAATAAAATATCTCCTCCAGGGGAAATCCAACTTTTTCACTCTCCTCTTTCACTTTCATCAAGAGGCTCTTTAGATCCTCTTTGCTTTCTGCTATAAAGGTGATGTCAGTTGCATATCCAAGATTATTGATATTTCTTCTGGCAATCTTGATTCCAGTTCGTGCTTCATCCAGTCCGGCATTTCTCATGATGTACTCTTCATATAAGTTAAATAAGGAGAGTGACATATTCCTTTCCAACCTTGACATATTCCTTTCTCAATTTGGAACCAGTTACTTTGTAAAAGTTAGTTAAGTTTGCTTGTCACCCATTAAAAAGGTACGGGATTCCTAAACTTGGAAAATATCTTCTGTAACTTAAACCAATGTATATGATGGTGTCATCTGGCTCTCTTTATGCCACCCTGTGTATAATACAGCTTAGACAAGTGCAGACAACCCATAACATGCAATTATTCTGGCTACTACTGTATTATAAGAAATGAACTGTAATCTTCCCCTGACCCATGAATCACCTGCCTTCCTTCAGTATTCATAGAACTATAACAAGCTAAGTGTTTAGTTGGCAAGAAAAATAAAATTTAGGACCTTTAACAGTTCTAGACAGATATCATGGTCCTTGAGTTAGTCAGTTCAGTCGCTCAGTCGTCTCCGACTCTTTGTGACCCCATAAACTGCAGCACGCCAGGCCTCCCTGTCCATCACCAACTCCCAGAGTTCACTCAGACTCACGTCCATTGAGTCGGTGATGCTATCCAGCCATCTCATCCTCTGTCATCCCCTTCTCCTCCTGCCCCCAATCCCTCCCAGCATCAGAGTCTTTTTCCAATGAGTCAACTCTTCTCATCAGGTGGCCAAAGTATTGGAGTTTTAGCTTTAGCATCATTCCTTCCAAAGAATACCCAGGGATGAGCTCCTTTAGAATGGACTGGTTGTATTTCCTTGCAGTCCAAGGGACTCTCAAGAGTCTTCTCCAACACCACAGTTCAAAAGCATCAATTCTTTGGCACTCAGCTTTCTTCACATGGTCCTTGCTACTGGTAAGTCGCTTCGGTCGTGTCCGACTCTGTGAGACCCCATAGATGGCAGCCCACCAGGCTCTCCCATCCCTGGGATTCTCCAGGCAAGAACACTGGAGTGGGTTGCCATTTCCTTCTCCAATGCATGAAAGTGAAAAGTGAAAGGGAAGTCGCTCAGTCGTGTCTGACTTCGTGATCCCATGGACTGCAGCCTACCAGGCTCCTCCATCCATGGGATATTCCAGGCAAGAATACTGGAGTGGGTTGCCATTGCCTTCTCCCACATGGTCCTTGGGTATATGTAAATTTAAAGTCAGGCTGAAAACCACTGGAATTATCAAGATAAAGTTACAAAAATTATGCAACTATGTATTTGTTTCTTCTGAAAACTCTCATTACATTTTATGATTCTGTGAAGTCTCTAATTTACTTTCTGTCATATTCAAAAATAGGATTCATCCATTTAACTAGCTCAGTTAAAACTTACAATTTATCTGCACATCTATTTTAAGTAACATGCTTTCAATTGCCAACTTGATTTCCAATGAGATGCCTGCTATGGCATTCATAGTATGGTAAATCCATGTAATATTATATTTTCTTTCTCCTTTCTATATATTGGTAGCTCAGATGTAAAGAATCTGCCTGCAGTGTGGGAGACCTGGGTTTTATCTCTGGATCAGGAGGATCCCCTGGAGAAGGAATGACTATCTGCCTGAAGATGGACAGAGGAGCCTGGTGGGCTATAGCCTATGTGGTTGCAAAGAATCAGTCTTGACTGAGAGAGTAACTTTCAATTTCATATATTGGTAGCAGTGGAATATTTGCCTTAATCAGAAGAAATATTGATTGAGAATTCACTGCTCCAAACCTATCACTATATTCTTCGAGGTAACTTTCTGAAATAAGCAAAGCTTAGAGTGTTAATTCCAGTGATCACCCACTAGAAGTCCTCTGAGACTGCTGATACTAACCAATATAATCTTGTCAACCGTGGGCCTTCCTCCGTGATTTACCATCTGCAAGAGATACTGCTTCTGTTTTTCAAACAAGGAGGATCAATTATGAGAAAAGGCACTGGTGACTGCCTTTGCTTCAAACTCTCCTTTCAGTAATTTTTGTATAGGTAGCAGTCTTGAAAAACAGAGACAATGCCTTACTCTGGAACAAATGTCAGTTTTGTTTACTTTGAAGTATAATAAAAATAATATCTTCCCTAGAAGCAAATATCTGCCATGTTTACTATATACTAAAAATGATTCAAGTTATGTAAATTTGGAGATCTTCTGTAACACAACCAAAGAAGTCCATGTGTCATGTGGACTTATTTTAATCATCCTGTGGGAACTGGGACAAAGGAAGTGGGCACAATTTATGAAAATCTGGCTACTGCTATTGTAATAATCTATTCTTTGTATGTGAACCAGAAGCCATACATCTTCTGCCAATAACCATAAAACTGGTCAGCTAATTCATTAGTTGGTCATACAGTAAGAAACTCAGACATTTTGCAGTTCTTGATACACCTTCAAATCCTTCCCTGCCACCCTCCCTTTGTAAATCCTCTACACACTTATAGCAGACTTCCGTTGCCATGCAGAAAGTGGTCACTTCTGCTGTTGGAGTAAAATTTTTAAAAAATATATCAAGCAAGTATCCAGTCAATATGCCATATTCATGGAAACAATCAGACAGTAAATAAATATTTACTAAATAACCAACAATAACAAAAAAATTGCTATTAAATTTTTTTGTTAATTTACATTCACTGAGTTCCTTCAGTTTATTCTTATTTATTTATTTTTTTGCTCGTGGGTTGTTTTTGTTTTGTTTTTTTTTTACTTTACAATACTGTATTGGTTTTGCCATACATCAACATGAATCCACCATGGATGTACGTAAGTTCCCACTCCTGAACCCCCCTCCCACCTCCCTTCCCATACCATCCCTCTGGGTTATCCCAGTGTACCAACCCCAAGCATCCTGTATCCTGCATTGAACCTAGACTGGCGATTCATTTCTTATATGATATTATAAATGTTTCAATGCCATTCTCCCAAATCATTCCACCCTCTCCCTCTCCCACAGAGTTAAAAAGTCTGTTCTGTACATCTGTGTCTCTTTCACTGTCTCACATACAAGGTTATCGTTACCATCTTTCTAAATTCCATATATATGTGTTAGTATACTGTATTGGTGTTTTTCTTTCTGGCTTACTTCAGTCTCTGTAATCGGCTCCAGTTTCATCCACCTCATTAGAACTGATTCAAATTTATTCTTTTTGATGGCTGAGTAATACTTCATTGTGTATATGTACCACAGCTTTCTTATCCATTCGTCTGCTGATGGACATCTGGGTTGCTTCCATGTCCTGGCTATTATAAACAGTGCTGTGATGAACATTAAATTTTAAGGAAATAAAGAGTAATGGAGCATCACTGACTCTCATATAAAATAGAAATATAATTTATAATATTAGTCATCACAATAATAATAATATTCATAAACTGCTATACATCAAACACTATTTAAAACAGTATCTTGCTCCTTTTAGAGACTGGTGAGCTATTCATTATTATTATACACAAAGTTTGGACAAAAAATTGGTGCTATAAGATAGTCATTGATACATGCCAAAGGATAATCAGTGATGGGAACTTGATTTGAACCAGGGCAATTCATATTGTGGAACATATCATCTAACCACCATGCTCTATATTTGAGGAGAACAGTGACATATAAAGCAAAACTAACAGGTTACACATAATTGTTTGTTTTCTTATATAAAATTATTATAATTTGCTACTGCTACCGAGTCTAAACTCATTCTGCTTGCTGCATGACAGGCAAGTAAATCAGGAGATGAGCTGTTGGGGCAAGGAATAATGACATTATTTGGAAAGCTAGCAACCCAGAAGATGACAGGTTAGTGTCTCAGAGAACCACTTTATCCCAGTTAGAATTCAGGCTTCTTTTCTACTGAAAAGGGAAAGGGGAGTGGTTGTTTGTTGCTAACTTCTTGATGCAGAAATCCTTTGTTCTTGCAGCTGTCCACATAGGTCAGGTCGTGAGGTTCCTATAAACCTCCAACAAAACAAATGTTAGTCTCTGTTCTGCAACTTTTTTAATTGCCGTATGAATGGAAAGGTGCTGCAATCTTAAAGGTCAGAGCCTTGAGAACAGGCTATCCTGTATATTTCAAGAAGTAGGTAACATTCTTTTACAAAAAGTGGAGCGCTGACATCAGTATGTGCAGGCAACAGGGCACAAAAGCTAAAGTAAAAGAAATATATATAATCTGAAGTCAGATTTGTTTTTCCCTATTACTTTTTACATATTTGTGCCATATTGGAGGCCTTTTAAAACAATCAACGTTTTGATTCATCACTTGAATTCTTGAAAATCGTCCATTGTTAGAGGTCAAGTATATAGTAAATATTTTGGGGTGATATTAAAATAGTTTTATATCTTCTTTTCCTATTTTGTTAATTTAATAGAAATTTTGATATATTTTAAATCCACTAAACAAGGTAAACTGACATGTTTCTATATTAAAGATAATTATTTCTCTCCAATATAGAAACACATGTTAAAACAGGGTTTCAGAGAGTGAAACATGCTGAATATTATATTTATGTATGCACATATAAATTGTTATCAAATAGTCAATATGTAGGTTATTAATCTCCTTTATATTCATGTTACATTTCTTCTGTTTACTTCTGTTCCTAACTTTGTTGTTGTTCAGTCACTCAGCTGTGTCCAACTCTTTGCAACCTCGTGGACTACAGTATGCTAGGCTTCCCTGTCCATCACAATCTCCCGGAGCCTGCTCAAACTCATTTCCATTGAGTCGGTGATGCCAGCCAACCATTTCATTCTCTGTCATCCCCTTCTCCTCCTGCCTTCAATCTTTCCCAGCATCAGTCTTTTCCAATGACTGGCTCTTCACATCAAGTGGCCAAAGTACTGGAGCTTCAGCTTCAGCATTAGTCCTTCCAATGAATATTCAGGGATGATTTTCTTTAGGATTGACTGGTTTGATCTCCTTGTTGTCCTAGGGACTCTCAGGAGTCTTCTCCAGACTAGTTTGGAAGCATCAATTCTTTGGTGCTCTGCCTTCTTTATGGTCCAATTCTCTCATGTGTACATGACTACTGGAAAAACCATAGCTTTGACTATAAGGACCTTTGTCACAAAGTGGTGTCTCTGCTTTTTAATATGCTGTCTAGGTTTGTCTAAGTGTAGGTTAATCAAAAACATTTAGATCTTCTATTTTGGACAAAATATGCTTGCTATGTGGTTATTGTAAAGTAGAAAATAAATACACTTCAGGCTCATGTCATGTACTAGATGGTATTTTTTATATCAAAGTTAAAAAAGATATTGTAATATCTGAATATTAACAGATACTAAATTCCATTCCTCTAAAACAAAACAAGCCACACAAAAAAAACTTAAACTGCAAAACATGACTGTATCTTTTATACACAGATAACCTTTGCAGCAAAAGAGGGCAGAGTAGAGATAAGAAACAAAATGCATCAGTAAGCAACATGGCATTGAATATAGTTCTGCTGTTGAAAAGATCTTGAGAGTCATTGGTACATGTAAACAAAGCCAGATATGACATTACTGTCTGTCCAAAAGAATCCCCAAAGGGTCAAGCATGTCTATCTCTAGGCAATATTCGAAGAAACAAACATATGCATTTTATTTATTGAATTGTAAATTGGCAAGATTTTAGTCTTACCTTGAGGAAATAGGATAACAAACAAGTTTTTGTCCCTCCCCTATTTACCCTCTAGTTTCATTATATATTTTGGGTTTTCTTTTATTACAATATCACTAATAAGGGGAGGCTTGCACAAACACAGTATCCATGGACAAAGCGTATATAGTTGTTGTTGTTGTTGTTGTTGTTTGCATTGTTAAAACTTCCCCATTTGGCCTCTTTGTAAAGGAATTGGCTAGTTTTTCTCACTTTTTGGTCTTGTGTCTATGTTCTGTATTATCCTCTCCCTCCGTTTGCTAACTGGCTTCTGCTGTAAGTACAGAACTCAATGTCTGCAAGATTACTTGCCCTGCTTTACAAGACTCTGTACTAAATAACTAATTTTCATTTGTAGATCAGTTTTTTACTAGTTAATGCCAATGTTCTCATTCTAAGGCATTTATTGCTGTCTTCAATTTATTAGAAGAGTTCAGTGCACATAAACCACAGGATTTTCTCTATTCACATGACTTTGCTTTAAACTTTTCTACTGATCCTCAACATTCCAGAATTAAAAGGCTAAATGTGATCAAATAGTGAAGTCCTAGTAAGATCTCCAACTGTTATTATTTTATTTTGAATGTGGCCACTGAATTCAGTGTTCCTCATTCATTATACTTCTGTGTTTCTGATGTTTTCTTTCAAGAATGTGCCTTTTTTTTTTTTTTTTTAATGGACCCATGTCACAAACACAAAAATTCCTGACTGGAGCGTAAATAGCCAGCATTTCTAATTCAGCCATAGGACACTTGTAAGTTAATAGTATGTTCTCAGTTGTGCAGACATGTCCAACTCTTTGTGACTCCACGGACTGTAGCCCACCAGGCTCCTATATTCATGGGATTTCCCAGGCAAGAATACTGCGGTGAGTTGCCATTTCCTCCTCCAAGGAATCTTACTGAGCCAGGGATCAAATATGCACATCCTGCATCTCCAGCGTTGGCAGGTGGATTCTTTACCATAAATGCATCCATTTTATAATCTGAAAATACTTGACTGATTAAAAAAAAAAAATCAGAACGTTGTTTCCTGAATAAAAGCGTCAGGTTCTTCTGGGATCATATTGAGATTTAACAAAGCAATTAAGTCAATTCAACAAAACCAATTATATTCTGTACTCTAAAAGCTTTGGGAAGCTCTCAGTTCTGATGGAAAGGTAAAGCAATGCAGAAAAACATTTCCAACTCAAATAGTACATGGGAACTGGAGTTTGTTGAAGAGGAGATCCTAATATTAAGTAAGACGCAATGATAGAAAGCTATATTTACTGCAACATGAAAAGAAAGAGCAGAGAATAAGATCCAAGAAGTCAGCAAAGGAAATAAATCAAAAATAAAACACTAGGTTTCAGGACATTTTAAAACCAAACGCCTCCTTCCCCACGACCCCTGCCCCGGCCATTCATCTGCTTTGTTGTGAAGCTATGTCTTCATGAAGGATGGACATATATGCCACCTTAAAATAGGGTTATGCATTTAGATAACTTCTTATCTGCAAGGGTCTTATGGGCAAGCTTGTCCATGCAAATTACAATTTAAACTAACATACTGGACTCAACACTAATTTAATGGCTCCCATCCATGGGGTCACAAGAGTAGGCTTCCCTGGTGGCTCAGATGGTAAAGTGTCTCCCTGCAATGTGGGAGTCCCAGGTTCCATTCCTGGGTTGGGAAGATCATTTGGAGAAGGAAATGGCAACCCACCCCAGTACCCTTGCCTGGAAAATCCCATGGATGGTGGAGCCTGGTATGCTACGGTCCATGGGTTTGCAAAGAGTCAGACACGACTGAGCTACTTCACTTTAGTGACTAAATCCGCATAATGTGTATGTGGGCTTCTCAGGTAGTGATAGTGGAAATGAACCTGCCTGACAATAATGAATACGTATACTATGTAAAAATAAATAGATACTTAGTCAAAGCTTTGATACTATTGTACTAAAATTATCTTATTAAATCATAGGATTCAATGAAATTCTATTTCATTAGCAGAGTTGCCAGAACACAATCTAATTTTAGAAAAACTTTATTATTTTCCCCCTAAATCCTTGTACCCATGAAGACTTACTTCACATCCCTCTTCTTACTAACACTTACCATTTCCTGTTTGTATTCCTTATATTCTTCCTAGCGGATATGAACTGATATCTCATCATTTCTCCAAAGACTTGCATTTCTCCAAAGACTAATTATATTAAACATATTTGCATGTGCTTATTTTCCATTTGTACATTTTCTTTGGAGAAAAGTCTATTCAGATCCTTTGTTTATTGTTTAATTGGATTATTTGTCTTAGTTGTTGCTACTGAATCATGAGTTTTTTATAAATTCTAAATGAAGTCCCTTATCACATGTATTATTTATAAATGTTTCTGCCATTCTGTGGTTTGATGTTTCCCTTGGTGGCAAACATTGTGAAATTTACTAAAATCTGATTACCTTTTTTTTTCTTTTGTCACTTTTGATTTTGATGTATTATCTAAGAAATCCTTGTCTAATCCAAAGTTACTTTGGTGTTTTCTTCTAAAGTCTCTATAACATTAGTTCTTACATGTAGTTCTCTGACCCATTTGCACTTAGTTTTTGTGTACCTTGGGAGAAAGGTGTATATCTTCATTCTCTTGAGTGAAAATATTCATGTGTCTGGGGCTTCCCTGGTGACTCAGTGGTAAAGAATCCTTCTGCCAACACAGGAGATGCAGGGGAGAGGAGTTTGATCCCTGGTTTAGGAAGATCCCTGGAGGAGAAAATAGCAACCCGCCTTAGTATTCTTGCCTGAAAAATCCCAGGGACAAGAGACTGGCAGGCTACAGTCCACGGGGTCACAAAGAATTGGACTCAACTAAGTAATTTGGCACACATATACACAACCATTTGTTCCAATACCATCTGTTGAAAAATTTTTTTTTTTTTATTTTAAAGCTTTAAAAAAATTCAATTTCCCATTGAATTGCCATGTTAACTCCTCTATAATGAAGAATTTAGTTGGCCTTTGTACCTGGCTTCTGGGTGACATCTTTTAAATCTTTGGAATTTTTCAAGTTGTAGGAGTGTATTTGTTATTCACGTGAGCCCAGAAAAATTATGCTTAAAAGATGACTCAAGATGGAAGCTGGTCATACCTGAAAGACCAGTCAGATGGATGCTCAGAGCCATGTGATAGCAGGTCAAACTTTGGGGAAGGTATGAGATTTAGAGATTGACTTCAGTCCTATGGTCAATTATTCTATTACTCATGTTTATATATGAAACCCCTGTGGAAACTTCGGACAACATGCTCGGAAGAGCATCCCCAGTTGGAAGTACTCCATGCACATTGTTACATATCAGTGTGCTGGAAGGGCAATATCCTGGGGAGCAGTGAGCAGACTCTTCATGTTTAGGACCCAGTCAGACCTCAACCCAAGTGTGTTTCTCACTTTGACTTGTTCTGTTTTAAATCTTCCATTATAATAAAGCTACAGCCTTCATTTTCCTGAGTTCTGTGTGTCGTTCAAGAAAAGCATTGGGCTCAAAGTATTCCTGTTACTATTTCTTGTGGGTCAGTGTGCTAGGAGCAATTTTTTCTGCCATTGTTTCTCTGGTAATGGCTTCATTTCTCTCTCAGTGTTAAAAAATTTTGCTAGATATAAAATTTTTATTTGATAGTCTCCTTTTTTCAGTACTTTGAGTAGATCATCTCCCTGCCATCTGGATTCCATGGTTTCTGGTGAAAAGTTAACTGTGAATCTGATTGAGCATTGATTGTAAAAAATGTCATTTTTAAAATTGCTTTCAAGACTTTTTCTTTAACTTTTGCCAAGTATGAATTTAGGTATGGATATCTTTAATCTGGGGCTACCAAGTGATACAAGTGGTAAAGAACCCATCTGCCAATGCAGGAGACATAAGAGACACAGGTTTGATCCTTGGGTCAGGAAGATCCCCTGGAAGAGGGCATGGCAACCCACTCCAGTATTATTGCCTGGAGAATCCCAAGGACAGAGAAGCCTGCTGGGCTACAGTGCATAGCATCACAGAGTCAGACACGACTGATGAGACTTAGCACACAGGCATCTTTAACTTAATCCTACTTGGAGACCTTCAAGACTCACAAATGTATCAGTTAATTCTTACTATCAAATTTGAGACTTTTTTTGCCCAGTATTACTTCAAATACAATGTAAGTTCCTTTCTTATGCTCTTCTTTTTCTGGGGACCCATTATACATATATTGGTATGCTGTTGGTAAGTCAGTATTTTCTTCTTTTTCTTTCTAGCACTTAAACTGATTAATATGAATAGATCTATTTTTCAGTATATTTATTATTTCTGCTGATTACTCAAAGTGCTGTTATGCCATACTTGTAAAGTTTTCATTTCAGGTACTGTATTTTTCAACTCTAGAATTTTTATCTGGTTCTTTTTACTACTTTTTAAACTTTATTATTACTCTCTAGTGAGATATCATTCTCACATACTTCTTAACTTCTTTAGATAATGTATTTTTCTTATTTCTCTTTTCTTTCCTTTATTTCCTTGAAAATCCTTATAATATTTAGATTTTTCTGTCATAATGGCAACTTTTGTGCCCCCCCAAAGAAAGAATTTCTATTGACTATTTTGTTTTTCATCTGTGTATGGGACAAACTATTTTTACATATCTCTTAAATTGTAGTTGAAACCTGAATATTTTAAATAATAAAATATAACAAGCCTGGAAAGCTGTTCTCATCACAGAAAAAATTTTAATTGTAGTACCTCTTTGTTTAGAGACTTTCCTGTACTAGATATCTAAAGTATGCATTGCTTGTTGCCTGAAACCACAAGTCTCTGCTCCTTTAGATTACTGATGGTTGGACAGAGATGTCTCTCAAGATCGTGGCTGCTGTGAATTGGCAGCCCAGAGTGTTTGGATAGCCTCATTTGTTCTAGCTGGTATCACAAACTTAGGCAGTTGTGATGTTAAGCAATAGCCACCAATTTCTTTGACAACTACAACCCAGGGGATAGAGTTTTTTTTTATTGAGTAAGGTATGTTTCAAGCCAAATAATAAGCCCTATAAAAGAGACTTTTCCAGAAAACAGCCATACAGATCAAGTATTGACATTACTGTAGTAATGTGGCTTTTGATAATGCTCTAGACAACCTCTGCATACCACTTCCCCAGTGGCTTCTGGGCTGCCAGTTTCACAGCTACTACTGTGTTGATTTTCAAGTGTGCTGTGAAGTTGAAAGAGGAAGATGACTATTGACAAGTTAAGAAGTTACAAAGCTCACTGTTCATTATAAAACTCAGCTGTTCTTTTTTTCATGTGTAAATAATCCTGTAATAATTGCAAATTTTGGTAAATTTCCAGAATTATGAAGAGGTTAATTTAGGCAATTTGCCTATGTTCTTATCACTTGTATAGAGGAGTAGATTTTAAGAAGGTTTTAAATTCTACTAGAGGTGTTTTCCCCCCTACATAATTTTCTCACTTGTGAACTTTATTTCACATTGAAATAGATACCTAGTATCAGAAAAGCCTAAGAAACTTCCTTAAATCTTTCAAACAATAGGCTGAACTACAATTCCCAAAATCATATTCTCAAGTGGATGGTATTCTTTTACTGTAATGACAGGATCACAGGTTGAGTAGCTTCCGATATATCATATAGAAAGAAACTGCAGAGCTGGGAACTGAATCTGGATGATCTGGAGATTTCATTTCTGTTTCGTTTGAATATAGTCACTACAGAAATGAAATCCCTTTATTTGATTATCAGTGTTATTACAGCATCAGAGCCAAGTGATGCTTTTCTTTGGTCCCATAATCTAGAGAGTCTCTTTTGTGCTTCTCATTATGGAAAAAATGCTATAAGTCTCCACCTGTTAGTTATCTTTTATGAACATATATTTTCTATTTTAGTAACTTATGTATAAAAATAATGAATTTTTTAAACAGAAATTATAGAAGGGTATGCTACTGAATTTCTTTTCTATTTTTGCAATTAAATTTCAACATTCAAACAAGATACATCATTTAATTTAATATTAACACAAGAGGTGACATTATATCAAACATCATATACTAATTATGATGAATGTGTATATTTTCCTGATGTATTCTTCCCTTCATTATTTTTATACCAAATTTAATTTGCTTTCTAACAGAGATATTTTTCCAAAAGTATTTTGCTTTTGTGTATCACTTGCCTTTCCTCATTTGAATAAGAATCTCTCTTGGAATTCTGAACATTTTGATGCACTGTAGCTTTAGGCAAACACATGAAAAATGGAACTATTTCTAAGAAATGCTGTCTTAAAAATGTAGCCTTATTATGTAGTCAATTATGAAGGAAGCTTATTTATTCTTCATTTGAGTTTAACTTCTGTCTTTGATATTTATAAGGTAGACATTGCTGCAGAGTTGAGTTTGCAGATTGTTTCCTTCCAGCTACTTCACGATGATCACAAAATTAATTATATATGTACCAGCAGATGCCAAAAAATATGCAACTCAAGAATGTAGTAATAATTTAAACTTGTTTGCCAAATATAATTCTATTAAATAGCTCCTCATATTTACTCTTTCTTCATAAAGTAGTTATAAACATAATCACATATACACAGTGTTGATGTATAAATTTACTTATTTAAATGATGAGAAGCATTTAATCTCTTTGTTGATTTATTTCAATTATGGAGTTAATATTAACTGTGATTACTATAGGAAACAAGTCAAATTATCAGGAATCTTCCTAAGTTAATAAAGAACTATGAGGTTTTTTACTTCATATAGTCTCATATGAGAATACCAGATAAAATTTCAGAAAACACACAGTATCAGACATATGTATGTGTGAGTGTGTATCTGTGATAAAAAGTGAGATTTTCATTCATGTCATCAGGCCATTTATGTATATTTTTAGAATTGAACCAAGGTACTCACCTTGGAGGGAATGTACTACCATAATTTTAAACCAAGATTTCACTAATAAGCTTAACTATAAAATATAAGAACTATATATTTGTTTGTATTTCATTGTGATTGTATGCTGAATTAAAGGATTTTAAAATTACAGATAAACATACATTCCCATACAACTGTGTTCCATTACTCTTAAGTTATTCTCCAAAGTTACCATAGACCTCTATCCTGTTTTTCAAGATACACTCGGTGTACACTTACTCACACACATGCACACAGACACACACACAAAACAGTTTACATTACTACCTGTTTTTTTGGCTAAGCTGTAAAAATAATTTGCATATATTAGTAGAGGACCTCTTTTACTCTTAACTTTGGATGCATATATACTTAATTTTCCAAATCTAGATACTTTTAAAAGTGAAAAGAAGCATTACATTAATGTAATCACATTACAAAAAACAGGGTGAAACTGGGACATAAAGTTAAACTTCAAACCTTGCAAACTTTAAATCCACTCATGCTTCCCCAGGTTTCTGCATGACTCGATTTGTAAATTGCTTTACAAGGACATTGGATTTCATAATATCCTCCACCTACCGCTGTTTTCTCTGATTAATTATCTGCTTTAGACCCTTTACCCATTCACTTGGCTTTGACAGTTTCCCTTCTTAAAAGTATTCTCATTCATGAGGCTTGTAAATTCTTTTAAAATATGCATTAGATTGTTTCTCTACTTTGCTTAAAAGTTTCCTTCTTCTCCCATTCGAACTTCACGAAAATCTTGATTTTCTTGCATGGCCTATAAAGCTCTGAACGAACTTCTTTCCACCACTCAGATCACATTTCCTGTCAGTCTTTTCCACTCTACTTCTGCTGCAGCCATAACAGCCTCTCTGCTGTTCTTGAAACAGTCTAAAGGCACCTCATCGTCCCTAGACTTGCTACTTTTTCTCTTTAAACACTGCCCTGCAGAAAACATATAGCATGTTTTCTAATTTCATTAATCAGCGTTTGAATGCCATCCCCATTGAGAGGCTTTCCTTAACCATTGGATATAAAATAGCAACTCCATCACTGTCCTTTCAACTGAGTTTTATTTTTTTTTAAATTTCATAACATTTATCACAAGCTTATATAGTATTAAATATATTTTTATAGTATGCCTCCTCTCATTGGAATGTAGGCTATATGACACACATCTGCTTTTTCACTTCCTTCTCACACAGTTTAATCCAAAATATATTTACTGAAAGACAAACAATGTAACAAATTGAAAACATTGGATCAATTATATAGGATCGTCCACATCTTTTCAGCACTAAAAAATCACTACCTGTATTCAATCATGTTCTCTCTGGTTTGTTTAGTTTTACCATTTATACTGCACCACTGTTCTTTGGGAGGCTCATTTTCTCATAATCCAAATACATTCCTTGTCTTAGAGAATGTTTCATTTGTGTCACTGTCCTCTTTTCTGCATCATTCTTTCCCGTCTCTTCTGGATCAGTTTTATCAGTACAAAATCAGAGTCTAGCATTTTCTATTTGAAAAAGAAAAAAATATCTTCCTCTATCCCATGTTGATATCAGTAATTTTTACCATTATTTTTTACTAATATTCACAGCAAGACTTTGCTCTATTTCAGTCTTCAATTCAACTTCTCATTTTCGTAATTCCACCAACAATTGTACTTTTATCAGGTTTACTGAGATTACCAAAGATGCCTGTACTTCCAGCATACATGCTTATAGTCAGAATTATGTGCTTTATAGCAGAAGTAGAAACAGTTGATTAATTTGTTTTCTTGAGGCATATCTTCTCTTCTAAGACATAATACTATTCTCTTTTTCCTTATGAGCCATTCATTTTCAATCTCTTGAGTTTTCTCCTCCAAATAGTAGAAGGAAGTCAGGTTTAATTATTTTTTCTCACTTTAAATCTTCTCTTCAAGCTATCTTAATTTGTCTCCTTGTCTTAACAACAACAACAACAACAAATATATATATATATATATATATTTCTGTGCCTTTCCCCCTTACTCAACTACCTACTTAATGTCAATTTGCATAGATATCAGAAACTTAATAAATTCACATCAACAGTACTTGACCTCCCCAAATCATTTCCTTTCTGTGTGTTCTGTATATCCATAGCTCCAGTCCTGTTGCCCAAACTGAAAATACAAAACCATTTTTGATTCTTCATGTTATGATACCAAGTATATCAGCAGACCCTTTAGGCACGACAGCCAAATGTATGCAGCAGCTATTCAGTTTTCTCTAGGACTCTTTTTTTTTTCAACACAAGCATATTTGATTCTTTCAAATATTACCATTTAAGTCTAGTTCAGCTCAGTTCAGTTGCTCACTCATGTCCGACTCTTCGCGACCCCATGGACTGCAGCATGCCAGGCCTCCCTGCCCTGTCCATCGCCAATTCCCGAAGTTCACTAAAATTCATGTCCATTGTCATGTCAGTGAGGCCATCCAACCATCTCATCCTCTGTCATCCCCTTCTCCTCCTGCCTTCAATCTTTCCCAGCATCAGGGTCTTTTCAAATGAGTCAGTCCTTCGCATCAGGTGGCCAAAGTATTGGAGTCTAACTTCCAAATATCACTACATGGATGGGTTCTCCATTGACTATTCTCCTGAAAATACTTTCTTCTGTAATCCTCCATTGTACTAAACTACATTTCCCCCAGGGATCTATTAATATCTAAAATATACAGTGTTTAAATATTTGTTTATTCTGTTTTTCTTTCACCACAGTAGAAGCTCCATGACAGGAAAAACTTGTCCATATTATTCATGCCTTTGTTTCAGCATCAATGACAGTCTGTCTAAAGTAGGTTGTTGAATAAATGAATAAATATCTAAAAATATCTTTCATGTAGAAATATATTTCTCATAATGTATAGACTATATATTTTTAATTAGATTTTTCATGTTTTTGTGGCATGGTGGTCTATGGACATAGCACTTGTTTTGGAATTAGGCATTGAGGTCCTAAATTGTAGATGATAACTTTGCTATGTGACTTTAAGCAAGTATAACTTTACTCAGACTTTCATTTATCATCTTTCAAAATATGGTGCTTGCTGTCTATAATCCTTTCAAAGATTTAATGAATGTATCATATAATATTAGCTTTCTTTTTTACATGCATTATAGCAGCAGTTTTTGTTTCTTTTCTTTTCAAACACACACACAGAGAAATCATGATACTTCTGCCTTAATGAATGATAATCCTATGTGAAAATGTAAGGAGAATAATGTACATAGACAATAACAGAAAAAAACCGATTTTAGCCGTTGTCATACAATGAAAATACTAAGATGAATGCATACCCCTACTGTATATGAGAGTTAGGGACAAGATTATTAGTTCTGTGATCTGCTTTTATGAGTAAGAGAACAGTCTTTTTTTTCTTTTTTTCATCTAAATCATTCATTATCTGGTCTTCTTAATAAAAATAGTTCACATTATCCTGCCTATTCACACTGAAGAATAGCAAAAGTAAGTAAAAAGAAACTGCCTTTGGTTTGCTATTGTGGTTCTTTTCGCTCTTGAATTTGGAATGAAAGCTTTTAAGTCTAAGAATCATTTCTGCAGTTGGAAAACGAAATTAGAGTAGGAAATTGAATAAAGAATAATAACGAAAATTTGTTAATAGCTTGAAACAGTGATTATATCTTCAAATTACCTTTTCCATTATAAAGCATTATAATAATTTAATGTTGCACTCTAATAAATATAACTCACTTGCTTTTATAATAAAATATTTGTGCCAGGGCTCACTCTCATGACCCCATTAATGGATTGAAAACACATTGAATTTATTTTTCCTTTGTGAAGGTCACTACATAGAAACATTGAAGAGGATATTTATTAGGATACACATTTATTCACATAGAGAGTAATAACAAAGTACGAAACAATGTAAGTAGCCAGGATATATGAATTATACATTTGCTGATACTTTTGTTGTTTATTTGATGATTGTTTGCTTGTTATTTCCTAAACAGGACTTTATTCCCCATTAATTTTATGAAAGATGATATGATTTTGGCTTTAACCTGTTGTCATTATGAGTTAAAAAACTAAAAGTACTTTCATGTCACAGTATTATTGTCCTGGCTTCACTAGATAAAGGCATTTAATTTTGTGCACTATTTTCATAATGCATTATTTTTAAAATTGTATATGCAATATCAGTTCAGTTCAGTTCAGTCACTCAGTCATGTCTGATTCTTTGCAACCCCATGAATCACAGCACTCCAGGCCTCCCTGTACACCACCAACTCCCGGAATTCACTCAAATTCATGTGCATCGAGTCGGTGATGCTATCCCGCCATCTCATCCTCTGTCGTCCCCTTCTCCTCCTGCCCCCAATCCTTCCCAGCATCAAGGTCTTTTCCAATATGCTCTATATTAAGATGCAAAATAAAATTGAAAGTATCAAAATGCTGTCATGAATAAGCATAACATGCACAGTACTTTTCATATATTTTCAGAATAATCCTTACCATGACTTTGAGTTACAGATAATGAAACTAATATTCAAATGGTTTAAATCATTTTCCTAAGGTCACACAGCAGGTACAATAAAAAGAAAACAAGTAATACTTAATCCTCTGTTAGAATTACATTGTAGACTTTAGCACTGTAGAATAGTAAGGGACTTAGAAGATGTTCATGTCAAAGTATCTTCAAGGAGAAGCTTTTTTTTTTTCTTAACCTCTGTAAACTTATTATGTAGTGTCTTACACTGATATGCACAATATCCATTTTATGAATACTAATTGAATGTTTAAGTTCTTAATGTAATGACAAATTATGATTACATAGCTAATTATTCCAAAAATAGCAAAAACCTTTAAGTAAAAGTCCCAATAATAATAATGATTTACTAGCTTTTCTACATTGTGTTATCTATTTTTTGTCTAATGCTTGAACCCAATGTAAAATTTATCTAGGGTTTTCCCTCTTTAAATGGAGAATTATCATTAGTGTTTTATTTTTGTTGTATATAGTGCTCAAGATGCAGATGTTACAAAATAATGAATTTGACTCTAATAGTGAAACATGTTGAATGAACAAGTTTGTGTGTGGAAGTTGAGGAGTGCATTCAAACTTTGTTTTTAAGACAGATTATATACGTGAGGACTCAATGAAACCTCAGTGAATTTAATTATAAAAATGGCAATCTTCACTGGAAAGAAGAGACTAACATCTGGCATTATGTATAAAAATTCTGAGGTCTCTGAGCCACAAATCATGTGCATCCAACTCCCTAATTTTTCCTAAGGCTTTTCAATGATTATACAGGTCAGTATATCTGGGCCTGGGGCAGGACAGGGTAGCCCAAATACCCAAGATATCCAGATTTTCCAGACATAACTTTGTAAGCCGACTTGAACTAAACATTTTATAATATAGTAGACTTTTTCTAATTTCCCACCAGGGAGATACCTAGTTGGATCTAGAATGCTTAGGAAATAATCTTTCTGAATGACCTTAACTTGATATTGCAAAGTAGGCAATATTTTGCTGCTTCTATCTCAAACAATAGGCGAGGTTTTAACCAGAACTTTGACAGTTTTTTTTGAAAATTTCCCTTTCTTTCCATATTCAGAAGGTAATTTTGCTTTCTTTTTGATTCAAAATCAGTGAAAAGTAAAATCTGGTGAAACCAAATTTGAAGAGTGTCGTGAGTTTTTAAATATTTCTGAATGTATGTTTAATTTTTGTTGTTTTAAGGGGAAAAAGAAAAAAAAAGTATATGAAAACAGAAAAAAAGTATGTAGCTTAAAGGAAATATATATGTACTTTAAGGGAAAAAATCAAAAAATTAGAAATTGTGACTTGATAATTTGAAATCTTAATAGTATAGGCCAAGAGACAGCATTTCAGATATCTCTAAGAAACTGCTCCCAAGAAGTAGACAGAAGATCAGTACATGTGTGATTTTGGTGAGTGAGGAATACATTCAATCAAGCACATATTTTTTGCAGAAGGTTACTACTAGTCTTGAGGACCAGATGTCACCATGAAAAATTTTAGTGCCTTCCTAGTTATGAAGAGATGCAAGTATTGGGCCCTTAAATCTACTGAAAATATCTATCTGAAGAAATTTTCCACTATTTTGTCCAGCAGCACAGAGTGCCTCAGTCTTGATCTCTATCTTTAACTCCTTATATCAGGTGTCGAATGTCAACAGCTGCAGTGGTTTATAATTTGATCCTTGCAAAGGTAACTAGCAAGTGTTACTTTGTAGGTGACAATGTATACATGTAAATCCATATGTATATGCAGATGAATTAATATTTTATCCAAAAAAAGTGCTTGTAACTTGTGTTCTTTAGTCTTCCTTGTCAATAATTACCATCATAAACTTATTACATCATAGTACAATTTTTATTATCAGTTTTCCATTTTTGAATATTAAATACCATTGGCAGGTATATTTAGGCTTGTACATATACATGAGCTTACCAGGTAGCTCAGTGGTAAAGAATCCACCTGCCAATGCAGGAGATGAGGGTTCGATCCCTGGGTTGGGAACATCTCCTGGAGAAGGAAATGGCAACCTACTTCCGACTCGCCAGGAAAATACCATGGACAAAGGGCTGTAGCCATGGGACTGCAAATAATCAGACATGACTGAGAGCGACTGAGTGCACTCACACACACACACACACACACACACACACACACACCATTGCATTTGTTCAGTTTCTTGGTAATATTTAATTCAGTGGAAATGGTAAGTCAGGACATTCTGACTCTTAGCTTTATACTCAGATTTTTTAATGTATTCATAATTAGAGCATACACTTATAAGGCTTAAATTATTCATTCTTCTAGTGATAAAAATCCAAGATTACCTCCAATCCTTGGCTCAAAAGTTAACATTGTGATAAGCATCCTTATATATATCTTATATGAAAATTCTCAGGAAGATATAAACAGGAATAAGATTCTAAGGCAATGAAATATATTTTTTCTAACCTAAGCAGTCCCTAAGTTTACCTTCGGTGCATGTGTTCATGTTTCTGTATCCTCCATCACCATGAAGCATTGTCTAGCTTTATAATATTTGCCACTTTGTTGGAGATTCATTGAACCCACAATTGTTTTAATCTGTATTTCCCTAACTACAAGTTAATCTGAGCATCTCTTCAGACTCTTGTTTTTGTATTTTGTCTTTTTTCTTTTCTGAAAGAGTGCATATTTTTCTTGTTCCTATGTTACAGGTTTTTTTTTTTTTTACTTTATTTTACTTTACAATACTGTATTGGTTTTGCCATACATCAACATGAATCTGCCACGGGTGTATACGTGTTCCCAATCTTGAAACCCCCTCCCACCTCCCTCCCCATACCATCTCTCTGGATCATCCCAGTGCACCAGCCCCAAGCATCCTGTATCCTGCATTGAACCTAGACTGGCGATTCATTTCTTATATGATATTATACATGTTTCAATGCCATTCTTCCAAATCATCCCACCCTCTTCCTCTGCCACAGAGTCCAAAAGACTGTTCTATACATCTGTGTCTCTTCTGCTGTCTCGCATACAGGGTTATCATTACCATCTTTCTAAATTCCATATATATGTGTTAGTATACTGTATTGGTGTTTTTCTTTCTGGCTTACTTCACTCTGTATAATTGGCTCCAGTTTCATCCACCTCATTAGAACTGATTCAAATGTATTCTTTTTAATGGCTGAGTAGTACTCCATTGTGTATATGTACCACAGCTTTCTTATCCATTCATCTGCTGATGGATATCTAGGTTGCTTCCATGTCCTGGCTATTATAAACAGTGTTGCGATGCACATTGGGGTACATGTGTGTCTTTCAATTCTGGTTTCCTCTGTGTGTATGCTCAGCAGCGGGATTGCTGGGTCATAAGGCAGTTCTATTTCCAGTTTTTTAAGGAATCTCCACACTGTTCTCCATAGTGGCTGTACTAGTTTGCATTCCCACCAACAGTGTAAGAGGGTTCCCTTTTATCCACACCCTCTCCAGCATTTATTGCTTGTAGACTTTTGGATTGCAGCCATTCTGACTGGCGTGAAATGGTTACCTCATTGTGATTTTGATAGATTTTCTTTTATATTATGGCTTTGTATTATGTGTTACTGGAGGAGGGCATGGCAACCCACTCCAATATTCTTGCCTGGAGAACACCCATCGTCAGAGGAACCTGGTGGCCTTAAGCCCATGGGTTTGCAAAGAGTTGGACATGACTGAGTGACTAAGCATATATCTGCTATAGTTTCCATTTTTGCTGTAAGTTAACCTCAAGGCCATTCTTCTTCTGTGCAAATATTAAGGAAAATGTTGACAAAAATACTGAAATTTGATTTTATCCAGCTAGAATGTTAATTTGAAGATTAATTTGAGAATGTTAATATCTTTGTAGTATAGCAATAGTATATCCTGGTGGCTTCCAGGATATAATAGCTTCCCTGGTGGCTCAGAGGTTAAAGCGTCTGCCTGCAATGTGGGAGACCTGGGTTTGATCCTTGGGCCGGGAAGATACCCCTGGAGAAGGAAATGGCAACCCACTCCAGTATTCATGGACGAAGGAGCCTGGTGGGCTACAGTCCATGGGGTCGCAAAGAGTCGGACGCCACTGAGTGACTTCACTTTCACTTTAATAGTATATCCAAAAGTATGAGGTTTTTGTTCAGTCACTCAGTCATGTCCAACTCTTTGTGATCTCACACTGCAGAATGTGAGGTATCTGTCCTTCACCATTTCCTGGACTTTGCTCAGACTCATGGCCATTGAGTCGATGATGCCATTCAACCATCCGATCCTCTGCCATCCCCTTCACCTCCCGCCTTCAGTGTTTCACAGTATTATAGTCTTTTCTAATGAGTCAGCTCTTCATATCGAGTGGCCAAAGTACTGAAGTTTCACCTTCAGCATCAGTCCTTTCAATTAATATTCAGGACTGATCTCCTTTAGGATGGACTGGTTGGATCTCCTTACAGTCCAAGAGACTCTCAAGAGTCTTCTCCAACACGACAGTTCAAAAGCATAATTAGAGGGAGAGGGAGAGGGTGTGATGATTTGGGAGAATGGCATTGAAACATGTATAATATCATGTAAGAATCGAATTGCCAGTCTATGTCTGATGCAGGATATGGCACGCTTGGGGCTGATGCGTGGGGATGACCCAGAGAGATGTTGTGGGGAGGGGGGTGGGCGGGGGGTTCATGTTTGGGAACGCATGTACACCTGTGGTGGATTCATGTCAATCTATGCCAAAACCAATACAGAATTGTAAAGTAAAAAATTAAAAATAAATAAATAAATAAATAAATAAATAAAAAAGAAAGTAGAGGACAAGGTTAAAAAAAAAAAAAAGCATAATTTCTTCGGTGCTCAGCTTTCTTTATAATCCAACGCTCACGTCTATACATGACCACTGGAAAAACTATAGCATTGACTAGATGAACCTTTGTTGGCAAAGTAACGTCTCTGCTTTTTAATATACTGTCTAGGTTGGTCATAGCTTTTCTTCCAAGTAGCAAACATCTTTTAATTTCATGGCTGCAATCACCATCTGTAATGATTTTGGACCCCAAGAAAATAAAGTCTGTCACTGCTTCCATTGTTTCCCCATCTATTTGCCATGAAGTGATGATATTGGAGCTTAACGACCCAGATAATCATGATGATGTCATCACTCATCTGGAGCCAGACATCTTGGAATGTGAAGTCAAGTGGGCCTTAGAAAGCATCACTATGAACAAAGCTAGTGGAGGTGATGGAATTCAAGTTGAGCTGTTTCAAATCCTGAAACATGACGCTGTGAAAGTGCTTCACTCAATATGCCAGCAAATTTGTAAAACTCAGCAGTGGCCACAGGACTAGAAAAGGTCAGTTTTCATTCAAATTCCAAAGAAAAGCAATGTCAAAGAATGCTCAAACTACCACACAATTGCACTCATCTCACATGCTAGTAAAGTAATGCTCCAAATTCTCCAAGCCAGGCTTCAGCAATACATGAACTGTGAACTTCCTGATGTTCAAGCTGGTTTTAGAAAAGGCAGAGGAACCAGAGATCATTGCCAACATCTGCTGGATCATGGTAAAAGCAAGAGAGTTCCAGAAAAACATCTATTTCTGCTTTATTGACTATGTCAAAGCCTTTGACTGTGTGGATCACAATAAACTGTGGAAAATTCTGAAAGAGATAGGAATACCAGACCACCTGACCTGCCTCTTGAGAAATCTGTATGCAGGTCAGGAAGCAACAGTTAGAACTGGACATGGAACAACAGACTGGATCCAAATAGGAAAAGGAGTACGTCAAGGCTGTATATTGTCAGCCTGCTTATTTAATTTCTATGCAGAGTACATCATGAGAAACGCTGGACTGGAAGAAACACAAGCTGGAATCAAGATTGCCAGGAGAAATATCAATCACCTCAGTTATGCAGATGACACAACCCTTATGGCAGAAAGTGAAGAGGAACTAAAAAGCCTCTTGATGAAAGTGAAAGAGGAGAGTGAAAAAGTTGGCTTAAAGCTCAACATTCAGAAAACGAAGATCATGGCATCCGGTCCCATCACTTCATGGGAAATAGATGGGGAAACAGTGGAAACAGTGTCAGACTTTATTTTGGGGGCTCCAAAATCACTGCAGATGATGACTGCAGCCATGAAATTAAAAGACACTTACTCCTTGGAAGAAAAGTTACGAGCAACCTAGATAGCATATTGAAAAGCAGAGACTTTACTTTGCCAACTAAGGTCCATCTAGTCAAGGCTATGGTTTTTCCAGTGGTCGTGTATGGATGTGAGTGTTGGACTGTGAAGAAGGCTGAGCACCAAAGAATTGATGCTTTTGACCTGTGGTGTTGGAGAAGACTCTTGAGAGTCCCTTGGACTGCATGGAGATCCAACCAGTCCATTCTGAAGGAGATCAACCCTGAGATTTCTCTGGAAGGAATGATGCTAAAGCTGAAACTCCAGTATTTTGGCCACCTCATGTGAAGAGTTGACTCATTGGAGAAGAGTTGACTCATTGGTAAAGACTTTGATGCTGGGAGGGATTGGGGGCAGGAGGAGAAGGGGACGACCCAGGATGAGATGGCTGGATGGCATCACGGACTCGATGGACGTGAGTCTGAGTGAAATCCAGGAGGTGGTGATGGACAGGGAGGCCTGGTGTGCTGTGATTCATGGGGTCGCAAAGAGTCGGACACAACTGAGCGACTGAGCTGAACTGGACTGAACTGATGGTACTGGATCCCATGAATTTAGTTTTTTGAATGTTGAGTTTTAAGCCAGGTTCTTCACTCTCCTCTTTCACCCTCATCAAGAGACTCTTTAGTTCCTCTTTGCTTTCTGCCGTAAGTGTGGTGCCATCTGCATATTTAAGGTTTTTAACATTTCTCCTGGCAATCTTGATTCCAGTTTGTGCTTCATCCAGCCCATCGTTTTGCATGATGTACTCTGCATATAAGTCAAGTAAGCAGGGTGACAATATACAACCTTGACGTATTCTATTCCCAATTTGGAACCAGTCCATTTTCCATGTCAGTTCTATCTGTTGCTTCTTGACCTGCAAACATATTTCTTAGGAGGCAGGGAATGTCATCTAATATTCCAATCCCAAAGTACAGGATATATTTATTTACATATTATTTTAGGTGTTTAATTTGAATGACTTTTTTGAAATCTGTTTATACCATTTTATCTTTGCCAAAATTTTCAGTTTCCATGATAAATTACACTGTTTCTATATAATTTTAATTTTATAAAAGTGTAATTAAGGTATGGATTAGCTAAGGAAATTTCACAAATGTAATGCTAGTGAATGATAGATTCAGAATTTAAAACAAGACAATTTTCCTCTAGAATCTTTACCCTTAACTCATGTGCTATTCTAATGTTCATTTTATAAGCAGAATAATTCAAAATATATTAATATCTTAGACAAACACTTCACTTTCTGAATTTCAGGGTTTTAAAACTGCTTTTTGGAATAAAAAAATAGCATGCCAGTTTCTTTACATTTTAAAAACAAATGATTAGACTAAGTGTCACCAATTTAGTCATTGTAATAACCATAGTGTTTATCTGGCATATTTAATGTGTAAAGTTCTAGATGACAAAGATTTGGCAAGGGATAAAATCAAGTAAATAAAAAAAATAAAAATCTGACTTAGTTATAACAGATGAGCATCATTGCTACACACATTTCTTAACTCAGAGTTTACACCACTCTCCTGTAATTTTTAGCTTCTTTATTAATGTGATTTTATTTTCAAGTTACTTTTCTGAAAAGGACTAATTTTCTCCACTATAAAACATTGGCTGGATAATTTCTGTTGCCTTAATTACTAGTTACTAAAATTGTAAGTGATCATTTAAAAAGTATTCATCATATGTGAGATCAACAGTTTTAGAAAAAATACTTTAAAACTACTTTAAAAAGTAGTTTTTAAAATTATAAAATATAGTATTTTAGAACTTATTACAATAAATATTATCAGCTGATAGCTGATATTTTAATAGTATTTTCCAATTTTGTGAAATTTATGACAAATTCAAGGTCAGCTTTCTCATCTGCCTTTCTTACACCTTGTCGCTACCACATTAGATTTTGGGCTTCCCTGGTGGCTCAGCAGTAAAGAATCTGCCTACCAAGGCAGGAGATGCAGGTTCGATCCCTGAGTTGGGACGATCTCCTGATTCTCAAGGGAATGGCAGCCCACTCCAGTGTTTTGCCTCAGCAATATCATGGACACAGGAGCATGGTGGGTTACAGTCCATGGAGTTGCAAAGAGTTGGACACAACTTAGCAACCATACATATGCAATTTACAATTTTACATTTTCAAGTATAAGTTCAAGTATTCGATTTTTTTTTTCATACAGTTTAACTGTTCAGAAGCAGTCCCAGAGAGTATAGAGCAATACCTCAAAGGAGACTGTATTGAAAAAAAATTTATCCAAATAGACACATTGCCATCTGAAGGAACACAATTGTGTGTACAGGTTTTTTTTTTTTTCAAAGAAAGCTATTATAAGCTTAACAGATATTTTGCCTCCTTGGATAATGATCAGTAAGAAGAAGCTGCTTGGAAGAAGCCACTAGAACTCAAAGTAATTAATTGGTCTGAGCAAATAATATATAATCTCCACTCCTTATAAAATTTATGTGATCTATTTTTCCCTTAACAAAGTGTTTCAACATGGAAATTTAAATCCTGTTGTTTTACTTTGTTTGAATGGCACAGTATGCTATATGTATATAAGCCATGGCCATGATTTGGTTGTATTAAAAATGTTAAATATCCCTTTTGCACTGCATCCGGATGAGGCATGCAACTGATCGCCAGTCGTTGCCTTGGAATAATCAAATAATATATGAACAGGCATTCTATTCTAACTCCTATTTGCATAGGAATATTTTACCTTGCCCCCAAACAGCTGATGCTCTGTCAGTACTGGTTCTGAAGCATTTCTTTTGAGCTTACCTACAGCTCAACATAATGCCTGACACAGTTAAAATTATCTTTCTCTAGCATGGGTTTCAATGATAAAAAGAAACTTTGTAGTTTCCCTTATATACAACATACACACGTGCAAAGAGATGATTCATATTATGCATATCAGTGTATTGATTAAACTGTAAACTGAAATACCTACCATCATATCCAAATGACAGCAATTGCTCTTCACACTGTTTCATTTGTGTTATGAAATATCTAATAGTATCATTTGAGGAAGAAATGTTGGCAAACACACATTGTTCTTTCTCTCATTTTATAGAATACAGGTTGGCTTTGAAGTTATAAATGTCTTGGCAATCAGATTACATGTACTTATCTTTTCTACATATACATTAGGACATCATCTTTGAAGGCTGCCTTTTTGGTTTTGTTGAATTTTCTGTTCTTAAATTATTTTGCTTTTTATTCAAAAGCTCAAATGTATTCATGAAAATATAATTTATTATGATATATATACATATATATAATTAGATTTGCCACTGTGTTTGCATAATGATGAAATAAAAGCCCTGATAGCCTCATTACATTAATTTGACAAAATCTTCTAGCAAAGGCCACTATGGAAATTAGAGAAGAATGGATTCCTGAGACATGAAGTCCAACTCAAACATTGTCTCAGACATTTGTATGAAAGATATACTTGTCATACTTGCTAATTTACCTGTCTTTGTAAGATCCTATGTTAGTCTATACCCAAGTTTTTTCACTGTATTTTGGACCTACTAATCCATTCTAAATGGAATGAGGTTATAATATTCCAAAGCCAAACTAAAATTTAAGCTGAACAAACGCAAACAGTAGTATATAATTGATGTACAAAAATAGAATCACTTTGCCCTGTCATGTCAGACTCTTTGTGACCCCATGGACTGTAGCTCACCAGGCTCCTCCTAAAGTCTCATTTGTGTTGCCTTTACACACATAAAAATGAATCAACTAATTTCACTATATAGCTTTAAATATTCTAGATAAATATAAATTATGTAATTATTTGACTTCTACTAATAATAAAGCAACAGTTAGAACTGGATATGGAACAACAGACTGGTTCCAAATAGGAAAAGGAGTACGTCAAGGCTGTATATTGTCACCCTGCTTATTTAACTTCTATGCAGAGTACATCATGAGAAACGTTGAGCTGGAAGAAGCACAAGCTGGAATCAAGATTGCCGGGAGAAATATCAATAACCTCAGATATGCAGATGACACCACCCTTATGGCAGAAAGTGAAGAGGAAATAAAAAGCCTCTTGATGAAAGTGAAAGAGGAGAGTGAAAAAGTTGGCTTAAAGCTCAACATTCAGAAAACGAAGATCATGGCATCCAGTCCCATCACTTCATGGGAAATAGATGGGGAAAGAGTGGAAACAGTGTCAGACTTTATTTTGGGGGCTCCAAAATCACTGCAGATGGTGACTGCAGCCATGAAATTAAAAGACGCTTACTCCTTGGAAGGAATGTTATGACTAACCTAGTAACATATTATAAAGCAGAGACATTACTTTGCCAACACAGGTCCATCTATTCAAGGCTATGGTTTTTCCAGTGGTCATGTATGGAAATAAGAGTTGGACTGTGAAGAAAGCTGAGCACCAAAGAATTGGTGCTTTTGAACTGTGGTGTTGGAGAAGACTGTTGATAGTCCCTTGGACTGCAAGGAGGCCCAACCAGTTCATCCTAAAGGAGATCAGTCCTGTGTGTTCATTGGAAGGACTGATGCTGAAGCTGAAACTCCAATACTTTGGCTACCTCATGCGAAGAGTTGACTTATTGGAAAAGACCCTGATGCTGGGAGAGATTGGGGGCAGGAGGAGAAGAGGATGACAGAGGATGAGATGCCTGGATGGCATCACCGACTTGATGCACATGAGTTTGGGTGAACTCCGGGTGTTGGTGATGGACAGGCGGACTTGGCGTGCTGTGATTCATGTGGTCGCAAAAAGTTGGACATAGTTGAGCAACTGAACTGAACTGAACTGAATAATAAATATCATATAGATTACACATATATGTATATATATATACACATATATATACACATACTTGTTATGTGTTTCTATTTCAGTAAATGAAAATATGAAAGTCAAAAAGGTGTTTAATATACTAACTTACTGAATATCATAAATTAGTCTGTGGATTTGTGCTCAGTCACTCAGTCATGTGACTCTTTGCAAGCCCGTGAACTGTAGCCCGCCAGGCTCCTCTGTCTTTGGAATTTCCAAGTAAGAATACTGGAATGGGTTTCCATTTCCTTCTCCAGGGGATTTCCCCAAACCAGGAATCAAATTAGTCAGCCTACCTGAATGTTCAGAACATGTTATGTTTCTGGTCCTATACTAGGGCACATTCATCTAACACAAAGCCTACTTTAAATTTTTTTTTTTAATATATATCTCCTGTAGTTTATTGAATACCATACTGAAAGTGAAAAGTGAAACAGGTTGTCTGGATACAGAGTGGTCATTAATTGTATTCGTTGTCTATCCTTGTGAGCACATGGCTGATTGGGAGCTGCTGCTGCTGCTGCTAAGTCGCATCAGTCGTGTCCGACTCTGTGTGACCCCACAGATGGCAGTCCAACAGGCTCCTCTGTCCCTGGGGTTCTCCAGGCAAGAATACTGGAGTGGGCTGCCATTCCTTCTCCAGTGCATGAAAGTGAAAGTGAAGTCTCTCAGTGGTATCGGACTCTTAGCTACCCCATGGACTGCAGGCAATGAGGCTACTCCGTCCATGGGATTCTCCAGGCAAGAGTCCTGGAGTGGGTTGCCATTGCCTTCTCCAGGGATTGGAAGCTACTGTGCCATATTACTAAAGAGCTACCCTGCATTTTGGTAGCCCAGGAAAAATCAAAATGAAAAACCTGAAAATTTTCAATTTCTACTGAATGCCTATTTATTGCACACCATCATAAATTTGAAAAACGTTGAAGTTAAAATATCATTAAGTTGGCAGTTATCTGTATTAAACCATATTTAGATGTATGTTTAAGGGGGCTCACTTAATGAAGTAATAAAGTATTAAGAAGTCTACTTTAAGAAAGTACAAGGAAAATTGTAAAGCCAAAAATGCAAGAACAGGATAGAATTAATGTTGCTTGAAGCTTAAGATATTATTGCATCTGTACTTTCTATGTTTTTTTTTACTGAATATTTTAGATTATATATTAAAATCATAAACTATTTCAAATATATAAATAAGTCAACTTCCATTTAAAAGCACTAATGCCTGAAGCTAAGTAGAATCACCCCCAAAAGTCTCAGCTGGAAGTGTAGAATGATAAAATCCACCAGGTGGTAAAAAAGAGAAATATAGAGAGAAGCATGATCATGGAGAGAACCATTATTAGAAATATGATCTAATTCCACCTTCTAGACTATGTTTCATTTGTGAGGGCTTTAGGAATGGATCTACTTATGTGATATCCTCAGACAAAAAGAGCAGAGAACAGTCCTTAAATAACTGGCCACAGAAAATATGATACCTTTAAATAATTTTAAGCAAGATTTAGTGGAAAAATACTAGGGCCTCTTGGAATCATTAGGATGGTGGAAGATTGGATTTAGGGAAGTGGCAGTTCCCACAGAAACTGTGGATAATTAAACAGCAGAAATGACAGCAAAGGTCACACAGATAAACAATCTAGTCCACTCACTGCAGCTGTCACCAAAACAAAGGAACTCCCTGGTCCCTGGTCTTTGTTTCAGTCACTTACGTTCCAAAATACTGAAGGCATTACTGCTAAACCTACATCATTCCCTATGCATTGACTGTGCCCTTTAACTGCCTTAGCAAAAACCTGTAACATAAATCCCATGAAGAAGGCACATCTGGGGAGAATTTTCTTAAAGTGAGGTTAGTGAGAAAGTGGGAGGAGGAATTAGATTATCAGAGGAAAAATGGTGCTCATTTTCAGACCATGTTTATATATACAGATACAGTCATAGACTATAGATATCAGTCATAGAAGTGATAGCTACAAGGCTTCATATGGCTGTAACTCTATTTTACCCCACAGCAACCATCTAAGTCTTTGGGTAAGCTTTTTATGTGTGGGTTTTATATAGTTAATAATTTTATTACTTAAGATTATTAATATGATATTGAATAATTTATGTTGTTAATGTTGATAATATTACTGTTAGTATTACTGTTTCAGAGGCCTGATATAAAATCAAATCAAATGATACCATTATGCCATATTGCTACTAACGTTTTACTGCAGTATGTTAAAAGTTCTCTGCTTTTAGTCATTCTTTTTTACTACCTGTTGGATTTTCATTACTTTCCACTTTTCAGAAGTGTAGAAGAGGGAATACAATTTCTGGTTAAATTCTCTTTCTCATTGGGTGAAATTTAAAGTAGTATCCCTTTAAACAAAAGATGGTAGTATAGTGACTACATTTTATTCCTTTATTTCTAACTATTTTAGCTTAAATATCTTTCATATAATTATCATCTAGAAATCTGCTTTTCAATGGTCCTGTATTTAAGACTATATTACAAATTTAGAAATATTTTAGCTTTGCTTGCATCATGGACTGTTCTGATATTAATGTATAGTCATCCTTGTGTAAGATATGTTTAAAAATTTAAAAATATTCCCAGAGGAAAGGACAAAGTGTAAAATAATAAGGAAATTCACTTGTCTCCCTTGATAATTTTTTTTCTCCCATTCATCCTTCCTCATGTGAATGAATGGAGGTGTATTATTACAAGGAGGATTGCCCAAGTAGAGATTCAAGCTGACAATTTGTACAGGCTCTGTCCTCAGTGTAGGTTCTCAGCCTGGAATTTTTTCTGATTCCATGATATGAAACATGTGTTCTCTGGTGATAATAAAATCTTTATGAATTTCCTAGTAAACCCACTCAAGAAGAGAAAAGCACCTTTGGATCTTCCCTGCCAAAGATATACAGGGTGGAACAAAATTTGGCCACCACTGCAATTAGTTCTAGGGCTTACCTGGTGGCTCAGCTGTGAAAGAACTTGCCTGCCAATGCAGGAAATACAAGAGATGCAGGTTCAATCCCTGGGTTGGGAAGATCCCCTGAAGAAGGAAATGAAAATTTGATCCAGTATCCTTGCCTGGAAATTCCATGGACAGAGGAGCCTGCTGGCCTACAGTCCATGTGGTCACAAAGAGTCAGGCATGACTAAGCAAGCACACACACACACACACACACACACACACACACACACACACAATTAGTACTTTGAAACTTGAATTGATACAAGATACACATTTCAGGCTATCTTTGTAAAAGGGAAACAAATTTTAGTAAACAATAGCAAAAATATTGGTAACAAAAATCTTAGTTCCCATTTCCTTTATTCAAAATTCTTAGGCTTCGTAAATTCTGCATTACTTTATACTTGACTTATATAGCATGCTGAATCTAATCAGAAGATGGAAACCTCATAGTAGGTTACATGGAGGCAGGGGTTAATGTAAATAATGAGTATCTATGGTAAAAGAATAATACAGTGTGTATAGAAGTGCAATATGGGATAACATCCAAGGAAGGACAAACAGGGAAGGGCTGAGTCCCATTTGGAGAAGATGTAATTTGCTCACTATGAAGTCCTCTTGTTGAACAGGCTGGAGCTGATCCTTGCTGCTTTGTGAGCAACAAGGCCATCCTCCTGAGTACAAGTGGTGAACAGGAAATAAATGGCAGGTAGCACAGATATGCACTAGGAGTCTGAGCACTGGTGGCCTTTAGAGTATGCCATCTGTGTGTTCTTGCAGATGGAGCCCAGCTAGGTGGGTGACTATTCACATCATAGGCTGGTTGCAGGCTATGCAGAGGCATATGAGGAACTCTAGGCACTGGTCAGGGCAAGAGGCTTTCGAAATGAGTAGGCCACATAGGGTGCCTGATCCCTAGCCCAGGACATAGACTTCAGAGTGTTCAGAAGGCGACAGAAAGGTCATTCCCAGGTCTGCTCTGCCTGAACTGTGATGAACAGATCTTATGTAAGTGATAGCCCTTCAGAGGTCTCCAGGGAGAAAACTTAATGGTGGGCTCACTTTGAAAGAGACATAAAGAAATCCTGTGCCATTAAAAAGAATACATTTGAATCAGTTCTGATGAGATGGATGAAACTGGAGCCGATTATACAGAGTGAAGTAAGCCAGAAAGAAAAACACCAATACAGTATACTAACACATATATATGGAATTTAGAAAGATGGCAATGATGACACAGATGTGTACAGCACACTTTTGGACTCAGAGGGAGAGGGAGAGGGTGAGATGATTTGGGAGAATGGCATTGAAACATGTATAATATCATGTAAGAATCAAATTGCCAGTCTATGTCCGATGCAGGATACGGCACGCTTGGGGCTGGTACACGGGGATGACCCAGAGAGATGTTGTGGGGAGGGGGGTGGGAGGGGGGTTCATGTTTAGGAACGCATGTACACCCGTGGTGGATTCATGTCAATGTATGGCAAAACCAATACAAAATTGTAAAGTAAAATAAAAAAAAAAATAAATAAAATGTAACTTTAAAAAGTAAAAAATAAAAATAAAAAAATTTACTGTAAAAGTGCAAACCTAAAAAAAAAAAAAAAAAAGAAATCCTGAGAGCATTTGTTGAAGGGTGCATTCAGAGCTGAGAGGCAATCAATTAATAACTGACAAAGTAATTCAGTTCCAGTAATTTGGCCTTTGGTTACTCAGTTTCCACTGTGGTCCCTCTGCCCACATTTGAGCTCTCACATAACCCGTATTTCTACCTAAGAAGACACATCTGTTCTAACAAGTGGAGCTCTCATTCTTCTTCAAAATGAGAAGACACCATTATTAACTATTGAGGGCTATAAATAATAATTCATAGATACAGTCATGATAAAAGCCAGAGCTTCAAATTTGAGTGATTATAAATGATGCAAGCAAAATCTGTAAGAGGTATCACCTCTCGAAAAAACAATAAAATGACTGTATCCAGAAGATGAGTAGATATCAGAGAGGTGATATGAAGTGATCAAGCGCCCATACAATATGAAGTACAAGCAAGCATTTTAAAATGATGTGGAATCCTACTGTCTGAACACTAAAACCTGCTTGTTACTAGCTCGGTTTTGAAGGACAGGAGAGGTATATATAGAAGTTGGCAGAAAGCCTTAGGATGCAAACCTGAGGGGAGAGAGTCTGATCCCTGAAAAAAAAAAGCGAAGACCTCAGATAATAGAGCCTCCCCCTGTTGTAATGACAAATAACGGTGTTAGAAAACAAATTTTTTAAAAAAAGAGAGAGAGAGAAGAAGAAGAAAGAAAATAACCACATGAAAGAATGAAAAGGAAGTTGCTTATTTTGGGAAAGAAAAAATAATTGGAAAAAAGTTTACCTGTTTTTACATATATTTATGGTACAAATTAACACATGGAAAGTGAGGAGAACCAATGTCATACCTACTTCACTGAAAAGTAGTTTGAGGATTGTATTTAATTGTTTTTCAACTGAGTTATCTTTTTAAATTTGCTAATACCATCATCTTGGTTTTATCCAATGTTAATTTGAGGATACAGAGATGCTTGAGAATCTTGAGTTACATTTTAGAAATATTCTTTCAGCTTTATTTTTATAGCACAATAATATGGGGCCAATGTATTATTCCTCTCTGTGTTGTACTTGCTGAAGGCTGGGGTAGAATATTACAAAGGATCCTCTCCCTGAGCCCTCCCTGATAAAATAATAGCTGTACCAACCCTTCCTTTTTCCATTTATTTATCAGGCTTTTACCACTGCAAGAGTTGCTTAAGAATTAGCTCTTCTAGTTAATAATGGGAAAATGGGAGGGTGGGAAGTGAATATTAAGATAACTTTTGTAATTGTTTTAATACTTCTTTTCAGGTTATTTCTTAATATAATAGATTCACAAATAAGAAAAAAAGCCATCAGAATATGCTCAGGAAGAAATGGAATATATATTATTCTAAGCTTATTGCTTGGAAATGGTTTTGAAAAGCCAGAATCCTTCTGTGTGTGCCTCTGGGAACTTCTGTTTCTCAGTTACGGTAGGATTTAGAACAGAGTTTTCTCACTCAGACATTAGGGAAAAGACTAGTGTGCTCATTCCATTTCTAATAAAGCAAAAAAAAAAAAAAAACAGGTTATAAAAATAAAAGTTTAAAAGTATAAAATATGTATTAAGTGCATACCTTCTAGGGTGAAGGATCACTTCTTAGTAAAATATTTCTATGAAATTATTATGACTTTAATAAAATAAAATTATCAATTAAATGTTGAAAGCAAGATTAAAATTAATTTTCTATACAATTAAAATAAGTACTTGGGCCAAAGTTTTAATCTTAGATAAAAAATCAAGTAAAAGTCACTGCTTCAATGTCACAATTATAATCCCCCCAAAAGAAAAACAGATAATATTACATGTGATCTATTTTATGCTTGGGCTTCCCAGGTGATGCTAATGGTATAAAGAACCTGCCTGCTAATGCAGGAGACTTAAGAGACACAGGTTCAATCCTTGGGTTGGGATGATTCCATGGAGGAGGACATGGCAGCCCACTCCAGTATTCTTGCCTGGAGAATCCCATGGACAGAGGAGCCGGGCAGGTTGCAGTTCATAAGGTTGCAGAGTCAGACATGACTGAGGTGACTTAGCACACATACATTTTGTGCTTACCTACTCTAATACTTGAAATACATTAGGTCTTCAATAAATGATTTTTCTTCTTATAAACATTGAAATTTAACTATTTGTAAGTCATATTTCCAAGTGCTCACTCCTTATTTACATTGTAAATAAGGGAAAGAAAAGATACTGATTCTAAATATACAGTACTTTCTTACTGACAATCAGGAGCTAGAAACTGCTTCATGGGGAATAAAAAATAAAAACTACAATATCCCAATTTCATCCTGACTCAGAAAAGAAAATAGAGACTATCTGGCATTTTTAAAGTGCTGTTTGAGCTACAAGAGAACTGATACAGATGAAGAGAAGCTGAATGCATACTTCTACATCTTATGCAGGTTTGTAGCACTCAATACAGATCATTACCCTATATTTAAGCCTGAAAAATCTCATTGCTTATGAGGATAACAAACCACAATATAGGTCAGTCATAGAGCAACATTTTATTTACTGAAACATTTTTTACAGCAGCATATAGTGTTATCTCTTTCAGAAACAAGGAATAATCCTGAGTATATTCTTTTAAACTTTCAAGAAACAGGTGTTTCTATATAAATATTTCCAAAGCAATTGAACTTTGTCTTTCTCTGATGTTGCTTATTTATATTCTAATTTTATTTATAGAAGCTCAATAACAGAAGTCATCCTGTAGTTGTATTTGTTCAAAACCTATTTATTTATTTAAAGCATAATTGACCTACAACATAGTGATTCCATATTTCTATACACTACAAAATAATCACCATGGTAATTCTTGCTATTGGTTGAACCTATACAATTATAGCAATATCCTTGACTATCTTTCCCATCCTGCGCATTTCATCACAGCAGCATTTATTTTGGAACTGGAAATTCATACCTCTTAATCTCCCTCACCTATTATTTCTCTCATCCCCTAGCTCCCCTCCCTTTTAGCACCACCTGCTTGTTCTCTGTATCTCTAAATCTGTTTTTATTTGTTCATTTGATTTCCTTTTAGATTTTAAGTGAAATGATATATTTTTTTTCTTTTTACTGTCTGACATTCACTTAGTATAACACTCCCTAGGTTCATCTATGTTGTCACAAATGACAAGATTTCTTTCATTTTTATGTCTGAGTAATATTCTTTTGTATACATATATCACGTCTTCTGTATCTATTCATCTGTCAATGAACACTTAATTTGCTTCTATATCTTCCCTATTGTAAATAATGCTTCAACAAACATAGGAGTGCATGTGCATGCAGGCACGCTCAGTAATGTCTGATTGTTTGCAACCCCATGGATTGTAGCCCACAAGACTTCTCTGTCCATGGAATTCTCCAGGCAAGAATACTGGAGTGGGCTGACACTCCCTTCTCCAGAAGATCTTCCTGACAGAGGGATTGAACCCATGTCTTTTGTATCTCTTATATCGGCAGGTGGTTTCTTTACCACTGAGCCATCTGGGAAGCCCTGCGTAGGAGTTCATGCTGCTGCTGCTAAGTCGCTTCAGTCGTGTCCAACTCTGTGCGACCCCATAGACAGCAGCCCACCAGGCTCCCCTGTCCGTGGTATTCTCCAGGCAAGAACACTGGAGTGGGTTGCCATTTCCTTCTCCAATGCAGGAAGGTGAAAAGGGAAAGTGAAGTCGCTAGTCGTGTCAGACTCTTAGCGACCCCATGGACTGCAGCCTACCAGGGACTCCTCCATCCATGAGATTTGCCAGGCAAGAGTACTGGAGTGGGTTGCCATTGCGGATCTTCTCAAATTAGTATTTTTGTTTTCTCTGGAAAAATAGCCAGAAGTGGAATTGCTAGTTTCCCAGGTGGCTCAATGGTAAAGAATCTCTCTGTCAATGCAGGAAGAGAAAGAGACACGGGTTCTATCCTTCGGTGGGGAAGATCGCCTGGAGAAGGAAATTGCAATCCATTTCTGAATTCTTGCCTCCAAAAGCCCGTGGACAGAAGAGTCTTGGCAGTCACAAAGGAGTCAGACACAACTTATTGGCTAAAAACAAAAACAAAATATTTGTATTATTTTTACTCTTTTAAAGAACCTCTGTACTGTTTTCATAGTGTCTGTGTGAATTTACATATTCTATGACTTCAGAAGACAAAATTGGGCGTGACTGACCAGAGAGATACGAAACATTCTTAGTAAGTTAAAGATATCCTTTTTATTTTTATTGTGGTTATTCCATGTACATGATAGATAAAGCTCATCAAACTAAATAACTTTAATTTCTGTATAAAAATTATATCTTGACAGAAATTGTTTCTATATATTTTTAGATATGTTTCTTTTAGGCTTCAGTCAAAAAACAAGAAGTACTCTCTCTACCTCAGTCTGAAGTGTGGAATTAAGGTTGTTCAGCATATAGAAAACTATTGAAAGACCAGAAGGAGAAAAAGTTCAAGGAAGCCGCCTCTAGCTCCCAAGTTCACTGCTTTCTTTCAGGGGATCAAGAAGTTGCAAAAACAGGCGGTAAAGATACGGGCTTTTAAGAAACAAACTGGATACTTTGCAGGTATATTTCTAGAGTTAGAGCTCCCATTTGCTTCTCTTGTGTCCTACAATCATGTGTGATTAACTATCATTTACAAGTATAAAACTGAACCCTGCTGGCAGAGATTCTGAGAAATGTAAGTCCTAGAGAACTCAGAAGGTAGAAAATGGTGCTGAGTTGTCTGATTTCAGTTCAGTCGCTCAGTCCTGTCCAACTCTTTGTGACTCCATGAATCGCAGAATGCCGACCCTCCCTGTCCATCACCAACTCACAGAGTTTAGTCAAACTCATGTCCATTGAGTCGGTGATGCCATCAAACCATCTCATCCTCTGTCATCCCTTTCTCCTTCTGCCTTCAACCTTTCCCAACATCAGGGTATTTTTCAGTGAGTCAGTTCTTCGCATCTGGTGGCCAGAGTACTGGAGTTTCAGCTTCAGTATCAGTCCTTCCAATGAATATTCAGGACTGATTTCCTTTAGGATGGATTGGTTGAGTCTCCCTCCAGTCCAAGGGACTCTCAAGAGTTTTCTCCAAAACCACAGTTCAAAAGCATCAATTCTTCAGCGCTCAGCTTTATTTATAGTCCAACTCTCACATTCATACATGATTAATGAAAAAATATATATATATATACACAGTCTTAACTAGATAGACCTTTGTTGGCAAAGAAATGTCTTTTCTTTTTAATATGCTGTCTAGGTTGGTCATGACTTTTCTTCCAAGGAGTAAGCATCTTTTAATTTCATGGCTGCAATTACCATCTGCAGTGATTTGGGAGCCCCCCAAAATAAAGTCTGCGAACTGTTTCCTCTGTTTCTCCATCTATTTCCCATGAAGTGATGGGACCAGATGCCATGATCTTTGTTTTCTGAATGTTGACCTGTAAGCCAACTTTTTCACTCTCCTCTTTCACTTTCATCAAGAGGCCCTTTAGTTCCTCTTCACTTTCTGCCAAAAAGGTGGTGTCATCTGCATATCTGAGGTTATTGATATTTCTCCCAGCGATCTTGATTCCAGCTTGTGCTTCCTCCAGCCCAGCGTTTCTCATGATGTACTCTGCATATAAGTTAAATAAGCAGGGTGCCAATATACAGCCTTGATCTACTCCTTTCTATGGTTGGAACCTGCCTCTTGGTCCATGTCCAGTTCTAACTGTTGCTTCCTGACCTGCCTACAGATTTCTCAAGAGGCAGGTCAAGTGGTCTGGTATTCCTATCTCTTTCAGAATTTTCCACAGGTTGTTGTGATCCACACAGTTAAAGGTTTTGGCATAGTCAGTAAAGCAGAAATAGACTTTTTTCTGGAACTCTTTTGCTTTTTTGATAATCCAATGAATATTGGCAATTTTATCTCTGGCTCCTCTGCCTTTCCTAAAACCAGCTTGAACATCTGGAATTTCACAGTTCATGTACTATTGAAGTCTGGCTTGGAGAATTTTGAGCATTACCTTACTAGCCTGTGAGACGAGTGCAATTGTGCAGTAGTTTGAGCAGTCGCCTATTGTCTATCTATCTATCCTCAATGGGGAGAGAAAAAGAGAGAGAAAATTGAGCATTTTCTTGCAAGTATATCTATGTTTCATTTCTTTTATTGCCAAATAGTGGTCTGTTATAGTCAAAGCTGTGTTTTTTCCAGTAGTCATATACAGATGTGAGAGTTGGACCATAAACAAGGTCCACCCTTAAAGAGTGCCAAAGAATTGATGCTTTTGAACTGTAATGTTGGAGAAGACTCTTAAGAGTCCCTTGGACTGCAAGGAGATCCAATCAGTTAATTCTAAAGAAACTGAATCTTCAATATTCATTGGAAGGACTGATGCTAAAGGTGAAGCTCCAATATTTTGGCCACCTGATGTGGAGATCTGACTCATTGGACAAGACCCTGGTGCTGGGAAAGATTGAAGGCAGGAGGAGAAGGGGACAACAGAGGATGAGATGATTGGATAGTATCACTGACTCAATGGATGACTGAGATTCAATGGAGACTCAATCATCTCCAACTCTAGAAAATGGTGAAAAACAGGGAAATCCGGCATGCTGCAGTCCATGGGGTCACAAAGAGTCATACGTGACTGAGTGACTGAGTAACAAAAACAAATTCTGCTACAGGCTTCCCTGGTGGTTCAGATGTGAAATCTGCCTGCAATGCAGGAGTGAGTGAGTGAAGTCGCTCAGTTGTGTCCGACTCTTTGTGACCCTGCGAACTGTAGTCCACCAGGATCCTCCATCCTTGGGATTCTCCAGGCAAGAATACTGGAGTGGGTTGCCATTTCCTTCTTCAGGGGAACTTCCTGACCCAGGGACCAAACCCAGGTCTCCCGCATTGCAGGCAGACACTAACCTCTGAGCCACCAGAGAAGCAATGCAGGAGACCAAGGTTCAATTCATGGGTCGGGAAGATCCCCTGGAGAAGGGCATGGCTACCCACACCAGTCTTCTTGCCTGGAGAATTCTATGGACAGAGGAGCCTGGCAAGCTACAGTTCATGGAGTTACAAGGAGTCAGACATGACTGAGCCAGTAACACTTTCATTCTGTTACAAGGTTTCCCAGGTGGTGTGAGTGGTAAAGAATCTGCCTGCCAGTTCAGGAGACTAAGAGACTTGGGTTTGATCCCTGGGTCGGGAAGATCCCCTGGAGGAGAACTAGGTAACCCACTCCAGTATTCCAATATTCTTGCCTTGAGAATCCTATGGACAGTGGAGCATTTCGGGCTACAGTACATAGAGTCACAGTCAGAAACGACTTAAGCAATTCAGCACCCACACACATTCTGTTATATGATTAAACCACAATTTTTCTTGGAGACACTTGGTATTTTTCCAATTTTATTATTATGATAAAATTGCTATTGTTTCACAAGTCTTTCTGGGAAATCATGCTTTCATTTTTATTGGATTAAAAACTTTAAATAGTCTTGTTATATATAATTGTCTAAAAATGTCAGTCGGGTCAAATCAGTTTAGGCATCAATTCTACTGATTTTTCTTTACAAGTATTTGGAATTACTGAAAGGGCAACTTTTAAATCTTTAAATTTGATTATAGGCTTGTCTATTTATCCTTTCATTTTATTTTTGCAATCTTATGAAAAGGAGCATGCAAATTTGTTAATGTCTTTATGATATTTCTTTTATTGTTATGAAATCTCTATCTCTGCTAATAATTTTTATTGTATATTTTTCACTGATGTAAATGTAAACCACAGAAATTTGTTATAGTTAATGTTTGCATTGTGCATTTCTTTTTACCCGTTTACTTTCAACTTGTTTATTTTTGTGTTCAAAATATGCTTCTTATAACTGTTACAGCTAATATTTGGTTTCTAAATTCATTCTGAGAAAGTCTCCTTTGTAATCATTACACTTAGTTTTTTTTATTTAATATAAATTTTGATATTTGCAGTTCATTAGCATGAGTTTTCTATTTCTTTATTCTCTTCTTTTTTCCTTTATTCTTTCTTTCTGGCTTATTTTTGGGTTAAGTGGGAATGTTTAGTAGTTCATTTTGTGCCCTCTACTGTATTTTTAGCTATCCTCATGATTATTTTTGATTGCTGTAAAGATCAAAATTCCATTATTAATTTATCATAGCTTCTTCTAAATAATACCAGATCATGAAAATCATTTAAATCTTTAAATTATATAATTATCTCTTCTCACACTGTTTGCAGTTATTCTATTGTATATTTTGTTTCTAGATACACCATAAAATTCAAATTATACCATAATTCCAGATTTAAAGCATCAATGAAGTTTTAAATTGATATGCATTTTAATATGCTTCTTCTTTTACATTTACCCATCTTTATTCTCTGTGATGCTCCTTATTTCTTGTTATAGATTTGAACATCAATGTTATACTCAAGCCTTTCAGTCAGAAGACTTTCTTATACTGCAAATCTGTTGAGAAAGAATTCTCTCAGTTTTAATCCATTTGGTGTTGTCTTTACTTAGCTTTCCTTTTTGAAGAATATTTTTAATTCATATAAAATAACAGACTGGTTCCAAATAGGAAAAGGAGTACGTCAAGGCTGTATATTGTCATCCTGCTTATTTAACTTCTATGCAGAGTACATCATGAGAAATGCTGGACTGGAAGAAGCACAAGCTGGAATCAAGATTGCCAGGAGAAATATCAATAACCTCAGATATGCAGATGACACCACCTTTATGGCAGAAAGTGAAGAGGAACTCAAAAGCCTCTTGATGAAAGTGAAAGAGGAGAGTGAAAAAGTTGGCTTAAAGCTCAACATTCAGAAAACGAAGATCATGGCATCTGGTCCCATCACTTCATGGGAAATAGATGGAGAAACAGTAGAAACAGTCAGACTTTTTTTGGCTCCAAAATCACTGCAGATGGTGACTGCAGCCATGAAATTAAAAGACACTTACTCCTTGGAAGAAAAGTTATGAGCAACCTAGATAGCATATTCAAAAGCAGAGACATTACTTTGCTGACTAAGGTCCGTCTAGTCCAGGCTGTGGTTTTTCCTGTGGTCATGTATGGATGTGAGTTGGACTATGAAGAAGGCTGAGTGCTGAAGAATTGATGCATTTGAACTGTGGTGTTGGAGAAGACTCTTGAGAGTCCCTTGGACTGCAAGGAGATCCAACCAGTCCATTCTGAAGGAGATCAGCCCTGAGATTTCGTTGGAAGGAATGATGCTAAAGCTGAAACTCCAGTACTTTGGCCACCTCATGCAAAGAGTTGACTCATTGGAAAAGACCTTGATGCTGGGAGGGATTGGGGGCAGGAGAAGAAGGGGACGACTGAGGCGAGATGGCTGGATGGCATCACAGACTCGATGGACGTGTGTCTGAATGAACTCCAGGAGATGATGATGGACAGGGAGGCCTAGCGTGCTGCGATTCATGGGGTCGCAAAGAGTCGGATACGAGTGAACGACTGAACTGAACTAGATAGATTGCTTTATTTTTTCTTCTAACACTGTATACATATGTTTATATTAATTTTCAGCTCTATTTAGAAAGGACAGTTTAATTCTTTTCTTTATTCTGCTGTGTATATTGTTTCATTTTTCTTCCCTCTGTTAGAAAAACTTGAGATATTTACTTTATCTTTATGTTTTAGCAGTTTGTCTCAGATTTGCCTAGTTGTAGTTATTATTTATTGTGAGGATTTATATTCAGTTCAGTCACTCAGTCATGTCTGACTCTGCAACCCCATGGACCGCAGGACGCCAGGCTTCCTTGTCCATCACCAACTCTTGGAGCTTGCTCAAACCCATTTCCATCGAGTTGGTGATGCCATCCAACCATCTCATACTTTGTCGGCCCCTTCTCCTCCTGCCTTCAATCTTTTGCAACAACAGAGTCTTTTCTAGTGAGTCAGCTTTTTCACATCAGGTGGCCAAAGTATTAGAGCTTCAGGTTAAGCATCAGTCCTTCCAATGAATAATCAGGACTGATTGCATTCAGGATTGACTGGCTTGATCTGCTTGCAGTCCAAAGGACTCTCAAGAGTCTTCTCCAAAACCACAGTTCAAAAGCATCAGCTCTTCGGCACTAAACTTTTTTATAGTCCAGCTCTCACATCCATACATGACTACTGGAAAAACCATAGCTTTGGCTAGATAGACCTTTGTTGGCATAGTAATGTCTCTGCTTTTTAATACGCTGTCTAGCTTTGTCATAGTTGTGGCTATTATTTATTATGATGATTTATATTGGCATTATTTAATTATGCGAATAATATTCCTCTTGAGAAACTTATATGCAGGTCAGGAAGCAACAATTAGAACTGGACATGGAACAATAGACTGGCTCCAATTAGGAAAAGGAGTACGTCAGGCTGTATATTGCCACCCTGCTTATTTAACTTATAGGCAGAGTACATCGTGAGAAACGCTGGGCTGGAAGAAGCACGAGCTGGAATCAAGATTGCCTGGAGAAATATCAATAACCTCAGACATGCAGATGACACCACCCTTATGGCAGAAAGTGAAGAGGAACTAAAGAGCCTCTTGATGAAAGTGAATGAGGAGAGTGAAAAACTTGGCTTAAAGCTCAAAATTCAGAAAACTAAGATCATGGCATCTGGTCCCATCACTTCATGGGAAATAAATGGAGAAACAGTGGAAACTTAGGCAGACTTTACTTTTTTGGGATTGCAGCCATGAAATTAAAAGACGTTTACTCCTCGGAAGGAATGTTATGAGCAACCTATATAGCATATTCTAAAGCAGAGACATTACTTTGCTAACGAAGGTCCATCTAGAAGGCTATGGTTTTTCCAGTGGTCATGTATGGATGTGAGAGTTGGACTGTCAAGAAAACTGAGCACCTAAGAATTAATGCTTTTGAACTGTGGTGTTGGAGAAGATTCTTGAGAGTCCCTTGGACTGCAAGGAGATCCAACCAGTCCATTCTAAAGGAGATCAGTCCTGGGTTCATTGGAAGCACTGATGCTGAAGCTGAAACTCCAATACTTTGGCCACCTCATGCGAAGAGTTGACTCATTGGAAAAGACTCTGATGCTGGGAGGGGTTGAGGGCAGAAGGAGAAGGGGATGACAGATGATGAGATGTTTGGATTGCATCACCAACTCGATGGACATGAGTTTGGGTAAACTCTGGGAGTTTATGATGGACAGGGAGGCCTGGCATGCTGTGATTCATGGAGTCGCAAAGAGTCAGACACGACTGAGCAACTGAACTGAACTGAATAATATTCCCTAACCCTAAATTTGAAATGATTAAAAAGTGCTTACAAATTTTAATTATGAGTGTCCACAATGAAGAATATATAGTATAAGCAAATTTTGTAACACTGAGAGACAATTTAATACTTTGAATTTTTTCTTCAAGAGATATGTTAATCACTGACGATTTAACAGTGCTGATGTGTTCTTTCAAATGTCTGTTTTACATACACTTTCTGTCAGGACTTTTCTGTTTCAAAATCTTAGAGGAACTTAAAAGTTTTGAAAGCTTTAAAGAAATACACATCTTGAAGAAGAGAAAGTAACTTCCATATTCAATATAAACAGCACTTTAACGTATATTTATACCTTATTATCAAAGACTATTCTAAGATACTCTAATATTTTATGAATATTAACATCCATATATTTTCCTACTATTAAACAATATTTCTTAATGTTCTTTCCACTCACCACTAAGTTCAGAATCATCTGTGGTTCTTGTTAAAATGGTAGATATTTAAATCTCATTTCAAAAAAAAAATCTCATTTCAGTTTATGTGAATAAAAAAGGGAAGATGGCAGGACTTCTCTAGTGTTCCATGGATAAGACAGTGCTTCCACTGCAGAGTGTGCAGCTTGGGTCTCTGGTCAGGGAACTAAGATCCCATATGCCAAGTGGTGCAAGGAAAAAAAAAGTTAAAAGGAGAGATCACTAGTGGGCACAAGACATGCCCTTTTTATAAACTTTCCTCTTTACTTCTAATCATAATAATGTTCATGCATCATTTCCTTAGACATATATACAAAATGAGATTTCTACTATAGTGTAACCCAACTTGCATTAAATATTAAACTGATGCTGTGACTTGATGCTTTATACTACTCAGGAAAGATTAACTTCAACCATATAGATATTTTAAGAAAGGCAATTCTTTTTCTCAGTATAAGTGTGTGCTAAGTCGCTTCAGTCTTGTCCAACTCTTTGTGACCCTGTGAACTAGGGCACACCAGACTCCTCTGTCCATAAAATTCTCCAGGCAAGAACACTTGAGTGGAGTTGCCATTTCTTCCTCCAGGGAATCTTCCTGACCCACCCATGCCTCTTAAATCTCAAGCACTGGCAGGAGGGTTCTTTACCAATAGCGCCACATGGGAAGCCCTTCCCTCCCTATGAAATTGCTCAGTTGTGTCTGACTCTTTGTGACCCCATGGACTGTAGCCTACCAGGCTCCTCAGTCCATGGAATTTTCCAGGCAAGAGTACTGGAGTGGGTTGCCATTTCCTTCTCCATGGGATCTTCCCAAACCAGGGATCGAACCCGAGTCTCCCGCACTGCAGGCAGACATTTTACCATCTGAGCCACCAGGGAAGCTTAATATAGGTAATTCTATATTCTACCCTTTCCCTGAATATTTCAGGCATTGTGCTATATATTTTCTGATAATGTAGAACTTTAGTAAAAGTTTTATCATATTTGAATTCAGTTCTGATGAAAAGTATTTCACAATGAATTGTGTGGCAAAAAAGCACAGTAGTTAATAGCTATAGCATAAAAAGAGGTCAAATAACCTCGATGTTAACATCAGCACTACCAATTATAGACATATTATATTCTATAAGCTTCTTTACCATTTTCAGTTTATTTTGTTAGGATTTTGGTATAGATTAAATAGCTTATATAAAATGGTACCTTTAAAAAGCATACTTTGAACAATGTGCTTTTCATCAAAACACAGGATTTAATATCTATTTTATGTACAGAAGCTTTCTTCAAAGAAAATTATGTATATTGGAGGCTCTGAATCTAATGGAAAGAAAAGCCCAGCAGATCTACCATTTAGAGTTACCCCAGAGGTACTTTTTATAACACTGAGAGTTCAGCTTAACCACTGTGCTTAATCACTGAATAGTTAAAATGAATCTAACACTGGCAAAGTCATAGAATTCCAAAGTTTCTTAGTATCATAGCTAAACTCACACCTTGCAGCCTCAACTAATTCCCACACTTCTTTTCTCCCTCGTATTCCCTTCTTTTTTTAAAAAAAAAAAAAGTAAAGTAAAAGTGTTAGCTGCTCAGTTGTGTCCAACTCTTTGCAACCCCATGGATTATAGCCCACCAGGCTCCTCTGCCCATGGAATTCTCCAGGCAAGAATATCAGAGTGGGTAGTCATTCCCTTCTCCAGGGGATCTTCCCAACCCAGGGACTGAACCCAGATCTCTTGCATTGCAGGCAGATTCCTTACTGTCTGAGCCACCAAGAAGTATTTTATATCCTAGCCTAAGGTATAGATCTGAACTCTCATAGTGTCAGAAGTGTCATCATACTGTTAGACTGGTGTACCAATAATGATCCGGGGGAAGATTTCTTAGCAGACCTAATCCATGCAACAAACCCAGGCAAGCCGAATACAGAAAGAGAATAGAAAACAATGATGCCAAAACAAAGAGCCAAGGCTGAGAAAACTCTTACCATTAGCTTTGATACTGCTAACTCACTTCTTGTGTCTAATATACCTGTCGTATGTTCTTCATGTGTGTGTTTGTAGACTAGTGTTACTTCTTTGGAATTAGTTATACGATTATAGTAAAGACAATTTCATGGCATTACCCTATATTTACAAAATCTTTTCCAGAGGCTTATGGTTTAGGAAGATACTTATTTATCTAGTGAATATTGTACAACTTAAAATTTAGAGAGCTATTCATTTTTCTACCTGGAAGTTCCTGGCTCAATTATAAGTTTTAGCATTTTCTGATAAGGCAATATTTTACCCTGGGATTCCTGAAATGATATGGAAATGATATTCACATTTTCTTAGAAAGGTGCATCTTTCACTTGTACCCCCAGATGAACAGAGAAAAAAGTTCAAGATATGAGATGATTAAAATTGCCCACCTAGAGTTTAAGAAAGCACTCCTTCTTGATAAAATACAGATATGTGTCTCAGCATAGCGTCCTTTTCCAATTTTCAAGTTAACAGACACACTTGGAAGTAGATTGTTTTCTGCAAATAGATAAAAACCTAAATAGTCTTTGTAGAGCAGTTTTTAAAAGATAATCCCGCATAGAAATCTGTAGTAAATTACGAAAAACTGACACCTTAAAAGATTAATATATTTATTTGTGTATGTTAGTCTCAGTAGCAAAACCACTCAAATTTATAGTCTTTTTGGCAAATTGACTAATGATTATATCTCATAAGAGACTTTACTTTTTTTCCAAAGTACAATGCTGCAAACATTATCTGTTTCTCCTGAGAATGCTATTTATTCTTCTGATCATTTCTCCCTTTCACTATCACTTATCCAACCAGAGGAAAAAAATCTTATGTGCAAATTATTCCTTTGCTTCTCTTTATAACTTTACCATCTATGTATGACTCTGTAAACAACATATTTTACAAAAAAGTTCTATAAATGGAATAGTGTATTTTTCTATTTTTTTCATTTCATTCAGTATTATTTTTGAGAGCAAGACATGTGTATTCATTGCATGAAAAATATACATAGACATGTTCTAATCTTGATGGATATTTGAGTTGTTTGCTCCTCTGAGGGTGTTTATATGAGCCATTTTATGTACATTGCACGCGTTGCTATGGAGCGCATACAATGCAATCAAACTGATGAGTCATAGGATGTGCTGGCTGTTCTTTGGAAGGAATGTTGCTAAAGCTGAAACTCCAGTACTTTGGCCACCTCATGTGAAAAGTTGACTCATTGGAAAAGACTCTGATGCTGGGAGGGACTGGGGGCAGGAGGAGAAGGGGACGACAGAGGATGAGATGGCTGGATGGCATCACCGACTCGATGGACATGAGTCTGAGTGAACTCCGGGAGTTGGTGATGGACAGGGAGGCCTGGCGTGCTGCGATTCATGGTGTCGCAGAGTCGGACACGACTGAGAGACTGAACTGAACTGTACTGAGGATGTACTAATCTATAACTTTAGTGTGAATGACCAAACTGTTTCCCAAAGTGTTTGAAGTAAGTTATCTATCTAGTAGCAATGGATAAACTCTTCTTGCTCCACATCCTCATCAACACTTGGCATTTTCTTTTTTTTAAATTAATTTTTATTGGAGCATAATTGGTTTACAATGTTGTGTTACTTTCTACTGTACAGCAAAGTGAAGCAGCCATATATACATATATACCCCCTCATTTTTGGACTTCCTTCCCATTCAGGTAACCACAGAACATTAAGTAGAGTTTCTGTGCTATACAGTATATTCTCATTAATTATCTATTTTATAGATAGTATAAATAGTGATTATGTGATAATCCTGTTCTCCTATTTTCTGATCTTTATTTTTTTTACCAATCCATAGGGTTTGAATGATATCTGATTAATATTAAATTAATAATCTATTTATATAGTTATGGACTCTTTATTCCTCTTTCATAAATGGCTGCCTAAGTTTTTGACCATTTTTTCAATATTTTTGCTTTTTGTTTTAGCTCATACATGTATATATATATACATATATATATACAGACAAATACACATATATACAGAAATGTACTATATATATAATCTGTATTCCCTATATGTATTGCATTAAAGAGTGAAAGTGTTAGTTACTCAGTTGTGTCTGACTCTTTTTAACCCCATGAACTATAGCTTACCTGTCTCCTCTGTCAATGGATTTCTCCAGGCAAGAATACTGGAGTGAGTAGCCATTCCCTCTCCAGAGAATGTTTCTGACCCACAGACTGAACCCTGGTCTCCTGCACTGCGAGTAGATTCTTTACCGTCTGAGTCACGAGATAAGCCCATATGTACTGTATATATACTTATGCTGTATGTGTGTGTGTGTGTGTGTGTGTATTTTAGATTCTAATTCTATGTCTGATACTAGTTTATCTTTCAATCTTTTATAAACTTTTATTATTTTTATAAACATAAAAGTATGATATCTTTTATAACCATGTATAATTAATCTGGGGGCTTCCCTGGTGGATCAGTGGTAAAGAATCTGCCTGCCAATGCAGGAGACCCAAGTTCAGTCCTTGGGCCAGGAAGATCCTCTGGAGAAGGAAATGGCAAACCACTCTAGTATTCTTGCCTAGAGAATGCCATGGACATTCTTGTGGGGTACAGTCCTTAGGGTCACAGAAGAGTCAGATACAACTTAGCAAATAATTAGCAACAATTATTAATTTAATATAATAAAATTATCATTGTCTTTATGATTAGCATGTTCTTTGTTTCTTGTTTAGGAAATTCTTTCCTATCCCAAAATAAAATATTTCATTTACTATATTATTTTCTGTACTTTGTAGCTTTGCCTTTGATATTTAAGTATTTGGTCTATGTAGAACTGATTTTTACAAAGCTTGAAATAGCTATCCAATTTCTTTCATGTTCTTTTGAATAAACAATATTGTAGAATAATTTTTGTTTAATCAGTATATCCCTCACTGATGTTCAGTGCTACAATGATCAGACATAACTTTCCAACTGTTCATGGTTCTGTTCCTAAATTCTTTATTTTATTCCATTGACCTGTGTATTTGGACCAAAATCATCTTGTCTTCATGACTGCACATTTAAATCTTGACTTGTGGTAGACAAGTTGTGGCAATATGTGTTCTACCTTTCTACATAATTGTTCATTTTTTTCATATGTATTTTAGTTTCTCTTCATTTAGATGTTGTGTGGACTCTTTTTTTCAGATGACCATTCATAGAAGGGGCAATGCAGTATTTTTCAAACTTTTTCATCTTGTGGCACACATTGACACTAATGTGATTAGTAAATATACTTGGGTTTAAAAATGAGACTGTGCCTGTGAACAGTGAGCAGTCTGAATAGGAGTGGAGTTGTCCCTTTTTGCCCCCCACCCCAAAACTTTCCCCAGTCCCAAAGCTAAATGATTAATATTTTGTCCATTTATGATCTGTTCATGTAATGAAAAATGTTAGATGATTCACTGCTTAATTTGGGAAGTTATTTAAATATTTGTCTTCTCAGGTGTTTTAGCTGATAGGGCAGTTCTAGTTTGGCTAGAAATGGGTCTCTTTATCAATAGAATTTCACTTGCTATCTTTCTTTTTAATGGAGTGAAAGATTCTTTAAATTTTATAGTGCTTTATAATTTTCAGAAGTTTCACATACATGATTTTACATAATCCTATAATAATTCTTTTTCTCTCTTTTCCCCTAGCCCTGTGTTTCCCATCCCCTCTCACTCCCCTCCAGAAAACACTAGTTTGTTCTCCGTATCTGGGAGCCTTTTTCTTTTCTGTTATACTCATTAGTTTGGTGTATGTTTTAGTTTCCACAAGTAAATGGTATCATATGGTATTTGTCATTCTCTGTCTGACTTATCTCACTTTAGCATAATTACCTCCAAGTCCATTCATACTGTTACAAATAGGAAAATTTTATTTTTTTTATGACTGAATAGCACACCTTTAGGGCTTCCCTGGTGGCTCAACTGGTAAAGAATCTGCCTGCAATGCAGGAGAGCTGGGTTCAATCCCTGGATTGGGAAGATCCCCTGGAGAAGGGAATGGCTACCCACTCCAGTATTCTGGCCTGGAGAACTCCATGGAGATTGCAAACAGTCAGACATGACTGAGCGACTTTCACAGCACACCATTGCATATATATACCACTTAGATTGCTTTCATACCTTGGCAATTGTAAATAATGCTGCTATGAACATTGGAATGCATGTATCTTTTAAAATTAGTGTTTTCAATATCTGGGAGTGGAATTGCTGGATCATACTATTGTTCGATATATATATTTTTGAGAAACTGCCATACTGTTTTCCACAGTGACTGTACTGATTTACATTCCCAACAATGTAGAAGGGTTCTCTTTTCTCTACATCCTTGCCAGCATTTTCTTTTTTCTGTTCTCTTTGGTGATAACTATAGTGTGGGTTTATTTCTGGGCTTTCTATTCTGATCCATTGATCTATGTGTCTGTTGCAACACCAGTACCAAAATTTTTTGATTACTGTTATCTGACTTGATGTCTTTTGCGGTCATGGATGTTGCCATTCTTAATAATTTTGCTTGGTTTCCACACAGTGTTTAAAAACAAACCAGTACGCATGTACACCTGTGGTGGATTCATGTCAATCTATGCCAAAACCAATACAGAATTGTAAAGTAAAAATTAAAAATAAATAAATTAAAAAAAAAAACAGTGAAAGTCTTCATTTTTGAACCTATGTCTCTCTAAGTGCAGAAATATTATCCAAAAGCTAAATCAAGAGCTCAAGCCTTCTTTCTTTTTCTTCCTGTCTCTTATTTAGAACAATTTATATATTAGTTCCTAAGTCTTTCCAAGTGCTACAGGCACCAGATCACGGTTAAAAGAATTTATTTTGTAATGCTGCTTTGAGTCTGTGGATGTAGCATTCTCTCTAAAGATTTTATTATTGCTAAAGGCAAGAAATACTTTATTTCCAACATCAAAAGTGAATAAGATGTTGTTCATCTTAGAAGTCCAAGAATATATAATAGAAACAGGATTACCTCAGGAGCTAGAAGTTAACACTTGTAAACTCTGAAGAGTTTTAAATTTCTATTCTTTCTGTAAACAGTGCATGACTTCCTCTATAACAACATTCTAACTTTTTAATCCCATCAGTGGCACAGCTCTGCATGGACTGTTAGAAATAAAAGTGGATAGTCCAGGATAAACAACAGCTGCAAGTCTATATTCTTGGATGAAGACCCAAGTTTCAGTACTGAAGGGATTAAAATCCAAGGTTTAAGAAAACACAAGAGAAAGTAAAAGTATGTTATCTCATAAATAGATGGAACACATTTTTAAAAGTAAAGTTTCGTTACTCTGCTAGGTTTTGACTTAAATGTGTTGTACCAACTGCTGTAAAGGGCAATATGAAATTAGACTCAATAGCCTGGATTTGTCCTCTTAATTTTTTGGATGTTTAAATACTTTGCATTATTTTTTACTTTATGAACATATTTCTTTACATGTAATCATTGTGAAATCTTATAAGCTTAAAATATCTTTACTAGAGCTATTTCTTCAAAAATTGAATGGTAGTTTTCTTTCCATTATGAGCTGGGAGTTTTTCTTTCTTCTGCTTGTTTTTATTTCTGAGTGCTATATCCTATTACATTCTTATATTACTTGATATTCTTAGTTGGAATATCAATATCTTCTAGTTAAAGTGTTAAAGGCTATCAGTAGTAAAGGCTATCAGTAGTGACTACTTACTATTTTCTGCTTCTGTATAATTCAGCTTGAGAACTTTCTCCGAACACAGACGCTTTCTTTATTCTCTTAGCTTTTTATGCATCATAAAATTTGATTCAGGTCTATTAATGGAATGGAGTGACTTAAGATGACCCATGTTATTCTGTTTTTACAATGAGTAGTTTTATATGCACTCTACTTTTGCCTGAATATCTCTTTAATATTTATATCATGATCTGGATACATCCATTTTAAACCATTATTCTAACATACATTAAAATTTATTTCTAGAGACTTAGAAACCAAGTATTTTTTCCCCATAATTAGTGCTTATAGAAATCCACTAAACAAGCATGTTTCCTTCATTTTTCTGTGGATAATCATAGTATCCATAGGCAGTCAGAGGTCAATGTGTACATGTAAACTTTATAATTCTTTAACATTTTTTCTACAGGGGCAGAGTTGCTACATACCTGTCTTATATTTGTTTCTCACAAATACAAAATGGTGATGTGAGAAAAATAGTCAAGATAAATGTGAAGACCTATAGATAAGCTGTAATTTTGATTCTTGTACTTAATATTTTTTTCTGTTTTTTTCTCTTCTATCTAAGTACCATAAAGTACCACAAAAGTGATGCTAACAAATTAGTGTTAGAACTGAAAACAAATTTAGGCATCATCAAATGCAACAGACTATAAGGAATTTAATGCAGAAGTGACTGAATCGGGGGATTACATAGAACTGATGTAACTATTGACTTGCTGAGAATTCATTTTGTATTATATGCATTCATTTAATCATTCATTGCACCAATCTTCACTTTATAACTAGTATTACTAGTTTCAGGCACTGTGTAGGTACTATGTTATAAGTAGGCATCTGTCCCCAAATAATAGATATCTGTGAATACAGTGTTAATACTTAGGTAGATCAATGGACTGACAGGTCAACAATGAAAAGGGCTAAAAAGAATGATTAAACTATTAGAATGAGAACTAATCATATATAAGATAGAATTTTTAAGAACACACCAACTAAGCTGAACTATGTTCTACTAAAATAATCAGGCAGTGTAAGAAGGTGGATAGAAAAAGTTTGCAGGCCATATGATTGTATTTATATAAGACTGAAAAACAGGGTAAGTGATCTGTTGTGATGGAAATCAAAATAATAATTATTTTGTGGGATAATGATGGAGAGGAGACAGGAAGTGGTTTCCATGGAATTAGTGATACTCTGTAAATTGCAGTTGCACAGATGTGTGCTCTTTATTAATTAATTGAGTAGTACTTAAGACTTGTGCTTTTTTATTATTTTAACCTTTTCTATAATATTAACATGTAAAAAAATATTCTGAACTGTGGGATGTGGGGGAAGAATGGTTCAGGTTTGACAACAGCTTGTAACAAAAGTCCTAATAAAGAGACCCACTTGATTCCTTTTTAGGGGTGAATGGAGGCCAGTATGACTGTGGCATAGTGATCAAGATGTGAAATCCCTAATGTCTATGGATGGAGAAGAGACTGTAGCCAGATAAGTGTAGGGTTTTAAAAACCAGAGGACGGAATTGAAATTTAATTTTAAACATTAAAGGAGAACATGAAGACTTCTGAGCATGAGAGTGAGGCATAATTGAGCAACAGAAAGATAATGCCAAATGGGGAAGGAAATAACTGATCCTATTATCAGGTTCGGAGCAGGCAATGGCACCCCACTCCAGTACTCTTGCCTGGAAAATCCCATGGACGGAGGAGCCTGGAAGGCTGTAGTCCATGGGGTCACTGCGAGTCGGACACGACTGGGTGAATATCAGGTTAGAATGGTTTATCCACAGTTTAAAAATGTTTAAAAGAGCACCTGCATGCCTGCTAATTAGTTTCAGTCACGTCTGATTCTGTCCGACCCTATTGGCTGTAGCCTGCCAAGGTCTCTGTCTCTGGGATTCCCCAGGCAAGAATATTGGAGTGGGTTGACATGCCCTCCTCCAGGGGAATCTTCCCTACCCAGGAATCAAACCCACATCTCTTACATCTCCTGCACTGACACACGTGTTCCTTACCACTAGTACCACCTGGCATCAACACCTTGGATGAACGATAATCCTGAAATAAAGTCAAAAGGAAAAAACTGGAGTTCTCTTTATAGTCAAGATGGATTCCTTAGTTTTTAACTTTCCCTTCCACTAAAAACAATTAGAAAATTGAATTACAAAATAAAACTACTGTGCAGGCATTACACAATGTACATCACATGACTGCTATCCTGACAGAATGGAAAAAAAATCAGCTGAGTATTACCATTGCCATGCATTTCTGCTTGGGGTCACTTTCCTGACTCCAATTCAGGGAAGAAAAATTATACCATACTGGTCTCTAATAGAGTAAGAGATGAAAAATGAAGATGCTGAAGTATTTGGAATTAGTGAAGCAATATATTGCAAAAAGAGAGTTACGCAGAGAAAAATTTCCCAACAATCTGCACAGGAATCCCCATAATCTTTGGCTGTAGTGTAACCTGACCAAACAGTGGGTGAAACTCCACAAGACCAAGCAAAGGGACCTTTAAACTGAGATATATTTAAGTTCTGACCAACCAAAGTAACAACTCTCATTGAACACCGAGTAATCAGTTGTGATTCCAGAGTATGAGATTTCAATTGTGGGACTAAACTACTCATAAAGGTTAACCCAAACTAACTTAACAGAGATGAAAAGCACTTTATTTGCAAATAAAGAATTGCCTATGAGGGAAAAGAAAACAGTATTTAAAAGGAAGACAGCCAAACCCATAACTCAACAACATAAGACTCATCCAGTAATGTCAAGAGGCAGAAAAATATGATCCCAAATTAGGAAGTAAATAGATCAGTTGAAATAGTTCCAGATATCACAGAGATGATGATATAAATAGAATTAGACTTTAGAGCACTTGTAATTATGCTCAAGTATTTAAAGGAAAAAATAATCATGCAGAGTTGAGTAATGGACACTAAACAAAGAACAAAAATTTTTTTAAAAAGGAACTTCTGGAGCTGAGAAATAGAATAATGAAATTCATAATTCCCTGGATATGCTAAACAGCACTTTGAATACTGCAGAAGAAAAAAATCAGTGAACTAAAAATGCAACTATCCAGACTGAAATGGAAAGGGAATAAAAGACTGAAAAACCCAAACAGAAAACAGTTTAACAATATAAAAAAATTGAATATGTATGCAAATTGTAATTCCACAGAAAGGGGTCAGAAAAAAATACATACATGAACACAAAAATAAGAAAAAAATAATACTGATTACTCTTCAGAAAAAAATCCAAGAGAATATGTTTGTAGGATTTTAGTATTAAGATAATATTTGAGTTGAAAAGATAACTTCAGATCTATTTTCTGTTAATATTGTAGCAAGTTTGGTTCTACATCTTCTTTGAATATTTCATAATACTCTGTGATGAAATAATATGGGCCAGAAATTTACTTTTGGGGAAGTTTATGAGTAAGAAATTTAAATTAATGAATATATCTAATTTGTGTGTTTTTTTGTCTTAGTTTTTATAGTTATGTTTACCAAGAGTTTCACAAATTTCTTCTAATATTTGAGTTTTGTTGTCACTAAGTTTTTATATTTCCTTATAATTCATGTAATATCTATAAAATCTTTGTTGATAACCCCACTTTCATCTTTAATACTGGTGATTTGTATTCTATTTTTTTCTTGATTTGCTCTAGGTATTGTTTTGTCCATTAAGAAAGTTCTTTTGAAGGGGAAAAAAAATCTGATTTTGATAAATTTTCCTATTAATTGTCTTTATCTCTGTTTTTCTCTCTACCTATTTTGGGAATATCCATCATGTTTTACTGTCTTTTTAACACTGCTTTTATATATATTTCAATCTACATGTATTAAAAAGATCACCAGACACTTGGGTAACTTTTGCTTTAAACAGTCAAACATATTTTAAACAGCTTAAATGTGAAAAAGTAATATGCTACCTTTATCTAGATATTTACTATTATTGTTGTTCCCACCTCATTTCCTTCTGAGGATGTGAATTTCCATCTGGTGCACTTTCCCTGCAGCCTAAGGAATTTTCTTTATAGCACTTCTGGAGCGTGTCTGATAATAAACAAAACAAAATAAAAGAACTTCTCAGATTTCTTTAATCACAGAATGTCTTAATTTGTCCTTTATTTCCCCTTGTGAGTCACCTCTCCAAAACCGATTCCTTTGCTTAGAGAACTCATATAGTTATTATTATTTTGTATTGTTATTTGGCTCAGAATTTTTAATTATAATCAACAGGAGGAATGGTCTGTAACAAGGATTCTGCCATAGCAGAATTAGAGTCTGTTTCTAGCATCCTTGTGTATATTCTATTATTTATAAACAAAATATTCTAATATTATAAGTCTGATCACCCACAGTCCAATGTCACAACATGCATGGCTACATCTTATAAAGAACATGTATTTCTATCCCCTTCATCCCAAATAGATATTTAAATGTAATATCTTTTATACAGTGCTGAATATTATCATTCCTATTCATATTTTGACAAACTTAGCAAATATAACACAGTCATCAAGTATCCAATTTTTCTGGAGAGGAGATTATTTTTAATGATATTAAAATAATGAATAAGATATTCTCATTCTTGATAATGTAAAATCTGAGCTTGATGAGGTACATCAAGATGAGGTACATATTTGTTAATAACATAAACAATTAACAAAGCCAAGCAAATGGTATCACCATCCCCCTCTGGGATTTTTTTTTTTAACATAAAACCAAAAAAGTAGCTGAGATAGTCTTTCTTTAAACAGCAGAAAAGACGAACTGAACTTCTTGAGAAGTCTTCTCCCACAGTATGAGGAAGGCCAGACATTTTTATTTAGGATTAAGAAACATGTCAAATTTTTCATATAATAGAGCTGTATCTTTGATCATTCCCCATTGGTTCCAAGCATTCTGTGATTTAACATTATTCTTTTATTAAGTTTACTTGTTATTTCCAAAGGTTTTTCAAATCCAGCTTCTTTCCTTTCCACCCAAAATATTGCTGACTTATCCTATTTCCTCGGAGAAGGCAATGGCAGCCCACTCCAGTACTCTTGCCTGGAAAATCCCTTGGATGGAGGAGCCTGGTAGGCTGTAGTCCATGGTGTTGCTAACAGTTGGACATGACTGAGTGACTTCACTTTCACTTTTTACTTTCATGCACTGGAGAAGGCAATGGCAACTCACTCCAGTGTTCTTGCCTGGAGAATCCCAGGGATGGGGGAGCCTGGTGGGCTGCCGTCTATGGGGTCGCACAGAGTCGGACACGACTGAAAGGACTTAGTAGTAGTAGTATCCTATTTCCTAATTATTATGTTTCTAATTTTCTCTCTTCTAACATAGCTATTTCTAACTCAGTTTGCTTCCAAAATAAAAATCTGATTATAGCATTTTTCTAGTTAAAATATTTCACTAACTTCTTGATGGTATATGTTATAAATAGACATACAGCTGTGACATTTAATGATATGAATTTGTGTTCTTTCTTAAGGCAGTTTTGTTTTCATTTATTCTTTATTCTTAAATATTTAATGAAGACTTCCTAAAATACCAGGGGCTGATGAAGTAAAATAAGGGAGATCTGTTGTCTCATGGAGCTTTTGTTCAAGTAAAATACCGCACGTGCATATGCATATATATTGGCATACACACACACACACACACATATATATATATATGTATGTATGTATGTATGTATGTATGTATGTATGTATACATGGGGACTTCCCAGGTGGCATTAATGGTAAAGAACCCACCTGCTAGTGCAGGAGATATAAGAGACTCAGATTCGATCCTTAGTCTCCTGCAATGATCTCCTGGAGAAGGGCATGGTAACCCACTCCAGTATTCTTGCCTGGAGAGTCCCACGGACACAGTTCATAGGGTCATGCAGAGTCAGACGTGACTGAAGCAACTTAGCACATATGCACACATGCTATCTATACAATGCACATTTACATATTTATATGTGTGTGCTTTTATGTATATCCATTACATGTCCAGTAGTACACATGTTATGTGCATGTGTGTTATATACACGCCAATGTTTTAATTGTCTGCATGGTGTATTCCCTCTCTTTATTCATATTCTCTTCTCCTGGATGCGTTTTGTCTCTACACATACCAAGTAGAATTTGTCATTTGCAAAGAAGAATTATCTTTGAAGATTTAAGAGTCAACCTCCTGACCCTTGAAAGCACCTTGCCACGTGTTTGTTTTGACCACTATGCATAGTAAAATTTTATACATATTGTGTAGGTATGTTTAGTTTTCATTTCCTGAACTTCATATTGAGAGTTAGAAAGCAAGTAATCTAGCAGTGTGTTTCTGATATATTTTCAAATATAGAGAAAAAGATGACTTAGAAATCCACCTAATATGTTTGAGAATATATGGAACATAGACAATTATCTGTAGTTAATGGATATGTGTTATTTTATTGATGATGCAATGTCCTTGAAGGTCCAGTATCTCAATTGTCAGGGGAAGAAAGAGAACATGAACATATATTGAGGCAGGCCTGGTACTTCATGGATAGAGCACAATTTGGTAAAAGTGAATTCCTTAGCTCTTAATTTAAGATACTCATGTGTAAATAAAGCATGTATATTAAGGACATCTACACTGTGTGTGTGTGTGTGTGTGTGTGTGTGTGTGTGTAAATACAGATTTGAAGATCAGAGGTAGACTGATCAGATTGATTATTTATTTAGAGAAAACCTCAGTGCTGATTCCTCTTGCTGCAATTCTTACTCTGGGAAATATGATGAGGCCAGATGTTATTCGTCTGATGGGCCGGAAGGACTGGGGCTGTACTACTTAAAACTCCAAAATTATTCTTCTCAGCTCTTATATAAAGAAGCTTGCATAGTTGTTTCTTCTCTCTGAAGACAGAGAAAGAATATACCTTTCTAATGTAAAGAAATCCTCTTTGAGAAAAGGAGATGATTACCTTCTGCAATGTAAGCAAATGGCTCCAGAAGCTGTAAACCTGTACAACTTTTTGAAGGTCTCTATTTTCAAATTCCAAGGCTTGTTTACCATTCATTTATTCTTTTTTTTTTTTTTTAGTTTTTCTGACTTTTATTTAATTTTTTAATACATTTATTTATTTTAATTGGAGGTTAATTACAATATTGTAATGGTTTTGCCATACATCAACATGAATCCATCATGAATCTTTAACCCATGTTATCTGAATTTTTTTACTCAGAAAGACCTAATGTATAAGCATAGAGATTTTCAAGTAGAATGGTTTGGCAGTGCACTGAAGACTAACAGTATTAGTAAAACTATTTATTTTCAAATTCAGTTAGTTTGTGTGCCTTCATTTATAGTGAAGTCATCTCAAGAGCCCTTTTAAGTACGATCTAAAATTTTCAAAAATTATACAAACCAGAAAAGTTTTACATTTTTCTGCATCCTCAAAATGTTTCATGAAATTTATAGAATTCAGATCAAAAGCTACACAAGAATTCTACCTCTAGGGAAATTTCAGACTCTCAGAGAGAGAACAAAATAGATATCATAGTTAGAAAAGATATTTTGAGAATTTGTATCATTCAAAACCCAAAATATATGTGAAAATAAAGGAAATTTTTTGAAAACTTAAGGATATAGAAATAAATAGAGGAAGAGTAAGTCACAGCATATGGCTAGGATATATTCATTGTTTTATACAAGGATTCATTCACTCAATACTTTGTGTCTTAGGTATATGATCCCTGTTCTAAGTATTGGGAATCCAATGATATATAAAGTACTTTGTCAATGGTAATGTGCTGAGGTAGAGTAAAAAAAGGCAATGATATGCCACAATTCTTTTATATTATTTATATGTAGTTTTTAATTAGCCTTAGGTATGTAACTTTAGCATAAAATATTCATAATTTTGAATTATGTTTTCTCTTTCCTTTTTCCAAAATGAGAACTTGAAAGTACATTTTCCTTCATGAAAATATGTTTCTATGTGATATTATTATTAAAGATGATTTGTGGTAACTTTTCTTCTGCTTAAATTAGTGACTTTCTGTTTATAGGAAGAGAGATGATAACCAACTTTTCTCTGACCACCTCAACTTTTAGTTTGGTAGATAATTTTGATATCCTGCTCAAAAAAAAAAAAACTATCAGTATTTACCCTTTTCATTTCAAGGAGAAAGAAAGCAATCAATTTTTTCTAATATTGCACTATGGCTTTTCCTTTCATATTTCTGACTATAGTGTAAATATTCTATGTAAAATGATGCTGAGGTGAGAGAAAAGAAGACTAGTACAGATGTTATTAAATATTCTTTCAAAAATTATTTATTTGTATACTTATTTATTTGTAGCGCCTTCTTTGTTGTGTGTATTCTAGTCACAACTCTTTTGTTAGTTTATTCATTGATGTGATAACATTGCATAACTGGCTACCTACGCCTTGAAAATCTATTTCACAGAGAGGTGGAAGAATTTAATGACCATAATGGGTATAAGCTCTCGGATTTCACAAGTTCAAATCCCAGGTTTACTACTTCCTAGATTTGTGACCTTGACAATTTACAGAAAATTTCCTTTCCCATGGCTGGAAGTCCCCCCCCTTTCCCTCCATGTAAAATGACAATCAAAATAGAGTTATTATATGGATTATAAATATAAGAGAGACTAGAATTGGTAAGGTTGTCAAATGAAAGATAGTTGCATCTGTAAATATTTGATTAAAATAGACTGTAATCATGTATCATGTGTGTAAATACATTAACAATGAAACAAGTACATTATAGTGAAAGAACATACATTATTAAGTTTGGGATTGGTAATTTATAACTTGGATTGACATTTATTGTGTAGAGGAAAACATTTGTTTATTTGTAATATTTGAATAGAATATTTGCCTTTCAGGGCTGTTGTGAAGACCCAACAACATAGATTACTCAGTCACCAAAATAATTAGTTCAAATATCTGTCTATCTATATATCATCTACCTACTTATTTACCTGTTATTCTTATATTCTAGGAAAGAGCCTAGATCATGAAAGTAGAGTGATGAACAAAGCGGAGAAAGAGCATTCCATTAGAAGCTACCATTTTTATCGAAGTGGAAGACACACGCCTGAAAAAAACTCTAGGTCAGAACATGATACATAGTGAATAAGTGCTTAAGAATGTATCTGTTTCCTCTGACTCAGCTTCTATGGCAGAAGCTACTGCTACCCATCACCCATTTCATTGTGGACAATATGTACGATACTCTCATATCAGAAGAAACCACATGACTACACATCTCTTTGCAGTTGAGATAGATTGCTGCTGCTGCTGCTGCTGCTAAGTCACTTCAGTCGTGTCCGACTCTGTGTGATCCCATAGACGGCAGCCCACCAGGCTCCTCCATCCCTGGGATTCTTCAGGCAAGAACACTGGAGTGGATTGCCATTTCCTTTTCCAATGCATGAAAGTGAAGCGTGAAAGGGAAGACGCTCAGTAGTGTCTGACTCTTCACGACCCCGTGGACTGCAGCCCACCAGGCTAGTAAGATCTACAAGAGAAAGCATAGTTTTATTAGTGAATACATTCCTTTATAAAACTGTAAGCACATTTTTATTTCTTTACAAAATGTATTATTTTATTATGTCATACAGCCATGGCTTTCAATAGCAAAACTGAGTTTCTGGTCTTGATAGATTGAGTTATCTATTCTATTATTGACTTCCAGGCAATATATAAAGTATATAGAAGTTTTTAAAGAATCTTTAAACATACTTGTGACTGTTATTTTGGTTAAACATCCATTTTCTCATATCTGTATTCAGATGGATATTTTATGCTTTGTGTCTACCTATTTCTGATAAATTGGATAAAAGTTTAAGGCTCATTTGAGCACTTGGTATAGGTTAGTATTTCATTCAACCTTTGATAAAGTTAATAAAATAAACAGTTGCCATTACACTGCAAAGTTGATTACTGGGGAATAATTAACTAACTACCAACACTGTACAAAGGCCCACAAGAGAGCTGGTGAACTTGCAGATTTCTGAGTACTTCAGCAATGCTTAAGTTCAAAAAGATATTAAAATGCTGCAACCTCTGATTTCATTTTGACTGTCCTTGGAAGGACTCCAACAAATCGGCTGAAAAGCTTACACTGGAAGCCAAGCATCTTCTATAGTCTGAGAAGCAGAAGGACATTTCTGATGAATAGAATACTCATTTCTTTTCATGAAAAAGTGTTTCTCTAATACACATCTAATAATGCATAATCTATCAGCACAGGCATAAAAAATCTTTTAAAGTTTTAGCTCCTTACATGGTTTCTCTGCTGTGAGAGAAAATAATACACTTGTAAAATCCATGATATAGAGCAGTATGCATATTGCAAATGAGATTAGAAAGTATTTGTGTAGTTTGCTGTTTGCTATTGCAATAATGGCATTATTTTTTTCAATAACCCACTTGAGTGCTATTGAGTATATGATTCCCTTGAGGCCATTATTTTTATTATAAACACACTACTAACAGCCTACTTTTATATTCACAATAAAATGAAATTATGAAACAAATAATTTCTGAAAGCTTTATTAAAGAAACACTGTATAAGCTAACACATATTGAAACTTATTTTCTTATAACTGGCACAGGATGAATATCATTGGTGCACAATATATACAGGATGAATCACATGTTGAAATTAAGTTGGGATATTCTTTGACAGAATCTGTGTTGTAAGTGATGCTGTAAAATGAGCCATTCAGTGGGACCTGCACTGGCTGCGGTTCTATAGCACTTATATTTTAGAATAGCTTAAAATTTGGGGCCTTTATAGCATGTGTACTCTTTGCTCAAAATTCTCCTAAAAAGTTCCTTGATTCTGTATTGGCCTGTCATTTAAGTGATTGATGCAATCAAGAAAGAATAGAAGGATGAAATGGAACTGAAATCATATGCTACAAAATGCTCACAGGGACTACTCTGCATATCAGCTCCTTTCAGCATGTCTAAGACTGTAGGGAAATGAAGTAGAATAAATGTGTCAATACAACCTTGCTTAAACACTTGACTAAGGTTGATAATTTCAACCACCACAATTCATGTTTCAAATATTTCTAGTTGAGAAACTGTGTGAGTGTAAGTTTTGGCTAATATATGTGTTTTTGTGTGTGTGCGTATTTTGGAGGACTGAAATTTCCCTTAATTAGTCTGTCAAATAATAACATAATGTTTAAGTGTATTTGGAAAGCATTCTAATAGATATAACTCCTGCATGTAATATGTGGTCATGATTGGGTTAAAAGCTCAATTACACTCTCATCAAGGATGCCTAAGAGGTTACAGATGTGTTATTGGTCAGTATTTCATCCTTGTTTCACCTCTTTTTTTGAGTGCTGTCTTATCCCACAATGTATTTCAAGAAATTTTAGACTTTAAAAAAAAAATTTAGTCCATTTTCAGCTTTACTGGGTAAGATTCTGGTGTCATAACTTCAATTTTTTAAAATTAAACTAAATGTCTTTCCTCTTCCTCTAACATATTCATTTTTATTTTATATATGAACTTTCATGTATGTATTAACTTTATAGTTTATATACCATTATATACCATTTATAAAGAGCTTCCCTGGTGGCTCAGAAAGTAAAGAATTTGTCTGCAATGCGGGAGACCCAGGTTCAACCCCTGGGTCGGGAAAATTCCCTGGGTCAGGAAGATTCCCTGGAGAAGGGAATGGCAACCCACTCCAGTATTCTTGCCTGGAGAATCCCATGGACAGGAGCCTGGCAAGTTACAGTCCATGGGTTTGCAGAGTGGCAATTGACTGACTAATACATATCAGATACACATATCAGACATATACCATTATTAATTAATAGGGTCTGTATCTTATTTAATTAGTCTGCTTACTGCTTTTTGTAGGGAGGATATTTCATTACTTGTTACTAATGCTACTCTTTGGATCTTATTATTTTTGGTTTGCTTTTTAATTACTTCTTTTTTTCTTCACTATAAAATTTCCCCAAAGATTTCTCTCTTTTTTTCACTCCCAGTGATGAAGGATCAGCACCTTGTTTTAAAATATGCCTCTACATCATGTATGGTGCCTGAGAGGCATTCCACAAATTATTAATGACATCATATTTGAGTATATATTCATTTCCATAATTTGATACTATCTCTACATTTATAATGACTTTTACATCAATGCATATGCATGGATTAAGTAAAATAAGCCATAATTGCCCTAGTTTAGTTTTCAGATAAGTAGGCATTAAAATTGTATGTTCATTCAAGGGTTAAGTCACAAGTTTGCTATTAAATATAATTAACAGTTGTTCAGTTTGCATAAAGTTAAAACTAAAAAAAAAAAAGGACTTCAACAAAAAAAAATGCAGTTTACCAACCAGAAAATCTTTTCATGTTACAGCATTTCCTCATACATTTGATGCAAAAGAAAACAGAAGACCCAACATGAACATACATGTTACCGAATCATAACATAGTTTTAATAGCAGTTTGCAAGTGTACAATTATGCTTACTCTAGAATTATCCCTTAAGGTTATGATTGATGTCAGGTGAAAGTAGGAAAAAAGAGATAAGCCAAGTCTTATGAAAATAATTAGAAATTTATTTTTTGCAAAGATAACAATTTCATTGTGTTTTGAAAAAATGAGCTTTAGTCTTTTGAGAAATAACTGTTTCACCAATTGATGTGTTATTGTGGTACATTATCAAACAAAGTAGTAGCAGCCTTTAATTTTCTTAGGGCTGACTTACAGACTTGAAACTTTATAGAAATTAGGATAAATGATCATTTTCAGGGGACAAATTTTCCTCTGCAAAAGAAGTATTCAGAGCTTTCTTAGAGATATTATCTGCTTTGAAAATGAAGCATCTGATGAAGCTTGTCTATAATTAGGAAACGTTAGATAAACTCTTCCCATTGTAGAAACAGATTGGAACAACTATTTCACAGTAAATCAGAATTTCACTATCAAGTTGTATGATAAGCTTTTTTGTAGTTCTCAGTAAATCATGAAGTGTGACAATAGGGGCACTTGGTAAGCCTCTAAGAACTGATAATAACTCATAAAATTGCACAATAAGTTGCACAATATGCTGCACTGGATTAGTCTCTAAATCATGGATTTTCACAATGCAATTTATAAAAATCTATTTATTTTTTACCATGTTTATTATTATTATGGGGTTCTCTCTCAGTTGGGGTTTCCCTGATAGCTCAGTTGGTAAAGAATCTACAGGCAATGCAGGAGACCCCTGTTCGATTCCTGGATTGGAAAGATCCGCTGGAGAAGGGAAAAACTACCCACACTAGTAATCTGGCCTCGAGACTAGTCCCTGGTGTCGCAAAGAGTTGAAAAGGACTGAGCGACTTTCACTTTCATTTTTGTGGCTGCACTGCACTGGAGCAACTTTTAGAAGATGCCTCACATTCAAGGGCAAAGAAGCCCCAGCAAGACGGTAGGCGCTCAAACTACTACACGATTGCACTCATCTCACATGCTAGCAAAATAATGCTCAAAATTCTCCAAGCCGGGCTTCAACAGTATGTGAACTGTGAACCTCCAGATGTTCAAGCCAGATTTAGAAAAGGCAGAGAAACCAGAGATCAAATTGCCAACATCCATTGGATCATCGAAAAAGCATAAGAGTTCCACAGAAACATCTATTTCTGCTTTATTGACTACGCCAAAGCCTTTGACTGTGTGGATCACAAAAATCTGTGGAAAATTCTGAAAGAGATGGAAATACCAGACCACCTGACCTGCCCCTTGAGAAATCAGTATACAGGCCAGGAAGCAACAGTTAGAACTGGACATGGAATAACAGACTGGTTCCAAATTGGGAAAGGAGTACGTCAAGCCTGTATATTGTCACCCTGCTTATTTAACTTATATGCAGAGTACATCATGATAAACGCTGGGCTGGATGAAGCACAAGCTGAAATCACAATTACCAGGAGAAATATCAATAACCTCAGATATACAGATGACACCACCCTTATGGCAGAAAATGAAAAAGAGCTAAAAAGCCTCTTGATGGAAGTGGAGAGTGAAAAAGTTGGCTTAAAACTCAACATTCAGAAAACTATGATCATGGCATCTGGTCCCATCACTTCATGACAAATAAATGGGGAAACAGTGGAAACAGTGACAGACTTTATTTTGGGGGGCTCCAAAATCACTGCAGATGGTTACTGCAGCCATGAAATTAAAAGGTGTTTGCTTCTTGGAAGAAAAGTTATAAAAAACCTAGACAGCATATTAGAAAACAGAGACATTATTTTGCCAACAAAGTTCTGTCTAGTCAAAGGTATAGTTTTTCCAGTAGTCATGTATGGATGTGAGAGTTGAACCATAAAGGAAGCTGAGCACTGAAGAATTGATGCTTTTGAACTGTGGTGTTGGAGAAGACTCTTGAGAGTTCCTTGGACATCAAGGAGATCCAACCAGTCCATCAAACTAGTCAATTCTAAAGGAATCAGTCCTGAATATTCATTGGAAGGACTGATGCTGAAGCTGAAACTCCAATACTGTGGCCACCTAATGCAAAAAACTGACTTGTTTGAAAAGACCCTGATGCTGGGAAAGATTTAAGGCAAGGGGAGAAGGGGACAACAGAGGATGAGATGATTGGATGCCATTGCTGACATGAGTTTGAGTAGGTTCTGGGAGTTAATGATGGACAGGGAAGCCTGGCATGCTGCAGTCCACGGTGTCTCAAAGAATCGGATATGACTGAGCGACTGAACTGAACTGATCTCTCAGTCAAGGATAAAATATAGAATTGAAACAAAGTCCTTCTCCTCCCCATTAGCGGCAGTCATATGTTATTGAGAAAATTGTTTTATTTGTGTGAGAGGAAAAGAAAATCTAGTTACATAAAAATATGCTCAAATAGTAAAATTAATTCCAGCAACAACCCTAGTTAACATGATTGAAATGGATAACTCATTAATTTAGAGTTGATAAAAAACAATATTTGTAATTTGTTAATACTTAGGTACTTAGACCAACTGGTATACATGAATACATTAACTTTAATTAATGACAATGCAGAGATCAGATTAAGTTTAGGTAGGCAATCAGAATTACAGAAAATATGTAATGTTTGTGTGTGGGGAAAGAGACTGAGAGGGAAAGAGATGGTTATATACCACTTTTGTAAAGATGTGTTTATTCTCTAATTTTGAAAACTGTGAAATATAGCCATGCTCTTAATGATTTGGGAATTTATTTGACAGATATAATATGAGATGTGAAATGGGAGTTTAAAGACTACTGGCTATGAATCCTAACTCATTGCTTAAATGGCATATAACTGGATGTAATTACTTATATTACATTTATTAATGCTTAAGATAATATTTAAGGAAATAACAAATGTGAATAAGTTTATCATGTATATGGCCTTTCTTCACTAAATGTTGCTTAACAATTATTTCTGCTTTGAAAAGGTAAAAACATAAGTCAGAATATACATATTGTGAAACTTTAATTTTGAATTCAGGTATTTTAAGAAAATAAATGAGATTAGTACAGGACAACAAGATTTGATAATTTGATAACTAGCACTAGAAAAAATAATTACCTCAAATAAGATGAGGCAGATACATCAATAATAATGCCAACTGTGAGCCCTCTATGTAGGATAGGAGGGTAAGTAAGTCCTTAGTGCAAATGTAAACATTATTAAAGAAACAGTTCTGTGGAACCGAGACCCTGCTTTCTTGGGGAAAAATTATGTATAATTGTTGATCCATTAGAGCAGGGGTCTACAAACTTTAGGATCTAATGTCTGATTATCTGAAGTTGTCTGATATAATAAAAGCAGAAATAAAGTGCACAATAAATATAATGCACTTGAATAATCCCCAAACCATCCTTCCCCACCCAGGTCCATGGAAAAATTGTCTGCACCACAAAGCTGGCCCTGGTGCCAAAAAGTTGAGGACCGTTGTTAGAGTACTGTTGGACTACTGAACCACATACACACAGAGTTTAGTTATATTCTGATACTCTACACAAATTATTTTTGTATGTGATTAAATCGCTGAAAACAGGCAGAGCCTGTAGAAGATAAGACATGGCCCCCAAAAGTCACCACTATTGCCACTATTGTCAGCTACAATATTTGATAGGAAGAAGACCCGAATACTAAAAACATACTACCTTGGGTCCAATTATAGGCCAATAGAGGAAACTGTTTTTTTTTTTTCTTTATTCCCCTATATAATATAATGTATGTCTGTACATACATGTACATGATGTATGTACATATAATGTATGTCTCTCATTTCTCATTGTTTTTCCCCCTTTTGTTTTGGGGTACTTGAAGTTAAGATGGGACAATTGAGTGGGTTCATGTGCTATAAGCTATTTAAAGTCCTCTAGAAATCACAATTTGAAAGCTTCTTGCCACAGTTCTTAAATACTGTCAGGTGAAATAATAGGAGACAGTCATTAATCAATGTATTCAGGTTTTCCTTGTATCCATTTATGTCCTTATGAAATAGAGATGTTCATGCACGCACTCACATATATGCATACTTCAAAAAGAGAGAGGAAAAGTTGACAAGGATGGTGTGACAATGGGTTTGAGTTACTGTTTTGAATATGAACAAATGAATGCCTTCTGTGAAATACTGCTCACTATATTAAAGGAATAACTTTGATACCCACAATCTTTGATGTTTTTTGTTTTTTCTTTAAAAAATTATCTGATTTAATCATAAAAAAGTAAGCATACCTATAATTCTATATATTATATATATATATATTGACCACATCATTTTTTTCAATTATTATGATTGGATAAGTTCTCAGAACATAGATATACTAAGCATTTCCTGGTTAGAAGTAAAGTAGTACACATGTAAATAGAAGATATATGAATTGGTAGAACTTTCATGTGAAAAAGCATGGAAACTGAAGCAAAACTGAGTTAGCTTTAAAATCTTAGAGAATATTATAAAAATTAATATGAACACAGTATGAACTTGTTATTTGTCATTTTTATGAGTCTTTGAAAACCTTTAAAATATTTAAATAAAGCCCTGAACATTTTCATTGTAGTATTAAAGTCTATGCCATAAAATATCAAAATATTTAAAGCAACACAAAACTTTAAAGATGTCTTATCAGTTCACATAGATGACATTAAATTCCAGAAAAGTAATCATAGAATACAGCAGGAGTTGATCTCATGAATATTAATGAAGAAAATGGCATAATTAATATTCTCAAAGTCCCGCATGTAATATTTCTATTTGGGCATGGCTAGCAAAGATGTCAAAACTGCAAACTTTGAATTTGAAAGATTTTATTTTAGTTTTGCAAAATATGTGGAACATGACAATATTTTTAAAAAATAAAACAAAAAGCCCTTATTCAAAATAAATATTTTGTCATTGCATATAGTTTGAAGATTTCATTCAATATAATGAATGCATTATTAATGTTCAATCCTTACACATCTGGTTCCAACAAGAGAAATTAGCTCTATCCCTCCCAGCTTCTCCCTCTTATGAACAAAATGTCCTGAATATAACGTAATAAACAACCATAGGCAGACTCTGAAAGTTGGAAAGAAGAAGGTAGAGTGCCTAGGGGCTTCGGGACTTGAGGAATGACATAGTAAACACTCTGGGTATTTTTCCTTCCACATATCCTAGACAGAGCATTACAGAAGGCTGCAGCCTGAAACTAACACATACACACACACCTTCAAGAAAAGCCTTTTCTTCTGAGCTTAAATATGTGAAAATGGCGGCCTAACAGAAACCCTTTTGGTAATACGAACCCTGTTCTAAATCCACCCACCAAAATAACAATCATAACTTATTTATGCTTGTGGCTCAGACTGTAAAGTGTCTGCCTACAATGCGGGAAATCCAGGTTCGATCCCTGGGTTGGGAAGTTCCCTGGGAGAAGGAAATGGCAACCCACTCCAGTATTCTTGCCTGGAAAATCTCATGGACGGAGGAGTTCGGTAGGCTACAGTCCATGAGGTCTCAAAGAGTCGGACACGACTGAGCGACTTCACTTCACTTCACTTCAAAGCCAGGCAAGCCACACATTTTCTTGGTAGAAGCAGGCAATAGTAGACTTCTTCCATTGGGTGGTGCTGGCCAGCTGAGTGGAGGCTATCTTTCTGTGGAAGTAGATGGTACAGGAATTCTAGGCTAGAGTAGTATCATGGAGTATGGTGATGAGCTGACTCTTCAGTCTCACTCCACTGCAATGAAACTTCATGAAATATTGCAAAGAGGAGCTAATAACCATTCTACTTCCCCATGCCTCTGCACACTGTCAGAGGCTCCAACTGTGAGCTGAACCTTAGCATCCACTCTGGAAAAGTAAATAATTAATTTTTGCAGTGTGCTTTTATACTGAAAAATAGAATAGTCAACCCATTAAAATTCTATATTATTTCTAAATTAAACCTAAAATAAATTTTATATCCTATTTTGAACAATTTTCATTGAAGATATCAAAAAAAAGGTTTTGGTGGAATATTCTGATTAATTGACTGCCTAATGACACTTTGCAGGTCCTATGAACTGTAGCCTGCCTGTCTCCCAATCCATGGGATTCTCCAAGAATATTGGAGTAAATTGCCATGCTCTCCTCCAGTGAATCTTCTTGACCCAAGGATCTAACCTGAGTCTCCTGCATTTCAGGCAGATTCTTTACTACTGAGCCACTTGGGAAGCCTTGATATCTCTTTAAGAAGCATTTTTTAATATAGCATTTCAGTTCAGTTCAGTTCAGTTCAGTTCAGTCACTCAGTCGTGTCCAACTCTGTGACTCCATGGACTGCAGAACACCAGGCCTCCTTTGTCCATCACCAACTCCCGGAGCTTGCTCAAACTCATGTCCATTGAGTCAGTGATTCTGTGCAACGACCTCATGCTCTGTTGTTCCCTTCTCTCACTTCCTTCAATCTTTGCCAGCAATAGGGTCTTTTCCAGTGAGTCAGTTTTTTGCATCAGATGGCCCGAGTATTGGAGTTTCAGCTTCAGCATCAGTCCTTCCAAAGAATATTCAGGACTGATTCCTTTAGGATTGACCAATTTGATCTCCTTGCATTCCAAGGGACTCTTAAGAGTCCTCCAACACCGCAGTTTAACAGCTTGCATTCGTTATTTTGTTTACAAGAACTTCTTTACAATTTTTGAACTACTTGTACCAGTTCAGTGTATCAGTTCAGTTCAGTGGCTCAGTCATGTCCGACTCTTTGTGACCCCATGCACACCAGGCCTCCCTGTCCATCACCAACTCCCGGAGTTCACCCAAACTCATGTGCATCAGGTCGGTGATACCATCCAGCCATCTCATCCTCCGTCATCCCCTTCTCCTCCTTCCCCCGATCCCTCCCAGCATCAGGGTCTTTTCCAATGGTATCAAAACTAACAAATAGCTGTAGCCAAACTTTGTAAACATACGAGTTTTCAGAAGCTATATGCTACCAGATGGGAGACTGGGTGTTCTCCACATGGTAATTAGGTCCTAATGTCTACTTGTAAGGCAGACATTTCTTATAAGCAGAGTTACTCATTGGCACACCTTTAAATAATTCATAAAGTATATTCAGAGCCATCTAACAACAAGTCTTCCCCACTTGCTTTTTTTTTTTTTTTGGCCAGCAACAGAATAGATCACAGCTTGTTGGCTGAGCCCACTGTGGAGTAACTTGGTTTTGGAGACATGCACAAAATTTTCTTCAGTTTCTTTAAATACTGGAATCTCATTCAGGAAAGTGAGAATATCACACTATGAGAGATGCAGGGGAATGAGTTGAACTAAGACAAAGCCATGTTAACAATCTCCCATCTCATTTTTATGCCATGGCATATGCTCACTGAATAAAATAATTCACAAATCACTTTAAGCACTTGTCTGTATTACATTACTACTTTCCTCCCTCACACTCTCCTTTATTTCCTCTCTGGTTTCTTAATATATATCTTTCATGCTTCTGAATTAAGTGTGTGGATCATCTAGCCTTAAACTTTGCTATCTTACTTTTTAATGAGTGGCAAGTACAGATCAATTTTTTCATAAAGTACTATTTTTATCTCATTATTCTGGTGGTACCTAGTCAACCGAACATAGAGTTACTACATCATTACCATTTGGCAAAATGGAGTCCCATTATCTGAAATTTGTCTTTTAGAACAACATTATTTTTTTTCCATTGGTAGTGAATGTAAATTTTAATGAACTAAAGATAAACACATGGTTTATGTATCAATATTTTTCCTCAGTGCTGTTCCTCTCCCAACCAATATTTTTCACATGGGCAAGGAGGCAGCTGGAACATAAACATTAGGGGGATATAAGGAATGGTAAGAAAGAGAATTGAAAACATTATATGTACAAACCATATCTTTAGGCAGGTCTGTGACAATTTCACTAACATTGCTTATTGTTTTTCTCTTCACTAACTCCATATAGAACTTGTTTCATTACATTTTGGAGCCCATGAGCAGATAGAAAATTACAAGACAGAAGATACACATTAAAAAAAAATTAAGGCAAAAGGTTCACAGCACATTTTTTAATTTTTACAGAAAGAAACAATGTTATGAATATCAGTATTTTGATATTTCATGGACATTTACTCATGTTGCTAATGCTCCTAAAATAATCTAATTTTCACTAGCCCAGGAGGTTCTAAGTATGAACCCATTGTTTTTCTCCTTGTGGAAAGAAACAGCATGTAGATAGGCCATCAAACTACCTCATCTGTGTGGTTATTGTGTTTGTCACTTAGCAAAAGCAATAGCAAGGATTTATACCTTCATACAGATTTCAATAAAAAATTACAATTGAATATGTAAGCACAGAGGTGTTTGGCCAATCACATGACAAGAATTCAGTAAATAACAACAGCAAGTTTCCAGGAAAACAAGACAATTGTAATTTCCAAATCTTATATTGAAAAATTGACATTAAAGAAGATTTAGTATAGATGAATGACAAGATGACCTCAACTAAGTTTTCTTTCTAATTATAAAAAGTTGCATAATAATGCAAAAAAATGTTTATTATAATTATATACTGAACTTTGCTGTGTCCTTTAATTGTATTTTCTCAATCTATTTTCATAAGATCTCGGTTTGACAGGTACTATTACATTTATGTTATATTAAAAGAAGCTGCATCAGAGAATTGAGTAATTTATCAAGGACACACACTATTGAAATATAAAAGATGTGAAGTCAAGCAAAGCACTAGGATTTAGAATTCACATGTTTAACCACAAGATTTATTTAATATACATTTAACTCTTTTAGTATATTAATATTCTAACCTTTTGTTTTATCTCTTTATCTCTGCCTCACTTAATTTTTAGTAAAATTTATGCATTTAAAATGTGCTATTATAAGTTATTTAAAAAGTTCATTAGTTATTATTTGATTTTAAAACTAGTTAAATAAATATAAATGGGGGAAATGTTTCTGTGTATAAAAATTACATTTCTATTGTTATTTCTAATTTTTGTGAAGAGTAGTAAGCATGAAGGCAAATAGATGGGGGAAAAGTGGAAACAGTGTCAGATTTCATATTCTTGGTCTCCAAATTCAATGTGAACAGTGATTGCAGTCACAAACTTAAAAGACTCTTGCTTCTTGGATGAATAGCTGTGACAAAACTAGATAGTGCTTTAAAAAGCAGAGACACCACTTTGACAACAAAGGCTACGTTTTTTCCAGTAGTCATATATGGATGTGAGTTGGACCATAAAGTAGCCTGAGCACCAAAGAATGAATGCTTTCAAACTGTGGTGCTGGAGAAGACTATTGAGAGTCCCTTGAACTGCAAGGCGATCAAACAAGTCAATCTTAAAAGAAATCAGTCCTGAATATTCATTGGAAGGACTGATGCTGAAGCTGAAACTTCATTACTTTGGCCACCTGATGTAAAGAGCCAACTCATTGGAAAAGACCCTGATGCTAGGAAAGCTTGAAGGCAGGAGGAGTAGGGGACAACAGAGGATGAGATGGCTGGATGGCATCACTGACTCAGTGGACATGAGTTTGAGCAAATTCAGAGAGATAGTGAAGGACAGGGAAGCTTGGAGTGTTACAATACATGGGGGTCACAGAGTCAGACACAACTGAGCAACTGAACAAGTAAGCATGAGATCACCTGTACACTCTTTTGTAAAATTAGTTTCAAATATTTTGTTATATTAATTCAGACACTTCAAAAGTCAAAAGAACCACATAGAATGTATATTTTATGCATTCCATAGATTAATGAGAAAACATGTTTTTTAAGACTGAAGTAGCTGTCATCCTCCTCCCATCACTCATATTCTAATTCTGTATACATCATAGACATGAATGATTTAACTCTTACCACAAATACAATAAATGTAAAAATGTATTTAAACTCAGTCATATTTCCTTGTTAATAGTATTTGATGATATTCCTCAAACAATATTGAATATTAATAGCTGTGCTTAAACATTTTAGCCCTTCTCTATTCCAAACTAATAAAGTATAAAAAACAAATACTTATAATGGCCAAAATATAGAGCTTCTCGAGTGGCTCAGTGGTAAAGATCTGCCTGCCGATGCAAGAGACACATAGGTTGATCCCTGGGTTGGGAAGATCCCTTGGAGGAAGGCATGGCAATCCACTCCAGTATTCTTGCCTGAAAAATCCCATAGACAGAGAAGCATGGCAGCTATAGTCCAGGGGGTTGCAAAGAGTTGGACACAACTGTATGACTGAGCACACATGGTCAAAATACAATACACATTAATTCAGGACCTTGATGCTAGCCTAACTGCAAAAAGCACTCAAGGTGTTTTAAACACACTAGATACTGATTTGCCCAAAAACAGATCAAGAAAGTGGAGAATATGTGCCTGTATTGGAGGGGGATAAGGAAGGAAGCGACATAAAACCTTCCCCTAGTGACCTAAAGATGGCAGAGAAAACAAACGATGCACATTACCTTCTTGAAAAAAAATTCAGAATCAATGCAAAAGAAACAAGAGTCAAAAAAGTGAGCAGCACATTTTATGTTAATCTCGCTATACAGAAATACAAATAAATTAATATTAGAATTTCAACATCAAATAAAACTCTTCGTGTAGCAGTAAAAAAATAATTGAATGGACAAAACATTTCCCAACATCATGAATGATAGGTGGAAGTATTTTTAAAAGTTCCTTACCATTTCAATGTGCATGGATATGTTGTTGAAAACTTCCCATTTATGGCCCACAGATGGTGATTGCAGATGGTGACTGCAGCCATGAAATTAAAAGACGCTTACTCCTTGGAAGGAAAGTTATGACCAACCTAGATAGCATATTCAAAAGCAGAGACATTACTTTGCCAACAAAGATCCGTCTAGTCAAGGCTATGGTTTTTCCAGTAGTCATGTATGGATGTGAGAGTTGAACTGTGAAGAAGGCTGAGCACCGAAGAATTGATGCTTTTGAACTGTGGTGTTGAAGAGGACTTGAGAGTCCCTTGGACTGCAAGAAGATCCAACCAGTCCATTCTAAAGGAGATCAGTTCCGGGTGTTCTTTGGAAAGGATGATGCTAAAGCTGAAACTCCAGTACTTTGGCCACCTCCTGCGAAGAGTTGACTCATTGGAAAAGGCCCTGATTCTGGGAAGGATTGGGGGCAGGAGGAGAAGGGGACGACAGAGGATGAGATGGCTGGATGGCATCACCAAATCTATGGACATGAGTTTGAGTGAACTCTGGGAGTTGGTGATGGACAAGGAGGCCTGGCGTGCTGCGATTCATGGGGTCACAAAGAGTCGGACACGACTGAGCTACTGAACTGAACTGAACTGAGTTTGGGAAATTGTGCCTACAATGCCATCCATTTGCAAGGACAGAAATTAAATGTGATATATAACTTAAGAAAAATGTGACAATTAAAATAAAGGATGCTAGGAAACATCATGAAACTGATAAAAATGTACCTCAAAACTTCATCCCTGTGTGTCTCTTTGTACGTCTGCTTCTGCTTTGCTCTTCACTTTCATTCATTTTTATGTATTTTCCTTCTGACCGGGTTCTGGAACTCTTCGTTTTTCTAGTTGATACATCAGTAAATAAAGATAACACCTCCTCAAAGCTTTGTATCTGACAAGCCAAGACACCAAATTTTCTCCGTCTCCTTGCTTCAGAATTTTTGTTGAGAACTCTGTTTCATCTTAGGAAAGCTTCCCAGCAATGACAGATGTCAGGAAAATATTGAAAGTATGTAAATAGGAATAGAAGCAAGGAGGAAGGGCAAAGCCTGGAAAAGTTGTGCCAGGCAGATAAAGCCCTTGTTTGCTTGCAAACTTGTCATCAGATAACCAACACAGGAACTAACGTGCGCACACACACTCTGGTCACCACAAAGTCATTTTTAGACATACCTCTATCTATCCCAGGCTTCCCTCATAGCTCAGACAATTGAAAAATCTGCCTGCAATGCAGGAGACTGGAGTTCAATCCCCAGGTCAGGAAGATCCTCTTGAGAAGGAAATGGCAACCCATTCCTGTATTCTTGCCTGGGAAGAGGCAAGAATGGACAGAGGAGCCTGGAGGCTACAATCCACGGATCAAAAAGAGTTGAATACGACTGAGCAACTAAGCAGACTATCCATCCCATTCAGAATATACAACACAAAATGCAAGACAATCTAAGGGATTGTCCAAGTATTCCAACCCGAGGAATGAGATTTGGCCACTGTGGTGTGCCTTTATACACACTTGTTTTGGTTTTTAATCTGCTGCTTCTGTTGTTTTAATGATTCTATTTTACAAACGTCAAGTACCAATAGGCATGTGCAGATGGATTTGCTTACAACTTTCATATTTACTATATCGGGAGATAAATAGCAACTTTGCAATGGCCTTTATGATAGAAGATATATTAAATGGGTAATGGCTGTGATGTAAAGGAAAGAAGTAACAAAATCAGATAAATTCTTGTTTCCTCCCTTTCATAAAATAAATAAGATATTAGGGGAGAATATCTAATTGTTTCATATTTTGCCTTTGTTGACTGATTTCTATACTTAGCATTTTCCATGAAAAGTAACATGAACAATCTCTTGTTCACTACATTTGGTGCTTTGTTGGACTTGTGACACTCTTAAGTAAACATCAGCTGATGTTTTATATTATCTATTTTATATTATGGGGTTGTGTGTGTGTGTGCTAAGTCACTTCAGTTGTGTTCTACTCTATACTACCCTATGGACTGCAGGCTGCCAACCTCCTCTGTCCATGGGATTCTCCAGGCAAGAATACTGGAGCAGGTCACCATGCCCTCCTCTTTGGGATCTTTCTGACTTGGGGATTTAACCTGTTCTTTAACATCTCCTGAATTGGCAGGTGGGTTCTTTACCACTAGCACCACCTGGGAAGCTTAAGTTATTAAAATTACATTTCACAAACATTCCTTAATCATGATCTTTAATTCTCCCAAATTGCTGAAACTATTACCTATAGCTGGGATGTGTGCTCTAAATTACTTAATTTAAGCTGGCAATCCAGATTTTATTTTCATCATTCATCATTTTATCTTTCCATGAAATATTGCTCCAAAAACATGAATTTAAAGTTTGTAAACAGATTTTTTTAATGATATGACTAAGTATTTGACTTTGAAATACTGCCACAAACTTCAACATGTTTTCCAATCCAATGCTGTTTAAACTTAGTGCAAAAATAAACATAGGGCAGTTGGGGTGGAGTGTAGCCCTTATTAGAATCCATTCAAGGGAGTTTAGAGAAGGATTGGTTTCCCAGGTGGCTCAGATCATAAAGAATCTGCCTGCAATATGGAAAACCTGAGTCTGATCCCTGGATCAGCAAGATTCCCTGGAGAAGGGAATGGCAACCGGCTTGGGTATTCTCGTCACTGAGAATTTTATGGACGAATGAGCTTGGCAGACTACAGTCCATGGGGTCACAGAGTCAGACATGACTGAGCAACTAACATTTCAGTTCATTTCAGTTCAGTCACTCAGTCATGTCTGACTCTTTGTGACCCCATGGGCTGTAGCAAACCAGACTTCCCTGTCCATTACCAACTCCCAGAGCTTACTCAAACTCATGTCCATCGAGTTGGTGATGCCATTCAACCATCTCATCCTCTGTTGTCCCCTTCTCCTCCTGCCTTCAATCTTAGAGAAGAGTTAAGTTGTCATCACTTCTGAGGTTGTCCAAAGGTACCTTCATCCCAAAGCAAAGGGTTTCAGGGTTTTTTGTTTGTTTGTTTTTGGCAACCATTCTAATTTTAGGTTTAAAGATGATTTATGGCATTGATTCACCAAAGTTCATGGTTATCTGAGTCTTTTTTCTTTTCTTTTTTTTTTAAATTAAGGTCAGTAGTTATTTCTAAAAGGCTCCTCATTTAGCCACCATGTATTTATTATGCCATAAACATTTCAATGAGGTGAACTGGGCAGTGATGTTTCTCTCTTCAATCCTTCCTGAAGGTGAAATTTTTAGAAAAGGGGTTTAAAACCAACGACACTACAGTGGCTCACTACAGTCTTTGTTTAAAAAAAAAATAGGCAGATAGATAATGTATTAGTCAGGGTTCTCCAGAGAAAAAGGATCAAAAGAATGTGTTTTATATATAAAGAGAGATTTTTTTTAAAAGGACCTGGCTTATATGATTATAAAGGCTGGCAGGTCCAAAATCTACAGGGTAGGCTGACAGCCTGGCGAAGGTGAAAGTTGATGCTACAGTTCCAGCCTGAAGGCAGACCACAGGCTGAACCACTTCTCCTTTGGGAAATCTCAGTCTTTTTTTCTCTTAAGGCCTTCAACTGATTGGATGAGGCCCACCCATGTTAAGAAGGATAATGTGCTTTACTCAGAGGTATGGACTTAAAGGTTAAACCCAACTGCAAAACACCTTTGCAGTGACATTTAGACTGGGGTTTAACAAAATATCTGTGTATCATAGCCTGTCAAATTCACATGTGAAATTAATCATCACAGATGTTAAGTAATATAATTCTAAAATATTTTATCTTAGAATTTCAAAGCACTTGACAACTGTACCTATAACCTCCATGAAATTGGTATTGTATGTTTTATAGTTGATGAAAATAAAGAAGAAAAATATATCTTTTTTAGCATAAAACTTAATATAAATTCCTGAGGCTATATTTACTGGCTAAATTACATGCACAGACTGATAGAAAATAAGACAGTTGTTTCCCATGTTCTTTATCTTTCATAATCTGTTACTGAAGAGATTTTTTAGTTTCAGAATATGTTCCAGCATAGAAATATGGCCAAAGGGCTTGTGTAAAATAACCATTAAAATATAGAAAAGTGACATCATTCTTATTATAAAAGGAAACTTCACCCATCTCTTGGTCCAGAAAAATGCCTGCCTTACTGGGTTTCACTAATGGCATAAGGTAGATGATATTATGATCCAGTGCAACGCAACTCCCTCAGCTCTCCCAGTTGCCCAGAATTCTCCTGGAACAAATGGCTAATTCTACCCATTTAAGTTTGTTTCCACTACTACCTCCAGGTAATATCTGCCATGATTAAATCTGTTCAGATTCAGGACAACAGAACAAAAGAAAAACTCCTTGGTCTATAACAATGATGTTTTTGGTCTTTCCATATTACATAATTTACTATCCTCAAAGGTAATAAATCTCAATATGCTGTTTAAATATTTAGAATCACATCCACTGGAAATATCTTGAAAATTTTGACCAAGTCAGAATACTGTAGAGGAAGACTGACTCAATATTTCTTTAATCAGCATGAAAAGAGATTGAGGTAGTTTAGGTTTTTCTTTCTGCATTGCATACTTTTAATATATGTCTACAATTTCAGTTCTGACTACACACTCACCTTCCACCTTGTTCTATAGATGTTTTAAAGTGGAGACATGATTGAACAATTACATGAGATTTTCATTTAATTATGCTATAATGTCTGACTCTTCATTTTGTATTTGCCTGAAAGTGGCCTCTTCTTTATTCAGTGGAAACAGTTTAACTTGTTCAAATTAAGAAATTATTCCTTCTCTTACATTTTATCTTTTTCTCAGTGCCATTGATTTGATAGCTTGCAAAGTTAATCACTTTTCAACTCCTTCTACATTATCCTTCAAGGGCTCAATGCTACACTCTAGAATTTTCCTGTGACAGGAGTTAGCATTCTTAATAGGATATATGTAGTGCTTCTGGTATTTAGAAGAGAAGTGGCACTGTGTACATAAAGCTCTGAGACCTTCTCACTGAAAAGAGTCAAAAGCTGATTCTACTTCTCGAAAATTTCATTCTCTTCCTCCCTCCTCCTTTTTCTTCTTTTTCCCTCAGATCTGAAGAGTACCTTAATATGTTCAGTGAAGCTACTAAGTTGGGATTTCCTGCTGAAATTCTTTTCTGGACAGTAAAATGGCAGACATGGCATGGAAAGGTATAATTTAGATTCTTCTAGGATGTATTTGCGCAGGGGTGACTTAGTTGTGATCACTGTGGTAGTCAGGGGTCTTTAGGTAGTTCCAATAGATGGAGTGGCCAGACTATTCTTGGAGGTCTGCCAGGGCTGAGCCTTGGACAAAAGTAGTACATAAAATAATACCCCCTTCATCAGGGACTGCCTCTCTAGAGCTGAAGACACACCAAGAAGTGGACATTCCCCTGACCTCGGAAACTAGTTTTAAGTTTCACTGGCCTGGTATGCTGACAGCAGGAACTGAAATCTTTAATGTCTTTCTTCTTAGCTCTGGAGGTAGCTGCCAAGAAGGATCCCGAATTTGAAGATCTTTCATACATCACCCATCTAAAGTTAACGTCAATGATTTTCTCTTCCAGAAAGTAGCCACAGATCCAAGCAAGCAAGCAATCATACCTTTATAATTTAGACATCTAAAGAATGTCACCTTAACCAGTGACAGACTGATGACTTAGAGTGGATGGCTCAGGTGCTTAGGCCCAAGACTGCAGATGAGCTTCTGAGCCTCATGGCATAGAGGACAAAGACCTCAGCACAAACCTGCATGCTTGGGTCATGCATCAAAGGTGCACACTTAACTACTGCAATGATAGCATTCCTCCATAAATGGCCACTATCGTCTTTTGAAGATCATCATAAACACACACACACACATGCACACAATCCAATACAATCAAAAGTGTGCCATGTGAAACTGAAAATGAATTCAACCACAACCTACAAAGAGCAAATCCTGCTTCCATTGCTTATACCTTTGTCTCATTTCAGTCTATCTCCAAAAGTACATCAGATTAATTGAATTAAAACATATCCTGTCAATATTCTACCCCAGCGATTTTCAAAATGAGGTCACCGGGTCCATCAACAGATTCAGGGGTTACACCCCTGACCTACTGAATCAGAAAGTCTGGAGGCAGAAACTTATCAATCTGTATTTTTGCAATCCTTACAAAGATTCTGTTGCACCTAAATTTTGACAGCCAAGGCTCTACACAAAATCTTGCAGTAGCTTTATCAGAGTTAAAAATCAAAGTCCTTGTCATGGTCTAGGACCTAAGGATCCTTTTTTCCCTCTCATACTTTTTTTTCCTGCTTGTTAACTTTGGATACACTGCTTTCTTGGCTGTTCCTTGAGTAAAACAGATTCTCTAACATCTTCCTACATTGTAACTTTTCTTTCTTTTGTCCAATACCTTGCTTGCCCTAGTGATTCTTGTACTTCAATACAACATGGAATGTCACTCATCCAGTGAGTCCTTTTAGATTCTTTGTCTAAATTCTTTGCCTCATATCTCCACTGAGAATCTCTCCCCCAAGCTTACTATATTTTTAGCCTAATTGTCTGCTTCCTATATTAGATTCTGAGAACTGAGATTGTGGAAAGCAGTTTTTTGTAGGGTTGCTTGTTTTTCCTTGCTTGGTTCACTTCTGAGACCCATGAACATCCAATTTTGCATGCAACAATCAATATACTGGTGAGGAACAATTGAATGAAAAAAAATATTTTAAGTAGAAAATTACATGAAATTCTTCATATTCTATATCCAGTATAATTTGTAAAAATTAAAAATTCATATATTTATTTTGTAGCATGATTGGATGCCCTGTTTTTTGGATTATATGATCTTTATATTTTGGGCTTCCCTGGTGGTTCAGTGGTTAAAAAAAAAAAAAAAACCACCCACTTGCACTGCAGGAGACACAAGAGACATGGGTTTGATCCCTGGGTTAGGAAGATCTGAAATGTATAAGTATGAAGTGAAGTGAAAGTGTTAGTTGCTCAGTCAGTGTCTGACTGCAACTCCATGGACTGTAGCCCACCAGCGCAGGTCTATGGAGTCACAAAGAGTCGGACATGACTGAGTAACTAACATTTTCACTTCATTTCACAAGTGTACACTTCATTGCAAATTTATGTTTTCTACTTGAAATTTTAGAGAAATTGACTTCAGTATATTTATGTTGGTTTAACTATTGCCCATGAAAGTCATTATGTTTATAATATTTTATGTTTATCCTTCATTATTCCTATGTTTTATTCTATATCTTTCCTACTTAATATGAAAGGTAAACATGAAATTTTTCTCACTTTTTTCAGAATTTCTTAAGCAATATTGGAATCATAATGGACTTCTCATTCTATTTATTAAAAAATATATAGAACATTTCCCATAGTAGAGCAAAACATATCTTCCATTTTATAATTATTCTAAAGTCAATTTTCACTTACACTTTCAAACTTCTTTATTTCATATTTTGGAACCTGATCATTTCATTGCCATATGTTGGAAGAAAGGAGCTCCCTCCAGAGAATTTGATGGTGTCTTCTTGGTCACTAAATACCTATTCATCACATTGGGAATTATTAATGATTTTCTTTCATAATTCTCATCGTTTCTGCACGTTTACAAAATTTATCATGAGCAGAGAGATATGTGTGAATTCATTTACTCTTTTGTCAGTTTTTATTCAAATTAATTTTTAGCTCAAAATTGCTGTTCAGTACGGGTGCTCTCTTATTTTTGGTGATGATGGCATATTTGCAGTCTTTTTTCTCCCAGTTCTATGAAAGAAATTTCACAGAAAACTCATCCTTTGTAATTACTTTTCCCAAAGATTTTTAAAAATTTTACTTTTGAAATACGTGAAAGGAAGAATGAATAATGGGATGGATGGTCAGCTCCATTTCCTTATGAGCATTAAATTTTATAAAAATAACAGTGGCACAGGATGGTAGCCATGGGAAATTACATTATTTCAAAATTTTTTAGTAAAATCATTTTAACTGTAAGTCTAGAGAATGGGAAAGTCTTTTCTTGCTAAAACTTTAAAAATAAAACTTTTCATTTGTTCATTTATTAAGTAAAATCTTTGGGTTATAGAAAGTTTTAAGTATAAATGATTTTCTTTAATTAAAAGTTAAACATAAAAAGGAGTTGCTATTTTATATATAATAACTCTGAGGCTCTGGGATTTCAGTTATATAAATATATGAATTATTTATCAGAATGACTTTCTGTCTTTTCTTTTGTAACTTCAATAAGTGTGTGACTTATTTTCTAGTCAAAGGGTCAACTTTTCTCCAGGATCACTACAGAATTTCTAGAAGTATTACTATTAGTTGTTACTATTAGTTCCTTTTTATTACCTCTGTAGATATTATCTGTCTGCAGTTTTCTACTTAACAAAGTGAGCCTTGCCAGTTTATCAACTCTGGGTATATCTGAAGGATAAGAGAAAAAAGAAAGAAACTCAAAATATGGAATATAGCAATTTTCGCCCCATTCCCTGAGTTTTACTCAAAACACTCTCATGGATAACCCAGTCATGATACTTCCTATGTGGATAATTATTTTACAACTGAAAGATTTTTTTTCACAAGAACTGTATTTAACAAACAACAATTTTTGCATAACAAATCTAAATAGTCTCATTTTTCTCTACAGTTTTTTGAAATGTGCTGCTGAACTGCCTGTTCTCCAACTGCTTAAATTATAACCTGCTAAACTTTTCTTAAGTGAGTATGTTCTGAACTTGAGGTATTTATGGTTCAGACTTTCTGAAAACAGGGTTTTTATCATCAGTGAAGAAATGATAGATGAAATGTCTACTTTTACACCTAAACTAAATTCCTACAATAATCAGTAGTAGTGGTAAAGAATAAGCTAACTTCTTTAAACAATGAGTATAACATTAAGTGTATATTTTGTTTATAATTAAAATTTAAAATGTAATAAAATTATTTTTAAAAAATAATATTATACTACCTATAGTTATAATCATGGCAGCTGACCCCATTACTTCATGGCAAATAAAAGGGGAAAATATGGAAGTAATAACAGATTTCCTCTTCTTGGGCCATAAAATCACTGTGGATGGTGACTAAAGCCATGAAATCAAACATATCTGCTTCTTGGCAAGAAAGGTATGACAAACGTAAACAGCGTATTGAAAAGCAGAGGCAATACTCTGCCAACAAAGATCCATATAGTCAAAGTATGGTCTTCTCAATGGTTCTGAAGTTCCAGTATTTTGGTCCCCTGATGTGAACAGTTGGCTCATTGGAAAAGTCCCTGATGCTAAGAAGATTGAGATCAGGAGGAGAAGAGGGCATCAGAGGATGAGTTGGCTGATGCAATGGATATGAACTTGGGCAAACTTCAGGAGATGGTGAGGGACAGGCAGGCCTGGCATGCTGCAGTCCATTGGCTCTGAAAGAGTCCAACATGACTGGGTGACTGAGCAACAGCAGCATAATTATAATTGCTAGACATAGTGATTATTTACAAGACTTTTGAAAAATTAAATGGAAATGGACTATAGCACTAAAGACAAAACTAATGAAGTGGTGTAAATAAAATGACTAATTGACAGCATGCATGGAAAACAAAATGAGGACAATTATCAACTTACAAGGAATCTAACCAATATACAGTGAGTATTCTTACCCTAATTCAATGTACCTAAGAAAATTTGGAAAACTCAACAGTGGCAACTGGACTGGAAAAGGTCAGTTTTCATTCCAATCCCAAAGAAAGTCAATGCCAAAGAATGCTCAAACTACCGCACAATTGCACTCACCTCACACGCGGCATCAACAAAACATGAACCGTGAACTTCCAGATGTTCAAGCTGGTTGTAGAAAAGGCAGAGGAACCAAAGATCAAATTGCCAACATCCGCTGGATCATGGAAAAAGCAAGAGAGTTCCAGAAAAACATCTCTTTCTGCTTTATTGACTATGCCAAAGCCTTTGACTGTGTGGATCACAATAAACTGTGGAAAATTCTGAAAGAAATGGGAATACCAGACCAGCTGAACTGCCTCTTGAGAAACATGTATGCAGGTCAGGAAGCAACAGTTAGAACTGGACATGAAACAATAGACTGGTTCCAAATAGGAAAAGGAGTACGTCAAGGCTGTATATTGTCACCCTGCTTATTTAACTTCTATGCAGAGTACATCATGAGAAACCTTGGGCTGGAAGAAGCACAAGCTGGAACCAAGATTGCTGAGAGAAATATCAGTAACCTCAGATATGCAGATGACACCAGCCTGATGGCAGAAAGTGAAGAAGAACTAAAAAGCCTCTTGATGAAAGTGAAAAAAAATTGGCTTAAAGCTTAACATTCAACAAACTAAGATCATGGCATCTGGTCCCATCACTTCATGGGAAATAGATGGGGAAACAGTGGAAACAGTGTCAGACTTTATTTTTCTGGCCTCCAAAATCACTGTAGATGGTGATTGCAGCCATGAAATTAAAAGACACTTACTCATTGAAAGGAAAGTTATGACCAACCTAGATAGCATATTGAAAAGCAGAGATATTACTTTGCCAACAAAGGTCTGTCTAGTCAAGGCTATGGTTTTCCCAGTGGTCATGTATGGATGTGAGAGTTGGACTGTGAAGAAAGCTGAGTGCCGAAGAATTGATGCTTTTGAACTGTGGTGTTGGAGAAGACTCTTGAGAGTCCCTTGGACTGCAAGAAGATCCAACCAGTCCATCCTAAAGGAGATCAGTCCAGGGTGTTCACTCGAAAGACTGATGCTGAAGCTGAAATTCCAATAGTTTGGCCATCTCATTCGAAGAGTTGACTCATTGGAAAAGACTCTGATGCTGGGAGGGATTGGGGGCAGGAGCTAAAGGGGACGACAGAGGATGAGATGGCTGGACGGCATCACCAACTCAATGGAAGTGAGTTTGAGTGAACACCAGGAGTTGGTGATGGACAGGGAGGCCTGGCGTGCTGCGATTCATGGGGTTGCAAAGAGTCGGACACGACTGAGTGACTGAACTGAACTGAACTGAACTGAAGTTGCTAAAATATTAGAGAAAGGCTGTATGAAAAGCATTTTAGTTTTGGTGTTAGAAGAAGGCTCTATAAGGAGATGACATGTGAGCCAATGAGGAGATAGGGCATGTGACAGCATGTGACTCAAATACCATGACAACTCAGGTTCTTGGGGAGAGGATTCCAGGCAGAGAAAAGAGTGATTGCAAAGGCCCTGAGTTGGGAAGGGTTCTAATGAAATATGAAACTCTGTTTTTTAGCATAGAGTGGCAAATATTTTATTTTCTTCCATTTTTATGCTTTTTCTGTTATTTTTGACATTAATTTGAAGAATTATCAGTTTTACCCAACTGAACTGAACTGAATAGTAAATATCTGAGGGTACTTTTCTTTTTACTGAGCACGAACTTAACTATGTCACATGGGTTTACTGTGTAGTGAATTTTTTTATTATTTTCTTATTTATAAAATAAAGATCATAGTAGTATTCATCTTGTAAGAAAGTTATAAGAATTAAATGATTGAGGGGAAGAAATATAAAAATTACTCAACATATATTAGCTATTTCTCCTGCTTTCTCTTCTCTTTATTATTATTCTTAATGATATCCATGTTTTATTATGAATTCTTTGTGCATTTATCATATATTATTTGATTTTGTTCTGTTTTGTGCACTCCAGCGACTTAATTTATGTTCTTATATTTGTGTTTCATAATTTACAAAGTCTGTATAGGATTCTTACTGCACTGTAACATCCACAAAATATATTAGCACACATATTTCCTTCTACATGCACTTTACTCTCTGTTATTTTTTGTTATTCTCTCCACCTACACCACCCATATTAACTTCATATATGTTTATGAAGATTACATTCTGTTTTGTAATGGGAGCTGTTTAGAATTATCTCCATACTTAAATAGTTTATTATTCTTAATTTATTGCTTTAAAATTTATGTTCAAAAACTTAGTGATAACGGCAAATATTTGTATGCTTTGAGCTTCTGTGGGCCAGAACTTCAAGTGTGTTGCTGTGTGGTGATCTTCCCTATAGTTTATTATTTCTCATGAGGTTGCAGTCAAACTGTTGGTGGGTGCAATCTCCTTCCAGGGCTTGCCTGAGAGAAGCATTAGCAGGATTCAGTTCTTCAGGTTCTTAGACTGAAGCACTCCATTTCTCAAGGACTTTATTTCTCTCCATGTGGGAATCTCCTCAGTGCAGCTCATGTCATGGCAGCTGGTTACTTTGGAGCAAGCAAAGGAGAGAGAGAAGCCAAGATGAAAGCCATTGTCTTTTTATAGTCTAATCTGGGAACTGATATCTGCCATATTCTGTTCCTTAGAAGGAGGTTAATAAATGCAGCCCACACTCAAGGGAAGGGAATTACATGAGGGAATGAATTCCATGAGGCAGGGGCCAGCAGAGGGCCTCTTGCAGGCTGCCTGTGTCAGTCAGATTCAGTGCTTGTTTTTTTTTATGATTTCAGAGTCAACAACTTCACATTGCTCATTTTGATGTATCTTGTATTTGTCCCAGTTTCCAACCATCAGGTAGATTCTCCTAATTGGACATGTGTGGTTTGAGTTTTATGTTTTATGATTTATATTTGCACCCCCTTCAAAAAAAAAAAAAAGGATCACAGGTCTTATAATTCAGGAATCTTTGTCTATCTCAAAGGAGATCCAAAGAGTCAATCCTAAAGGAAATCAGTCCTGAATATTCATTGGAAGGACTGATGCTGAAGCTGAAACTCCAAACTTTGGCCACCTGATGTGAAGAACTGACTCGCTGGAAAAGACCCTGATGCTGGGAAAGACTGAAGGCAGGAGGAGAAGGGGACAGCAGAGGATGAGACAGTTGAATGATATCACTGACTTGATGGACATGAGTTTGCGTAAGCTCTGGGAGTTGGTAATGGACAGGGAGGCCTGCCGTGATGCAGTCCATGGGGTTGCAAAGAGACAGACATGACTGAGCAAGTGAACTGAACTGAACTGCCTATTTCAAGATTCCTTTTTTCCGCCAAAATAAAGCCTGTTACCCGAGTATAAAATAATTGGCTTAATCTTCCCTTGCAATAGAATTATGATAATATCATCTCCCTGTTTTATGGAGCTAGAGGCTCAGAAAAATACTATCTCAACTCAGCCTCATTTTTCCACTGTGGATGATTTTCTTTACAGACACAAGCCAGTTATGTGCTTAAGATGTAGAAGGAGAGCAATAAACTGGGAAAGCTAGAAATTTCAACTTACTTGGGGTACTTCAGACCAATTTCTCCATAAGTCAGTGGTGGCTTTTACCTTGGGGGCATATAAATGACAGCTAACATGGACTGCGTGGTTATTAAGAGGTAGACCTTGAGTTCAGTAACTATTCTAGATTATTTTCATTGCCATGAAAATTTTGTATGAGAGACATTATTTTCCTCTGATTTTGCCATAGGGATAAGAAACATTCAATCTTTTATGCCAAAGTCTTGAGCCAGATATGCTTCTGTATCCAAAATATTTCAGAGAAGCAATGTAATCCATCAACTTTAATTTTACCATAACTTGAATTATGTATAGCAGTATGTCTAATCAAACATAATATAATATTAAAATAGCTGAAGTAAGATGTTTTTTGACATGCCCAGTAAGTAGAGTCAGTAGAGATCCTAAGTATCCTCATGGTAAATAGATTAAATTTTACCACCATATGTGTGCTAAGTAACTTCAGTCATGTCCAACACTGTGTGACCCCATGAACTATATAGCCTGTCAGGCTGCTCTTTCCTTGGGCTTCTTCAGGCAAGAATATTGAAGTGGGTTGCCATGCCCTCCTCCAGGGGATCTTCCGAACCCAGGGATGGAACCCATGTCTCTTATGTCTTCTAAATTGGCAGGAAGGTTCTTTACCACTAGCACAACCTGTGAATCTCCACCAAATCAGTTCAGTTCAGTTGCTCAGTCGTGTCCAATTCTTTGTGACCCCCTGGACTGCAGCACACCAGGCTTTCCTGTCCATCACCAACTCCTGGAGCTTGCTCAGACTCATGTCTATCGGGTTGGTGATGCTATCCAATCATCCCATCCTCTGTCGTCCCCTTCTCATCCTTCCTTCAATCTTTCTCAGCTTCAGTGTCTTTTTCAGTGAGTCAGTTCTCCACATCAGGTGGCCAAAGTATTAGAGTTTCAGCTTTAGCATCAGTCCTTCCAATGAATATTTAGGACTGATTTCCTTTGGGATTGACTGGTTTGATTGCCTTGCTATCCAAGGGACTCTCAAGGGTCTTTTCCAACACCATAGTTCAAAAGCATTAATTCTTCAGCACTCAGCTTTCTTTATATACATGACTGGGGAAAAAAACCATAGCCTTGACTAGAGGGACCTTTTTTGGCAAAGTAATGTCTCTGCTTTTTAATATGCTGTCTAGGTTGGTCATAGTTTTTCTTCCAAGGAGCAAGCATCTTTTAATTATATGGCTGCAGTCACCATCTGCCAAATAAGACTATACAAAACATACAAAATCTTTTGGCTCTCATGACCTTTGGATTTTGGAATTGCCGATGAGAGGATGTTGGCATGTGGATTTATAGAGATATTATGTCCAAGGCTAGTATTTGGTAAGTTATTTTCTTGGGATTTCAAGTCATGTGGCCAAACTCAAAAATCACATTCTCACAGCTACTCATCACTCTCTTAAAGATGCCTGCTGATCCTCAGTTTAGAGGATTTTCTTCCTTTTAGCCTTTCTCCCACCTGGAGTCAAATACTGTTTCTGACCCTTTTAAAAATTTCTTTGGGCTTCCCTGGGGGCTCACGTATTCTCAGTCATTTCAGTTGTGTCCAGCTCTTCGAGACACTATGGAGTATAGCTTGCCAGGCTCCTCAGTTGATGAAATCTCCAGACAAGAATACTGGAATGGGTTGCCATTTCCTTCTCCAGTGGATCTTCCAGACCCAGGGATGGAAGCTGCATCTCCTGCACTGCAGACAGATTCTTTACTACTGAACCAATAGGGAAATCCTGATGGCTCAGTGGTAAAGAATCCACCTGCCAATGCAGGAGAAACAAATGTGGTTCCTGATCCAGGAACATCCCACAGACTATGGAGCAACTAAGCCCATGAACCACAACTATTGATCCTGGGCTCTAGAGCATGTGAGCTGCAACTGCTAGGGCCCGCACACTTCCACAACAAGAGAGACCACCACAATGAGAAGCCTGCACACCACAGCTAGAGAAACACTTGAGCAGCAATGAAGATCCAGCACAGCCAAAAAGAAATAAATACATAAATATATTTTTAAAAGTTTTTTAAAAAGTTTGTTACACTGACCAGTTTGCTAACCCTTTTTGAAGTTAGGTTTCTTAGAATAACAATAACTTGCCTTGGAAATGACTTTTATGACATTAAATATGATAATCTATAAAAAGCACTTAGTCATATTTCTGATAAGGTTAGTGTTTAATGAAAATCTTCTTTAATTAATTTTATATTTGAATTCTCTGTATTTTTCTAATAAACAAGTGTTGATAGCATAACTGGAAATCCTTGGCTTTTATCATACATGTGCTTAATAGAATTTAGTAAGTGTGCTATGTAAAAAAGGGTTTTGTATGGATCCTGTACAGCTAAAGTGTTCAGTGTAGTCACGTAGACATATAATTACCCCTTCTCCCCCTACCCTTTCTCTCTGTATCCACCTATGTGTAAGAAAGAGGTGAGTCTTTAAGCTTTGAAATCAGCAGTAAAGTAACCATAAAATCAAAACAAATTCTTCCCTTAGTAAAAGGAATTGAGGGGAGATATAATATAAGCATATGCTTGTTGGACAAGGTTAATAATATCTTTTTGACATGTGGATACTTTTTGACTTGTCAACAGCTGTTTTGAGTTCCCATCCATCTGCAAGATGTCCATTGCCTTCTTCAATATAATAGTTGAAAATAAATTCTATCCTGGACTTCACTGCTATTCTAGAACACTTCTCATCAATGCAGATTCAAAGGCCACTTTTCCAGGCTGCATGGGGCAAAATAATTTAAAAAATAAATCAGTTGCTTACACATTTACAACATCTAAAGTCTATGGACTGGTAGCTGGGACGTATTCTTCAAGTCTGGACTTCGTTCTAAGGAATTTAAATTAGCAACATATCCACCACTCTGTTCATCCCCACTTTTCTGATTAACAATTTCTGCTTAAATACTACAATAGAAAAAAAAATGCAGTCTGAGTAAACGAAAATGGAGTAATCATGTTGTGACTGTGTTACCTTCCTATGAATGGGTCTTTAAAGGACAGTTCTATGAATGGGTCTTTAAAGGACAGTTTGCAATGTACTTTTCTTGATGTGGTGAATGAATATACAGCAAAGAAGCTCAGGTTATTTCCCACTTAACTCCTCACACTGGTCAAGCTCACTAAATTTGGCTGGACAAAAAAGAACTCACTCTTGCAGTCCAACAGAAAATAACTACTTTATTTTGAACCAGTTGATGATTTATGGCAATACACACAAATATACAAACACATCATATAATAATATTTTTATCAATTGCTAGGCGTTACTCTGCTTCCTCTGCTTTAAAGTAGAATGGAGGGATATTTGTGATGACTACAGTGGCAACAACCACACTCCATTATCCTGCAATATTCAACCAAGTCTCCTAAAGCTCTTATCCCAAGAGGTAAATGGTCTGAATCCCAAGATACACTTGATCTAAATGGATCATTACTTGTCAAATTCCTAGCTAAGAGAAAGCCTCCATAATGACTTCCACACCACATGTGGATTCCACTAACACATCATTTTACAGACTCATGTGCTATTCCTGGTTCCTGGTTACTGGTTTAATAATAGGATATGGGAGGTAAGTTAAAGAAGTGTAATTAAAATTTGTATAAATAAATATAGTTGGGGAAATTAGTTCTAAACTAATCTTAAAATTGAAACATTTATTTTGTGTAGTAATTTTCACGTTTTTTTAATCTCTTTTCCTTAAAGTCAATACATTTAAAATATAAGAAAAAATAATATGAGTACTATAGAACTGCCACATAAAATTGTTAATGCTGAAATCTTTTCACATTTGATAGATGCATAGATGCATGATTTTATAAAATGGATACACTTTACTGAGTGAAGTAAGGGAAACGATGAGTATTCTCATGCCCTTCCACTTTCCCTGAGAGGGTGACTCTTGGGAATCTCATTCATGGTTCTGTAGTTTTATTATACACATATTGAACATAAACATATCACAGCAATGTTTGTAAACACAAATTTGGGAAACAAACTAAATACCTGTCTATGTGGAAATGAGTTTTCAAAAATTTAAGTGTGTGTGTGTATATATATATATATATATAATTGTACATATTTGTTATAAATAAAAAATTAGTTTAGTAACAGATTCTCATATATTAATATTTATCTATTATGTTTACATAAATATTAATTATTAGCTAAACTTAGTTATGTGATATTATAAATATAACACTCCACATATAGTATGACAACAAAAGAGACACAAGACACAAGAGAAGACTCTACACATGGACATCACCAGATGGTCAACACTGAAATCAGATTGATTATATTCTTTGCAGCCAAAGATGGAGAAGCTCTATACAGTCAACACAAACAAGACCAGGAGCTGACTGTGGCTCAGATCATGAACCCCTTATTACCAAATTCAGACTCAAATTGAAGAAAGTAGGGAAAACTGCTAGACGATTCAGGTATGACCTAAATCAAATCCCTTATGCTTATACAGTGGAAGCGAGAAATAGATTTAAGGACCTAGATCTGATAGATAGAGTGCCTGATGAACTATGGAATGAAGTTCATGACATTGTGCAGGAGACAGGGATGAAGACCATCCCCATGGAAAAGAAATGCAAAAAAGCAAAATGGCTGTCTGGGGAGGCCTTACAAATAGCTGTGAAGAGAAGGGAGGCAAAAAGCAAAGGAGAAAAGGAAAGATATAGGCATCTGAATGCAGAGTTTCTCCAGTGATCAATGCAAAGAAATAGAGGAAAAGAACAGAATGGGAAAGACTAGAGATCTCTTCAAGAAAATTAGAGATACCAAGGGAACATTTCATGCAAAGATAGGCTCGATAAAGGACAGAAATGGTATGGACCTAACAGAAGCAGAAGATATTAAGAAAAGGTGGCAAGAATACACAGAAGAACGGTACAAAAAAGATCTTCATGACCCAGATAGTCATGATGATGTGATCACTAACCTAGAGCCAGACATCATGGAATGTGAAGTCAAGTGGGCCTTAGAAAGCATCACTACGAAAAAAGCTAGTGGAGGTGATGGAATTCCAGTTGACTTATGTCGAATCCTGAAAGATGATGCTGTGAAAGTGCTGCACTCAAATTGCCAGCAAATTTGGAAAACTCAGCAGTGGCCACAGGACTGGAAAAGGTCAGTTTTCATTCCAATCCCAAAGAAAGGCAACGCCAAAGAATGCTCAAACTACCGCACAATTGAACTCATCTCACATGCTAGTAAAGTAATGCTCAAAATTCTCCAAGCCAGGCTTCAGCAATACATGAACCGTGAACTTCCTGATGTTCAAGCTGGTTTTAGAAAAGGCAGAGGAACCAGAGATCAAATTGCCAACATCCGCTGGATCACAGAAAAAGCAAGAGAGTTCCAGAAAAAATATCTATTTCTGCTTTATTGACTATGTCAAAGCCTTTGACTGTGTGGATCACAATCAACTGTGGAAAATTCTGAAAGAGATGGGAATACCAGACCACCTGACCTGCCTCTTGAGAAATCTGTAAGTAGGTCAGGAAGCAACAGTTAGAGCTGGACATGGAACAACAGACTGGTTCCAAATAGGAAAAGGAGTATATCAAGGCTATATATTGTCATCCTGCTTATTTAACTTCTATGCAGAGTACATCATGAGAAACGCTGGGCTGGAAGAAACACAAGCTGGAATCAAGATTGCTGGAAGAAATATCAATAACCTCAGATATGCAGATGACACCACCCTTATGGCAGAAAGTGAAGAGGAGTTAAAAAGCCTCTTGATGAACGTGAAAGAGGAGAGTGAAAAAGTTGGCTTAAAGCTCAACATTCAGAAAACAAAGATCATGGCATCCGGTCCCATCACTTCATGGGAAATAGATGGGGAAACAGTGGAAACAGTGGCAGACTATATTTTTGGGGGGCTACAGAATCACTGAAGATGGTGACTGCAGCCATGAAAGTAATAGACGCTTACTCCTTGGAAGAAAAGTTATGACCAACCTAGATAGCATATTCGAAAGCATAGACATTACTTTGCCAACTAAGGTCCGTCTAGTCAAGGCTATGGTTTTTCCTGTGGTCATGTATGGATGTGAGAGTTGGACTGTGAAGAAGGCTGAGCGCCAAAGAATTGATGCTTTTGAACTGCGTTGTTGGAGAAGACTCTTGAGAGTCCCTTGGACTGCAAGGAGATCCAACCAGTCCATTCTGAAGGCAATCAACCCTGGGATTTCTTTGGAAGGAATGATGCTAAAGCTGAAACTTCAGTACTTTGGCCACCTCATGAGAAGAGTTGACTCATTGGAAAAAACTCTGATGCTGGGAGGGATTGGGGGCAGGAGGAGAAGGGGACGAC
>NW_024070208.1:64151813-64490510 GCF_014754425.2 Oryx dammah
GCCTACGTTTATAAATATTTATCAAAGATTCTATCAGAATTTAAAAATAAAATATTCATATTAAATCTTAAATATTTTTAAAAGTTGATTTCTGTTAAACAAATTTAAGTGTCTGTGAATGCTTTAAAATAATGTCTTTAATATAATATTATTTAATTATAATATTATTTTTTATCTCTGATAAAAAATAAATGTCTCTGATGACAAGTTTCAGCTTAGGAACAAAAACAAATATTGTTCTTTTATATGCTGGCAAGTTAATCTAGAATGAATTGCTTTTTATGCCAAGCAATCTGATTATTTTAATGTTTACCATTTTAATTTAGTTTCTTAAAAATTATACAGCTTTTTTATTAACATGTCCTTAAGCTTGGGTTCATGGAAAGGTCACTGGGAACAATAATAAAGGCTAACAGTGCCTTAGTGATGGATTTTTCTGCAGTTGTTCATCACCAGGGGAGTTCTATTTCCAGAAAGAAGGGAGTAGTAATTAAGAACACAGAGTCCTTCAGGGTTTCTACTGTAAGTCTAACTCAACCTTGGTGGGGATTAATGTAGATTCTTGCTGAAATTCCTAGACTCAATGCATTCAATTACTCAAATAGTGCTAAAATATGGCAGAATAATCTTTAGACAATTTTTGTAGCAAACTATTTTGCATCCTGTTAATATGTCCAGAAAGAAAATACAATTTTGAACACCAGTTATTTATACATTCTGTGAAAAGCTCTGGCTATTTACATGATAACTGCATGCATACAAATTTGAATGTACAGTGATATAATGTAGCTGAAAAGTTCATAAGATAGTGCTTTTAAATTATTTTTAAAATATTAGGAAATACTAAAGAGTAAACTTACATTTAATATTCAAAATAATTCAACGTAGGATGGATAAACACTACATTATCAGAAAGTACTTTAAACATTTTATACATGTTTATGGAAAATATTCAATACCGTGGACACATGATAATTATATTCCAAAAAGATTAAACAAAACAAACTGAGATAACTATTCAGAATATAATTTGTTTATGATATTTATTAAAATCATATATAATAATTTTCATTTCAAAATTATCACTTAATTATTTTATTCATAAATTAGAGGGCACTTCAAATTTATGTGCTATGAAATTTTGAGATTTTAATAAAATGCATGTTAGTTTCAGTGTTTCCCTTTGTAACTAGAGAACCATTTCAGACCCAAACCAATCCTTGTTTAACAGACACTCTTACTTGCCAACTCCAATCCAAATTCTTGACAAACAACTTATGTAACTTTCTGGGTCTGCCTTATATAAGCCTCTTCAATTTCGTAGTCTGGTAGAACATAATTAAAGTGCTTTTTGAATCTGTGTCTCCTGAGCTGTAGACCTCACTGTGGCTTGAATAAAACTCTTTCTTATTCTTATGACAGACTGCTTATAAATTATTTGTGCCAACAAATATTAATATATAAATACATATGTATTCAATTTGCACTCAAAATCTGTCTTTCCTACAGAATGTAAGCAGTATGAGAGCAGTGATTTTTTTTTTTCTTTTTAATTGACAAGATCTTTGAAATGTTTGTCAAGTTGATGAGGTAAGTAAAGAAAAATAAATACATTTTATAACTAAATATTTATCAACCCTTATGGAAATCTGTGTATGCCTACAAACAATAATGTATGATAAACAAAATATAACACCAACATTCAGGTATTACATTTGTTCAAAGGACCTGCCTATTTTTTCCTATTTAATTAATTCATTTTCTAATTCTTTATTTATATAAAAACTAATAAACCTATAAAAATTTCTCTCCATGCCATCTTTAGCAGTGTTTTAGAAGGAAACATCATGAGATTCTTTACATGTGTGTCAATAATTGATTCTGCATCCCATCCACACAAAAATTTGTTTGCTGTTTTTTAAGTCACTATGGGACAATGCCATTTGATTCCTTGTTTGCCATTTTAAAATAAAGTAACAATAAAATTGTATAGATTTTCATAATGTTTACAAGTTATGTTCAGTTTTGCATGAATGCTACCCAGTTTAATAAATAAATATGCTTGCAGTTTTTGCAGCTCATCATTAAAAGAGTTGTTAGCACTTGCTGTATCAATATTTTTCTGTTATCATTATTTCTCACATTATTTGAACCAAACTTTCACTCAATACAATACACACAAACTTATATTATTACACTATCAAGGTCCTCCCTGACTAAATTCAAATTTAATTTTCATTTTACAACCTAACTGAACCATCAGCAAGTAACCTAATTAACATATGTAGACCAGGAACAAACTCAACCATGCATCATCATTTCTCCTCTTTGTAACATCTGGACCTAAGAACACTATACTCTCCAGCTTCCCTCTGTGGTAAGCAGAATAATGGTTCCTTAAGGATATGCATGTGTGTTCAGTTGTTTTTGACTCTATGTGACCCCATGGACTGTAGCCCTCCAGGCTCCTCTGTCCACAGAATTTACCAGGCAAGAATACTGGAGTGGGTTGTCATTACCTCCTTCAAGGGATCTTCCCAACCCAGGGATTAAACCTACATTTCTTGTGTCTCTTGCATTGGCAGGGGGGTTATTTACCATGGTACCACCTGGGAAGTCCCCTAAGAATACCCATTTCCTAATTCCCAGAACTTGGGAATACATTACATTACATGGCATAGGGGAATTACAGTTGCAAATATAACTGTTTGCTAATAGGTGAATCTTAAAGTTGAAAAATTATGCAAATTTATACAGGTTAACTCAATGTAAGCACAAGTGGCCTTTAAATGAGGAAGAGTAAAGCAGAAGAGTCAGGGTCAGAGCACAATGTGGGAAAAAAACTGATGGCCATTATGGCTTTAAATGGAAGAAGTCTATGTACGAGCCAAGGAATTCAGGTAGCCTTTGAAAGCTGGAATAGGCAATGAAATATTATGCCTTAAAATTGTCAAAAAGGAATATGCAGCCCTGTAGACAGAGTAGTTTATAAGATCCATGTTAAACTCTGGCCTTCAAAACTATAAGATAATAAAGTTGTACTGTTTGAGCTACTAAGTTGTAGTAATTTGTAAAAGCAGCAATAGGAAACTAATTGAGCCTTCTCTCTAATGACCACTGTTTTTCAGTCTCTTTTGGTGATTCCTTCTGTCTCTCCTTCTGTGAGCCAAATGAAAACCTGTGGACCACTCCTCCTCCTTACATCAACTTTCTTTCTGTTTTAATCCAGACTTTGGCTTTGGATACTCTCAACACTTCAAAAACCACTTTTATGTGCTGAATTGTTTCCCCCCCCTTAAATATGTTGAACTCCTAAGCCCTGAAACTCTTGACTGTGAGTTTACTCAGAAACAGGATCTTTGCAGATGTAACAGAATTGTGATAGGTCATTAGGATTAATCCTAATCCAACATGAGGGCTTCCCTGGTTGCTCAGTGGTAAAGAATCCACCTACAATGCAGGAGACATGGGTTTGATCTTTGAGTCAGAAAGATTCCCTGGAGAAGGAAATGGCAACCGACTCCAGTATTCTTGACTGGGAAGTCCCATGGACAGAGGAGTCTGGCGGGCTACAGTCCAAGGGGTTGCAAGAGTTGGACATGACTTAGCGACTAAACCACCACCACCAGTATGAATGGCATCTTTACAAGAGGAAAATACCATATGAAGACAGAGACACACAAGGAGACTGCCCTGACGATAACAGGGACAGAGATTGAAGAGATGCAGCTGTAAACCAAGCAATGCCAATTGAAGGCTGCAGTCAAAAACTAAGAAGACACAAGGATGCACCCTACCCAGTCTCAGAGGAGTGTGCTTTGATACCTTGATTTTAGACATCTAGCTTACAGAAATGTGAGATAATAAATGTGTTCTTTTTAAAAAATATCTCAGTTTTTAGGGCTTTGTTATGGCAGATGTAGGAAGCCAACACAAGTACCAAATTCATATTAAATCTAACTCATTCTTTTAAAAACAGGTTCCTCCATCCAAATTCTTATTGATATTTTGATCAGGAAATTATTATATAGACATAACTCATTGTATGGCAGTTTGCTTTGTCAGTACTTTGCAGATAATGCTTTTTGTTTTTTACAAGTAGAAGGTTTGCGGCAACCCTGCATTGAACAAGACTATAGGCATCATTTTTTTCCAACAGCCTTTGTGCCTCTGTCACATTTTGATTATTCTCACTGACTCTCTGTTGTGATGATCTGTGAACACTAATCTTTTTCTTACTACTATGACTTGCTCAGAAGGTTGCATTATTTTAGGAATAGTTCAGTTCCGTTCACTTCTGTCGCTCAGTCGTGTCCAACTCTTTGCAATCCCATGAACCGCAGCAAGCCAGGCCTCCCCATCCATCACCATCTCCCAGAGTTTACCCAAACCCATCTCCACAGAGTCAGTGATGCCATCCAACCATCTCAATCTCTGTTGTTCCCTTCTCCTCTTGCCATCAATCTTTCCCAGCAGCAGGGCCTTTTCAAATGAGTCAGCTCTTCACATCAGGTGGCCAAAATATTGGAGCTTCAGCTTCAACATCAGTCCTTCCAATGAACACCCAGGACTGATCTCATTTAGGATAGACTGGTTGGATTTCCTTGCACTCCAAGGGACTCTCAAGAGTCTTCTCCAACACCACAGTTCAAAAGCATCGATTCTTCTGCACTCAGCTTTCTTTATAGTCCAACTCTCATATCCATACATGACCACTGGAAAAACCATAGCCTTGACTAGATGGACATTTGTTGACAAAGTAATGTCTCTGCTTTTTAATATGCTGTCTAGGTTGGTTGTAACTTTCCTTCCAAGGAGTAAGTGTCTTTTAATTTCATCACTGCAGCCACCATCTCCAGTGATTTTGGAGCCCCCAAAAATAAAGTCAGTCACTGTTTCCACTGTTTCCCCATCTATTTGCCATGAAGTGATGGGACCGGATACCATGATCTTAGTTTTTTGAATGTTGAGCTTTAAGCAATTTTTTTCAATCTTTCTTCACTTTCATCAAGAGGCTCTTTAGTTCTTCTTAAGGGTGGTATCATCTGCATATCTGAGGTTATTGATATTTTTCCCACAATCTTGATTCCAGCTTGTGCATCATCCAGCCCAGCCTTTTTCATGATGTTCTCTGTCAACAAGTTAAACAAGCAGGGTGACAATATACAGCCTTGACATACTCCTCTTCCTATTTGGAACCAGTCTGTTGTTCCATGTACAGTTCTAACTGTTGCTTGCTGACCTGTATATGGGTTTCTTAAGAGGTCAGTCAGGTGGTCTGGTATTCCCATCTCTTTCAGAATTTCCACAGTTTATTGTGATCCACACAGTCGAAGGCTTTGGCATGTCAATAAGGCAGAAATTGATATTTTTTTTGGAATGGTCTTGCTTTTTCAATGATCCACCAGATGTTGGCAATTTGATCTCTGGTTCTTCTGCCTTTTCTAAAACCATCTTGAGCATCTGGAAGTTCATGGTTCATGTATTGCTGAAGCCTGGCTTGGAGAATTTCGAGCATTACTTTACTAGCATGTGAGATGAGTGCAATTGTTTGGTAGTTTGAGCATTCTTTAGTACTGCCTTTCTTTGGGTTTGGAATGAAAACTGACCTTTTCCACTCCTGAGGCCACGGCTGAGTTTTCCAAAATTGCTGACATATTGAACACAGCACTTTCAGAGCATCATCTTTCAGGATTTGAAATAGCTCAACTGGAGTTCCATCACCTCCACTAGCTATGTTCATAGTGATACTTCGTAAGACCCACTTGACTTCCCATTCTAGGATGTCTGGCTCTTGGTGAGTGATCACACCACTGGGACTATCTGGGTCGTGAAGATCTTTTTTAGCTCTTTTGTGTATTCTTGCCACCTCTTCTTTATATCTTCTACTTCTGTTAGGTCCCTACCATTTCTGTCCTTTATTGAGCCCATCTTTGCATGAAATATTCCCTTGGTATCTCTAATTTTCTTGAAGAGATATCTAGTCTTTCCCATTCTATTGTTTTCCTCTACTTCTTTGCATTGATTGCTGAGGAAGGCTTTCTTATCTCTCCTTGCTATTCTTTGGAACTCTGCATTTAAATGGGTATATCTTTCCTTTTCTCTTTTGCTTTTCACTTCTCTTCTTTTCACAGCTATTTGTTAGGCCTCCTCAGACAGCCATTTTGCTTTTTTGCATTTCTTTTTCTTTTTTTTTAAATTTTTTTTAATTTTTTATTTTACTTTACAATTTGGGGGATTGTTTTGATCCCTGTCTCCTGTACAATGTCATAAACCTGCACCCATAGTTTATCAGGTACTCTGTCTATCAGATGTCGTCCCTTAAATCTACTTCTCACTTTCACTGTATAATCATAAGTCATTTGATTTAGGTCATACATGAATGGTCTAGTGGTTTTCCCCAGTTTCTTCAATTTCAGTCTGAATTTGACAATAAGGAGTTCATGATCTGAGCTAGTCAGCTCCCCATCTTGTTTTTGCTACTGTATAGAGCTTCTCCATCTTATTTCTAATTAGAATATATACAATTTTTTAGACATTACACTGTTGCACACTTAATAGGCTACCATATAGTGTAAACATAACTTTTGTAACTGAAGGGAAACCAAAATATTCTTGTTACTCTTTTTACTGTGCTACCTACTTCACAGCATTAATTTGGAACTGAACTGGCAATAAGACATGCATGTAATGGATTATTTCTTTGCAATTTGGCATCACCAAGATTCCCTTCTAATGCCCCCTCTGTGTGGTGAGGAACAGTTAAGAACTATATTTTCCAGTATGCATTTCCCTCTATGCTTCTGGGATAGGATTACGCATGAGAATATCACAGAATATTTAGATGTTAGAAAAAAGTAAAGTTATTATTCTCTTGTGGGAGTGATAGCCAGAGGTATGGGAAGGTGAGAGTCAGCCAGACTGGTGAATATATGAGATTCACTTGCTTTATTGGTACAGACTGTGAGAGTGGGGGTGCTTATCATTAAGTTATGAGATTTGAAACTTTCCAGTGAATACTTGAAAATTATGGGCTTCAATGCTTTAGTGTCCATCCATCATACCTATGCCATGGAAGGAGAAGCCTGGTAGGCTATAGTCCATGGGGTCGCAAAGAGTCAGACACGACTGAGCGACTTCTTTCTTTCTTTCTTTCTTTCACCATACCTAACTATTAATACAACTTGCCTGACCTTCAGTAGTGACTTCCTTATTCACTGTGTCCTGACTTCCTTTTTCACTGTGTCCTAACTTCCATCTCACCCAACAACACCATACATCCTAGTTTTGAAATCAAATTTCTGTTTTCCTGAATGAATGCAAACCAATTCAGGAATCCAAAATTCATTTAACTGTAACATGCCCTTTGCTGACCACCAAATATTCCCCAGTCCAGTCACTAGAAGACTTACCTGTTTAGGCAGTCATGCCACAAATCCTGAAACTATCCTTGATAACTTTCTTTACACATTCCATTCCTAAGTCATTATCAAATCCTACTTAAACATACAACAGAATCTGAATGGTTCTCATCACTGCCACCACACTGGACTACTAAAATTTATCTCGATTCTGATTATTGTCACAGACTCTTAGCTGGTCTTCCTTCTTCTCCTCTTACTTCCCTGCAGTTTTTATTCTCAAGAAAAGAGTTAGAAGATTACGGGTTTTCAACTAATATGGAAAACATCAATGAATTAAACTGGTACATACCATTAAAACAGAACTATAGACATAGAATTATATTACAGTGAATTGATGTTATATGAAGTCTAGCGGTGCCCTCTTGATTTTTATTCTATCTATGACACTTACTAACAGAGTGATCTTAGGCAAGTGATCAAGCACCTTTAAATACAATTGTTCTTCTTAAAGAGTTCAGTTCAGTTCAGTCAGTCAGTCATGTCCTACTCTTTGCAAACCCATGAACCGCAGCACAACAAGCCTCCCTGTCCATCATCAACTCCCAGAGTCCATCATCAACTCCCAGAGTCCACTCAAACCCATTTCCATTGAGTTGGCGATGCCATCCAACCATCTTATCCTCTGTCATGCCCTCAATCTTTCCCAGCATCAAGGTCTTTTCAAATGAGTCAGCTCTCTGCATCAGGTAGCCAAAATACTAGAGCTTCAGCTTCTACATCAGTCCTTCAGAAGAACACTCAGGACTGATCTCCTTTAGGATGGATGGTTGGATCTCCTTGCAGTCCAAGGGACTCTTCTCCAACACCACAGTTTCAAAAGCATCAATTCTTCGGTGCTCAGCTTTCTTTATAGTCCAACTCTCACATCCCTACGTGACCACTGGAAAAACCATAGCCTTGACTAGACAGACCTTTGTTGACAAAGTAACGTCTCTGCTTTTTAATATGCTGTCGAGGTTGGTCATAACTTTCCTTCCAGGGAGTAAGTGTCTATTAATTTCATGGCTGCAATCACCATCTGCAGTGATTTCGGAGCCCAGAAAAATAAAGCCAGCCACTGTTTCCACTGTTTCCCCATATATTTGCCATGAAGTGATGGGACTGGATGCCATGATCTTTGTTTTCTGAATGTTGAGCTTTAAGCCAACTTTTTCACTCTCATTTTTCACTTTCATCAAGAGGCTCTTTAGTACTTCTTTACTTTCTGCCATAAGGGTGGTGTCTTCTGCATATCTGAGGTTATTGAGATTTCTCCCGGCAATCTTGATTCCAGCTTGTGCTTCCTCCAGTCCAGCGTTTCTCATGATATACTCTGCATATAAGTTAAATAAGCAAGGTGACAATATACAGCCTTGATGTATTCCTTTTTCCGTTTGGAACCAGTCTGTTGTTCCATGTCCAGTTCTAACTGTTGCTTCCTGACCTGCATATACGTTTCTCAAGAGGCAGGTCAGGTGGTCTGGTATTCCCATCTCTTGAAGAATCTTCCACACAGTCAAAGATTGTTATGATTCACACAGTCAAAGACTTTGGCATAGTCAATAAAGAAGAAATAAATATTTTTCTGGAGCTCTCTTGCTTTTTCGATGATCCAGCAGATGTTGGCAATTTGATGTCTGGTTCCTCTGACTTTTCTAAAACCAGCTTGAACATCTGGAAGTTCACAGTTCACATATTGCTGAAGCCTGGCTTGGAGAATTTTAAAAGAAATTTCTAAATTTAGAAATTGGAGAATTTCTAAAGGAGTAAGGTAACAATACTTCCCCAGTGAGTTGTTATCAGAGAACACAATAAAATGTGCTCTAAAACAGTGACAATGCTTACTGTAATTAGAAAAACTGTACTCCTAAATTGGAAAATATGACTAAAGTTCTTTGTTACCAGCCCCCAACTCCCATACAACATTTCATCAAGAGGCATACATATTCAACCATATACATGCAAACACATTTTTATTACTGGACAGAAATCTCTTTCGTTTTGACAGATGATCTGTGAACAAGTTTGAATAAATATTTGAGATCATTAACTTTGAATTGTATTAAGAAGAATAAGCAAAATCCTGCATGTGAGATACTAGTTCATTTTCTTAAAAAGCAATAAAAGCCAATTTCTTATGGGGAGGGTAGCAGGACTGATGGTGGTAGAATAGAACAAGAAAATATACTGATTTCAGAAAGAGAAGATGATCTGGATTACATATATGCATGCACACAAATTATCTGGAATATATTTATAGAGAGATGAGAATTAGGTACATAGTTCTGATGGATCAGAGTCTATTGGTCAATTCCCAGGGTTGGAAAGATCCCATGGAGAAGGAAATGGTAACTCACTTCAATATTCCTGCCTGGGAAATCCTATGGACAGATAAGCCTGGTGGGCTACAGTCCATGGGGCCACAAAATAGTCAGACATGACTTACTGACTAGACAATGTGGTCAATTCATCTTCTTTGGGGGAAGAAAGTAATATTTCCATACTTTACTATTGTCATCTATAAAATATCCGTAATTATAATCTTTTACCACATTCATTTATTTTGAAGTATCTTCTCTAGAGTGCACTGTTTTAATTACTCACTTCAAGTTAAATTTTTTTTTTTTCATATAGTTGAATGGGTGCTATTTTTCCAAACAATGTCCTAAATATTACAGAGTATTGAGGCACTTGGTTGTGTGGGGAGAAGGTAGAATGGTGTCATTTTAGATGGTTGTCTATCTACATGTTGCCATCACCAGATATGACCATCTTTCCTGAATCTTCAGTTATAGCTATGGGCGGGTTACTGAGACATGCCATTCTTCATTCTATGAATTCATTCTTCATTCTTAAATAGGCATTTTAGCCTATTTAATTATGTCAGTTTTTCTTTCTTTACAATATAGTTAACTCAATACAGTAACCAGAAAGATCCAAAAAGTCAGATATTTCAAAATATCCTTATACTAGACTTTACACCACATGGATATTTTGGAACCCAGGATTATTAGCTTGATCCAGGATCTCACTGTCCCACAGGAAACTTTCTTTGACTGTCTAAAGGCACATAAGATACTTACTACTTTGTATTGCCTTTGAGACATTCTGTGTTAATGGAATTTTTTTTCATCTATCAAGTTTTAACATGGGAAGCTGGCATGAATTTTCTCTCTTTTCTCATCCTCTCTGGATGAATGGGTAGTGTGTTCAAAACTCTACCCACCCAGGGACTTACAAACATAGAAGATTTCATTTTCTCCTTTTGACCCTCTAGCTTTACCAACTTGGAAAAAAGTTATCAGATTTGGAAAGTTTATGTTGCATTGCATCCATCAGGAAAATTTCATGCCTTAAGTTTCCTTCATCATTGTCATCTTCCTCAATACAAAAATACTGTCCTTAATTTTGTAACATCTATTGCCTGAGGCAAAAATTCTTTCTTTACAATATAGTTAACTCAATACAGTAACCAGAAAGATACAAAAAAAATCAGATATTTCAAAATATCCTTATACTAGACTTTACACCACATTGAATCTTTCAATATGACTTCTGCATTACTAAAATATGCCCTTCATGTTACATAGATATATAACCCATTTTTCAGGACTCTAAAGGCTCTATAGGGTTAAAGTTAGCTTCTCCAGGTCTTATGAATAGATATAGACATCTTAAAATGGGTTTTTCAATTTATTGACCATAGCAGACAAAACATTATCTATGGCATTAATATTTAAGGTCTTTAGTGGATGTATGACAACTTAAGTAAGTGAATTAAAACTCTTCTTAGTATAATTATTAATGTTTCCCAGTTAAGATGCATTTTTGCCCTCTTATTCAAAATAATCATAATAGCATAACCCACTGAGTTTTTCTTGATAATATGTATATGGAGAGGAAGTGAGACAAATTACAGGCCAAAAATAAAGTTCATTAAAACTCTTCAGATTTTTAAACTTATTCTTCAGTATATTCTATAAAGTATTTTTTTAAGTTTTCCTAAAAGTAAGAATTTAGATTATTTGAATATTTTTGCTATCATAAATATTGCATGTACTTTCACAGACAAAGAGTTTTCTTAAATAAATTCCTCTACAAACAGACATAACCGGAACAAAGATGCACACATAAAATTTCAGTAGATACTGCCAAATCACTCAAGTATGGCAATAGTCACCGTCCACTAAAAGTTGCATTTGACATGATTTATTTTCCCACATTTCAACTAATGGTCTTATGTGAAGTGAAAGTCACTTAGTCGTGTCTGACTCTTTGCAACCCCATTGACTATATAGTCCATGGAATTCTCCAGGCCAGAATACTGGAGTGGGTACCCTTTCCCTTCTCCAGGGGAATCTTCCCAACCCAGGAATCAAACTGGGGTCTCCTGCATTGCAGGCAGATTCTTTACCAACTGAGCTATCAAGGAAGTCCAATGGTCTTAAACAATGTCTTAATTTTTATCTTAATATAGTAACTGATAAGTACTATGTTTTTTCATTTATATTATAATTTGCATATATTTATTGGCTTTTTACATTTTCTTTCCTTGAGTAGTCACTTTTATCTTGTACTGATTTTATATTGTGTTTCTTTCTAAAATGTTAAAAATATATTATATAGTGTAATAAAATACATGGTATAGCAATATTTATAGCTAGTAATCCTTTAATATACATGTCAAGGACAGCAGTTAGAACCAGACATAGAAAAACTGACTGGTTCAAAATTGGGAAAGGAGTATGACAAGGCTATATATTGCTTATTTAATTTTTATGCAGACTACATCATGCGAAATGCTGGGCTAGATGAATCACAAGCCAGAGTCAAAGTTGCGAAGACATATATCAACAATCTCATATATGCAGATATACCATTCTAATGGCAGAAAGTGAAGAGCAGCTAGAGAGCCTCTTGATGAGGGTGAAAGAAGAGAGTGAAAAAGCTGTCTTAAAACTCATATTAAGGAAAAAAAAAAAACAACTAAGAACATGGTATTCAGTCCCATCACTTCATTGCAAATTGAAGGGGGAAAAGTGGAAGCAGTGGCAGATTTTCTTTCTTGGGCTCCAAAATTACTGTGGACAGTGGCTGCAGCCATGAAGTTAAAAGACACTTGCTTCTTGAAAGAAAAGCTATGACAAAACTAGACAGTGTATTAAAAAGTAGAGATATCCTTTTGCTGACAAAGTTGTGTATAGTCAAATCTATGTTTGTTTTTTTTTTTTCAGTACTCATGTATGAATGTGAGAGTTGGACCATAAAGAAGGCTGAGCACTGAAGAATTGATGCTTTCAAATTGTGGTGCTGGAGAAGACTCTTGAAGAGAGTCCCTTGAAGAGCAAAGAGATCAAACCAGTCAATTCTAAAGCAAATCAACCCTGAATATTCATTGAAGGACTGATGCTCTAGCTAAAGCTCCAGTACTTTGGCCACCTGATGCAAAGAGCTGACTCACTGGAAAGACCCTCATGCTAGGAAAGATGAAGGCAGGAGGAGACAGTGATGACAAAGGATGAGATGGTTGGATGGCATCACTTACTCAATGGATGTAGGTTGGAGCAAGCTCTGGGGTATAATGAAGGACAGGGATGCCTGGCATGCTGCAGTCCATGGCATCACAAAAAGTTGGATACAGCTTACCAACTGAATAGCAGGAAAGCCCATATCAAGTCAAAGTATATCCAAACACTAATACAATTTTAATTCCAGCTTACCACTGTGGCTTTGAGTTTTCTTTTTGTTAGCACTTGGATATTCCCTTTCTTGTTTTTATGCTTAGATAAACAGATGGATAGACAGATATATATATATATATATATATATATATTACTCTTGTGTTCAATATTTATACATCATAAACATTAGTTAAATCTACTGTAACAAATAGTTACCTTTTGAAGTCTATAAAATAATGTGGTAAACAATATGCCTGTTAAAATAATAGTTGAGCTCTACAAATTGGAATAGCAAGAAACACAGTTTACACTGTCCTGTTAAATGCAAAGGTGAGTTAGAAAGTAATACTTATAACGTGATTCTTTTTTGTTAAAATATATTTTAATTGTTTTGCATAGATACGAGTATTAGATTAATACATATGAAAGTATTAATTGCTAACTTTAGGAATTAGGATTAGAATACAACTAATAGTTTTTTTCTCAGAAAGACTCAATCAGTATCTTTAAGACATTTTTAATTTCCTTTTATTTATTTTCTCTTACAATGCATCAGTATGCAATTGTATGAGTGCTTCTAAAAGACACATTTATAGATAATACTGCCTAGAACAAAAATTGTAGAATTTCAGTCAACTTTACCTTCAATGTGTCCTTTTTTTGACTTTTAAAAAATACTGCTGTATTATTGAATTGCATTTAAAATATGCATATATTTTGTAATTAAAATGAATGTTTAAGACATAACATAGTGACTATAATCAACAATACTTATATACTTTTAAGTTGCTACAGGACTATATCGTAAAGTGTTCTCACCACAAAAAAAAATGATAATTATGTGATGAGATATAGATATCAACTAATGCTATGGTGGAAATCATATTGCAATACATAAGTATATCAAATTGACATGTTATACACCTTAAATTTTCTGTTGTTTATTCACTAAGTCTTGTCCACCTCTTTGTGACCCCATGGACTGTAGCATGCCAGGTTTCCCTCTCCTTCACCATCTCCCAGAGTTTGCTCACATTCATGTCCACTGAGTCAGTAATGTCATCCAAGCATCTCATCCTCTGTTTCCTCCTCCTGCCCTCCATCTTTCCCAGAATTAGGGACTCTTCCAATGAGTTGGCTCTTCACATCAGGTGACCAAAGTATTGGAGCTTCAGCTTCAGCATCAATCTTTACACTTATGTGATGCTAGTAATATATTTCAATTATATCTCAATAAAATAAAATTAAATAAACATTTGTTTTTCCTGTGGTTCTGTTTCTAGGCAAGAAAACTAAGTGATGAAAGAGAATGCTCATGCACTTTTGATAGCAATATAAATTGAGTCAGACACAATGGAAAACATCATGGACATCCCTCAAAAAATTAAAAATAGAACTACCAGAACATTCTGCAACTTTGTTTTGGGGCATATATCTAAAGAAAATGAAATCACTAACTAGAATATATCGCACCCTCATATTCTCTGCAGCACCATTTACAATAGCCAAGACATGGGCTATTATTTTTAGTGACTAAGTCATGTCTAACTCTTTTGTGACTCCATGGACTGAAGCCCCCCAAGCTCCTCCATCCACAGGATTTCCCAGGCAAATGTACTGGAGTAGGTTGCCCTTTCCTTCTCCAGGGGATCTTCCTGACCCAGAGATGGAACCTGAATCTCCTGCCTTGGCAGGCAGATTCTTTACCACTGAGGCAGCAGAGTATTATTTAAAAGAAAATGGAGTACAATTTATAACATTTTATGTATATGTGCATATGTATATAAAATAGAAAAATAAAACAGACATTATCTCTAATATTACTACAAGAGAAAATTTTGCTTTAGTTTCATTATAAATAGTCAATATGAATACCTATGTATAAGTAAACAGATAACCAGGTCACCATGACATAGGGGGAAGGGAAAATACAATGGGTTGAACAAGGATGTGATTCAGGGAGGAAGTATGCAGGTTGTCTTAACAACACAAAAATTAACATGAACATATTTCAGCATTAGAAATATGCAGACCCAGGGTATACAGATACACATCCTCCCTTATTTTTAATATACTGCCAAAATAAAAATAAATCCTAGAATATGTTATAGAACTGTGGCAATTCAAATAAGAATATGATCCTATGACTAAGTTGGAAGAGATCATAGAGAAGCCCTATGACCTATTTGATAGACATTGTTCAGTCACTAAGTTGTATCCGACTCTTTGCAACCCCATGGACTGCAGCATGCCAGGCTCCCCTTTCCTTCACTATATTCTGGAGTTTGTTCAGATTCATGACCATTCAGCCAGTGACACGATCTAACCATCTCAGCCTCTGCCACCCACTTCTTTTGCCTTCAATCTTTCTGAGCATCAGGGTCTTTTTCAATGAGTCTATTTGATAGAGCTGGGGTTTAATAAAGTATCTATAAAAAACAGGATGTGTGACCTTGGGGATAAATGAGGCTGGAAACTAGAATCAAAATCATTGCTACAAAACATAATCCAAGACAGACTGTTCTCTTATGAGAATTACTCTACAGGGAAAATCTGCACAGGGATCGAGGAAAGTAACAGAAAATCTGCCTCATGTCTTGATGCTGGGGGATTGGAGAAATGTCTCATGAAAAATGAAATCCCCAAGTGTAGTCCATGTACAACTGAGGCATGCAAATCTATACTGCATGTTATAGAAATTTAGCGAGGAGAACAGAGAATGCAAAATCTGGTTCATAAACAGTAAAGTCACTGCAGATCTGCTCCCCTCTCAAAAAGCTCCAAAACAGCACTCACTGCTTTGGAAGGAACTTGGGAATGCAAGAGTCAAAAGTAACAAAAGACACTTCAATCCATTGAAGATGATTGTAATATCTGAAATTACAAAAGACATAGATATCCATAAGGGGATACATCATAAATAATAGATTAAGAACAACAAAACAATTTATCATGAAAGAACAGGTTGAAAAAGTCTAAAAAATTATTTGCATCAAATGTGTAAACAAACCTACCTCCTGAGAACCTGTATGCGGGTCAAAAGACAAAGTATAGGACATGGAAAATTGGACTGGTTCAAAATTGGGAAAGAAGTACGTCAAGGCTGCATATTGTCACCCTGCTTATTTAACTTCTATGCAGAATACATCATGCAAAATTCCACCCTGGACGAAGCGCGAGCTGGAATCAAGATTGCCAAGAGACATATCAATAACCTCAGATATGCAGATGACACCATTCTTACGCAGAAAGCAAAGAGGAACTAAAGACCCTCTTGATAAGGTGAAAGAGGAGAGTGAAAAAGCTGGCTTAAAACTCAACATTCAAAAAGCTAAGATATGGCATTCGGTCCCATCACTTCATGGCAAACAGATGAGTAAACAGTGGAAACAAAGACAGTCTTTCTTCTCTTGGGCTCCAAAATCACTGCAGATGGTGACTGCAGCCATGAAATTAAGACACTTGCTCTTTGGAAGAAAAGCTATGACCAACTAGACAGCATATTAAAAAGTAGAGACATTAATTTGCCAAAAAAGATCTGTAGAGTCAAAGCTATGGTTTTTCCAGTAGTCATATACAGATGTGAGAGTTGGACCATAAAGAAGGCTGAGCATAGAAGAATTGATACTTTTAAACCCTGGTGTTCGAGAAGACTCTTGAGAGTCCCTTGGACTGTAAGGAGACCAAACCAGTCAATCTAAAGGAAATCAGTCGTGATACTGATGTGAATAGCTGATTCATTAGAAAAGAAACTGATGGTGGGAAAGATTGAAGGGCAGGAGGAGAAGAGGACAACAGAGGATGAGATGATTGGATGGCATCACTGACTCAGTGGACATCAGTTTGATGAAGCTCTGGGAAATGGTGAAGGACAGGAAGGCCTGGTGTGCTGTAGTCCATGGGGTCACAAACAGCTGGACACAACTGAACAACAACAACAAAGTGTAGACAAACATATAAAAAATAAAACCATAATGAAAATAAAGGCTAAATATGAAGGAGCAACATTTTTAAAAGAAACGAATAGGATATTTAGAATTTTTAAATGGCATGTTTGAAATAGAAAAACAAAAAATTCAATGGAGAAGTTAAGCAAATTTCAAAGATTTTCAGCAGTTCTAGAAAACAGACCTAAAAGAATTGGCTAGAACAAAGCACAGAAAAATGGACAGAAGGTTCTGTAGTATTTAACTAAGTATAGTGAGCATAGTGGAACTGGAGTACCTAAATAAAAAAAGGCCATTTTAAAAATAATAAACTAGAGACAATAAGGTAAACTCCTTTCCAGAGCCACGACACACATTTTTCCTGGGCCACATTTCATATTCTAGTATATGTAAAGGGTGACATGTATAGCCATGCAATGCACAACCTACGTGATCTTATGTAGAGAACTCTCTTCCATTCCCTCCCTATTATGCTTTTCTAACATATGTTAACTCAAGTAATACAGTATTTGCACCAGTAGTATAAGAAATTAAATTACAAAATTATTTCAATCCAGCTTCTATAAAATGGCTGCTTAAGAATTCCTAGAACTCTGTTTATAGGAATCCTTAGACATTCTTTTAGCTGACTTTAGTTCCCACTGAAATCATTTAAGTAAATTACAAGTTAACATTAAGATTTCCATTTTGTTATATTCAATTCAAAAACTGTACGTTTGATAACAATTTGTGTGTCTTTAGTATATTTAGTTAACTGCATTGTGTTTGTTGAAATATTTTCTTCTTTATAAAAGAATTCACTGTATAAATCCCCCTGCTTCCTTTCTGTATGCAGTTCCAGAAGAAAACATGCTTCTCATTCCCCAAAATATATATGACTTCTCCCTCAGATAGTAACTTGTATGGAATTGGGAAAATTAGTTACTTCTTTCTGTCAATGCAGTTCTTTACTGAGAAAGTTCATTTCCCTGTGTATATTTTAATGCAATCCCAGAAGTTATAACAATAGCACTCTTTCGTTTGGTATCATAGAATAATGAGCTCTTCCACTTTCTGCTTCAGTGTCAGGCAATACATTGAAACCTTTAAAAAATGTATTCAGTATGATAGGAAAGCACCTCAGTAGGAATGTTACTAATGTGTAGTAGACATCCCAATAAATAAACCTTTCCTTATTCTCCAGATAGGGTTTTTATTCTGCATTACTATTCACAGTAAACAACAGACTGGTAAAATAGTCAGTACAGGTTTAATGATGAATTAAACTGCATTGCATTGACATTCTCTAAGCCAGTAAGCTCTATATAATTGATTTCCTTTCAGAGGTCAACGTGAAACAACAGTTTGAAAGTGACATCGCCAAATAAATTCCGATTGTTGACCCTTGCCGTAGCTGTCTTTCTGTATATCATTAGCTGAGACATTAAACCCGTAAGTTTCTTCACCACTGAGAACGTTTGCTGTTGGTTTGCTGTATATGATCTTTATTATGTTAAGGTAGGTTCACTCCATGCCCACTTTCTGGAGAGTTTTTATCATAAATAATTGTTGCATCTTATTAAAAGCATCTTCTGCATCTATTGACATATTGCATGATTTTTATTCTTTAATTTGTTAATATGGTGTATCATATTGATTGATTTGGGTATTTTGAAGAATCCTTGAATCCCTGGGATAAATTCCACTTGATCATGGTGCACAGTCCTTTCAATGTGTCATTGGATTCTGTTTGCTAGTATTTTGTTGAGGACTTTTGTGTCTATGTTCATCAGTGATATCGGCCTATAATTTTTTGTGTGTGCGGTATCTTTGTCTGGTTTTAGTATGAAGGTGATGGTGGCCAAGTATCTGGATGATGGTGGCCTTGTAGAATAAGCTTGGAAGTACTCCTTTGTCTGCGTTTTTTGAGAAGAATTTGAGAAGGATAGGTGTCAGTTGTGCTCTAAATGTTTGATAGAATTTGGCTGTGAAGCCATCTGATCCCAGACTTTGTTGGAAGATTTTTAATTACAGTTTCAACTTCATTACTTGTGATTGATCTGTCTATATCTTCTTTACCTTCCTGGTTCAGTCTTGGAAGGTTGTACCTTTCTAAGAATTTGCCCATTTCTTCCAAGTTGTTCATTTTATTAGCATATAGTTGTTTGTGTAAGTCTCTTATGATCCTTTATATTTCCGCGCTGTCCATTTTTACAACAGAGAAGTTACCATTAATGTGATGCCTTATAAGCAGCTTATAATTGGTTGTTATATTTGCATCCCATCTGTCCATGTATCTGTTCTAATTGAGGTATATGAATATAAATATTTTTAACTTTAAGTCTATCATCTTGCTAGTTATTTCTTATTTGGTCCATCTGTTCTTTTCTCCTTTCATTTTTCTTCTTACATTTGCATTAATGTAATATTATAGCTATTCTATTTAATCTATAATATTGTATTTTTAATTCATTTTTATATCTTTAGTTCATTTCCCTAAGGTTTGAAAAATAATATCTTTTAAGTATTAGATTCTGGGAACAAATGGTATCATACCATTTCACATACAGTGTAAAATACCAAGTATTTATTTATACAAAATTTTTAAGACTTATTTTCATATAAAGCCTAGATTCTACTAATGGTAATACAACAAATTTCAGGAAAGGGAAATATCCCTTGAAGTCTTTGTTAGTCTCAAAATTTTCACCAACAGCAGGGCTTAAAAACTGGAACATTCAATTTTTCAAAAGCTACTTACAGGTTATTTGTCAAGGCAGCAACAGTTTCCATGGGGATGGACTCAAGTACCCTCAGCAAGAGGTTTCGGAAGTCTGTTAAATTTCAGTGACTGAAACTTAGCACTTTTCTAATAACAAAATCTAATTACTAAGTGCTAAATTCAGCAAAAATTTCTAAAACATTCTCCTAGAGCAACTGTATGATTCTCTAAATGGTGACTAACTGAAAATAACTATAGGCCAGTTTTTTAAGTTGTTTCAGTGAAAAAATTGTGTATCTTTAGCCCTGTAGAAAACCACGTTACAGAATTCATGACTCAATTGTGTGTTGAAATAATATACTTTAAAAATATGATCGCTCTTCAGTAATGAAGATGAAGTTGAATTCTCTGTGGAAGCTCAGACATACAAGGTCTGTTATTTGTCATAGAATATTGGCTTTCAGGTTTTGGAGCCAAATTCTCTTATTTATCAAAGTGCATACTTATGATCTCCTGCTGTTACCATTATTATAGAAGTAGTGACTCTGTATTACATCTGCTTCCTCTTGATACTGCATTAAATATCTAAGGTATATGATATTTCCCCTCAAAATTGTTTACTTACCAACATGGAGTAAAAATTCTACATATTATTTTCTCTCTGCTGAAAAAGCATTTGGAAAAAAAAAAAATACATGCTCTAAAATAGTAGACTTTATCCAGATGGGTGAAGTAAAAGAAAGAATGCCTCCAGCTAGCCAAGTTTCAGTCACAGGAACATATGTTAAGGCATTTGGCTGAATTATCTAGTTATTTAATAAAACATCCTCTTTTATTTTGGGTGAAAACATTTTTTGGGGGGGATAAATAAATAAACACAACCTTTAATATATTTCTTTAGAGAAAGCTAACAAATATCAATTAACTTCCCCTTCCCATTCTGAGAGTAGGTGTCCTATATTTATTCCTATCTTATGTTTATGTCCCAGTTGCAGTACATCTGAATCCTAGTCTCAGTTCTGATCACCAAGTATTAGAAAATGAAATGAAGAAGTCCATGTCTGTTAGTGAGAAGAATTTAGAAAGTCTAAAATGAATGCTAATTAAAAATAATTGAAATAATTAGATGGGTACTGGAGACAGCCAACATTAGGGGAAAAAAAAAAACTATATCAAGTTAAATGTCATTTATTAGGTAACATGACCTCCAACTTCCCCGGAAGTACTGGATTATTCAAGAGTTTCTTCATTTTGCCACCTTTATAATATTTACAACACTATAAGACAGCTGAACAGTTGTTTTTTTTTTTTTTTCAGTAATACTGCTTATCTAGTTATATAAATGTTTATTTTAAAATATATGTTCAAATATTTAAAATGTACAGAAATTAAGAAATTTAAAGCACTATTGTAACAAAAAAAAAACCTGATTTACAATAATATCAAGAATACTAAAATATCTGAGGATGAATACAGTGAAATATGTATTGTTCAATAACAAATACAAAATATTGCTGAGAGAGACTAAAGACCTAAATAAATAGAGTTTATATGGGCAAAGAATGTTGCCTGCCATTTCAGTAAAATGTTGACTGCCATCAAGCCTTCATTCACTGCAGCCCCTCTGATGGTGCACCCTGAAGGAATTCCTCTAAGAGTGGAGAAAAAAAAAATAGGATACTGGCCCTAAATAGTTAAGATGCTTGTCTGAAGAATACTTACGGTGCTTATCTAAATAATACTTTCAATGAGCTCAGAGTCCTGCATCTTTCCATCCATAAAGAAGCATTAAAATCACTAACTTGAGATGTCTGTATTTTTTGTGTGATTAGCAGTTATCTTTTGATGTTCAACTACTTTTTTTTTTTTTTTTTTTAGCAAAAGCTTCTATACATATTGGCTCCTCCCTTGCCTCTCTGAAACAGTTCTTCAGAGCTACCTGAGAGGCTATCTCCCAGGCTATAGTCTTCAGAAAGGTTTGTGAATAAAACATAACCAGAAGCTTTCAGATTGTTTTTCTTGAGTCAACAGATCATGGATGTGAAGACTCAATACTTTTAAGATGACAATTTGTCAGCTTAAATGACTTGGGGCTTCTATACATGTAATCTATACATGGGGCTTCCCAGTTGACTCAACTGTAAAGAATCTGCTTGCAATGCAGGAGACACACAGGAGACATGGGTTCAATCCTGAGTCAGGAAGATCCCAGGGAAGAGGGCATAGAAACACACTCTAGTATTCCTACCAGGAAAATCCCATTGACAGAGGAGATACAATCCATGGGGTTGCAAAGAGTAGAACACGACTGAAGCAACTGAACACACACACACACAAACACACACACACACACACACACACACACACTCAAAGAATAGATATAAGACAACCCCATCAAAATTCCAGTGAATTATTTTGGAAAAAGTAAAAGCTGACTCTAAAATGAATCTTAAAATATCTGTAACAGCAAAACATTCTTGATAAGAAAGATCTAAACTGGGAGTCTTTTATGTTAGTAGACTGAAAAAATTTCCACCTTCAGCACTAGGCAAGGAAAGGATCCAGACACGGTCCCCCTGATCTGATAGAGTGAGTGACAAACATACTGAGAAGGAGAAGGCCATGTGGCCACGGAGGCAGAGATTGGAGGGATGAGACTACCAGTCAAGGAACTGTGGCAACTACCATAAGCTGCACAAAACAAGGAATGGATTCTCCCTGAAAAACTCCAGAAGGAGCACATCTTTGCTGGCAACTTGAGCATGCATGTTTCAGCTCAAGAAAACTGGCTTTGGACTTCTGTCCTCTAGAACTGTGAGGGAATACATTTCTCTTGTTTTCAGTCACCAATTTTGTGGTACTTCATTACTGAAGCCATGAGTAGCTAACACAAATATGATATTCAAGACAGTATAAATTTGGAATAAATACAAATAAAATAGAATATAGATTCCAGAAATAAATTCATACTTACATGGTCAAGTTAATTTCAACATAAAGGCCAAATCAAATCATTGGGGAAAGAAACAAATTTAAGATACACATTACTGAAATAACTTTATTTTCTATACAGGCTGTCTATATGGAAAATTATGAACTTCAACTCATACATGACACCATACACAAGATACATTTATGATGAATCGTAGACCTAAATATGAAAGCTAAATTCACAAATCTTTTGGAAAGAAAGGAACCTTTGTCACATTACATAACTGTGAAGTACTTCAAAAACATTGTGTTTAAAGTAACAGATAGACACAAAAGTGAAACTAATATTGATATACAGTGAAAGTAATTGGCGACGTTTTACTTCTGAAGGAATGGATATTATGACACAAACAACTTTATTTATTCCTTTCTGATATTTATGCTTTTGATATTTTCACACCTATTTAATGTTGAATAGAAAATAGATGGGAGCAATTTCCCCTAATTTTATGATCAAAAGATTCAATTTAACCCTATAATAAGATGCTCAAATGCAATTTTGGTAAATATTTATTATCAGATTCAATTTAATTTTGCATTAGTTTACTTATCATTAATCGATATGGGATCCTGTCAAAAAATCAAAATGTATTTTTCCTTTTACTTTTTTCCCTAAATCATTATGTTATAAGCTATTTTTTATGATGTCAATTAATCCTGCATTTCTGGAATAAAAACCACTTTTATATGACATCTTGTCCATATTATATATTGTTAGAGTCAATTGTCTAATATTGCAACTGTGCTCATAAGGGATATTGGTTTGTCATTTCCTTTCCTTGTAATCTTTTTATCCAGTGAACCAGTGGAGTTGCTCAGTCATGTCCAACTCTTTGCAATCCCATGGACTGTAGCTTACCAGGCTCCACCATCCATGGGATTTTCCAGGCAAGAGTACTGGAGTGGGTTGTCATTTCCTTCTCCAGGGGATCTTCCCAACCCAGGGTTCAAACCCAGGTCTCCTGCATTGCAGACAGACGCTTTACCATCTGAGCCACCGTGGAAGCAGGTTTTGGTATATCAATAACACTGTTTTCATAAAATGAGTTGGAAAATGGCATCTTTCATTTTTCTGAAGGAGTTGTTTTTTCCTTTTTTTTAAATTTGCTATTTGATGGAGACTTGGTATTATTCCCCCCCTAAATATTTGATAGAATTCTATATTGAAGGCAAATAAACATGGAATTTCTTATGGAAAGAAAATTTCTTCTTAACTGCAAATTTAAATTATTTAATAGAAACAGAATTATTCAGGCTATCTCCTTCTTTAGGGAATTTAGATGGTTTTATGTCTTAAAAGGAATTTTTCCATTTCATCTAAGTTTCCAGTTTTGTTGATCTAATATTCCTTATAATATATTTGCATTACTTATTAAGGTCTGTAAGATATGTAACCCTTATATTGATTGGTGTTTTCACTTAAACTAAGGGCTTATTATTTAATGTATTTTTTAGAATAATGATTGGTGTTTTCTCTCTTCAACTAAGAGCTTATAATTTTTTTAACTTTTCTTTTTATTTTTATAATGCACATTTATGTACACGTATTTATACTTGGCAAATTATGAATTCACAGTGGCCTGTAATACACATGTAATCTATACAGAACAGTGAAACCATGGTTTAGTAGAAGGCCAGTGGACTGAGAACAAAACATTGATTCAGGTCATCCTTGACAGCTTGTTCAAGACGTTTAGTGCACGTGCCTCAGTTTACTCATCCATGTGGGACATGGTCTGGTGGTGCCAGCAAGAACCTTTCAAGAGGTTGAGCAAGTCTAAATCCCAGTCATGTGCTTTGGTGGTTATGTTATTCAATCCTGTGATCCTTGGTTTTCTTCTCTGTCTCAGGGGTAGTAGTGCCTCCCTCATGGAGTGGTATGCCTGACACACTGAAATCTTCTGCAAATGATAGGGAGAAAGGCTTGGCAACTGCATCCTTCCCTTGAATGGAGAAGAAAAGCGTTGGGTTCCTTTTCACTGTCCTATCAAAGTTGTGCAGAGGGCCACAACAACACAATGTTGAACGTCAACAACAAGGTGCTTTTCCCACCTGAAACACACCTGCCATAAAAGAGTCTCATGTCTTCAGCAGAGTCAAGCAACAACTTGCCTCAAAGATCCATGAATTATCTTGATAATAAAGCTTCCTCTTTCCAGCAATGGAACTTTTAAATGGTGACAAAAGTTAATTGGTAAACTTTTTTAACTTTTCAATGAAGCAGGTTTTAGCTTTATTTTGGGAGGTGCCTTTTTGGCTCTTATCTTTATTTTCTTCATTCTACTGACTTGACTTGTTTTATTTCTCTTAACTTTGAGATGGACTATTAGGTCCATCTTTCTTCCTTTAGATCTTTCTTCCTTTACAACTTTGCATTTTAGGAACTCACTGGCCAAAGATCTGTTTCTTATTGGTTTGATACAAAATACTGACATTGACAAAGATGTCATAAAGGCCATTATATGAATAATATTATATAGTCATCTTTTATAAACTAGCTTATTACCAAAAACCAGCATTAATTCAGCAAATATTAAGATATCACAGCAATTGAAAACTTGTAGTACCCTATAGTTGTATGTTCTAAGTGAAAGAAACATGGTTATGATTTAGCAAGATTTAACACTAATTCTGAACAATGTTTCCAGTATTGTTGTGAGTCTGAAATAATTTTTTCTAAACCTACTTTTCTTTAATAATAATGATTAAAAGTAAATTTTAAACAAGTATGTTAGAAGAAAGAACAAACTATCTTTAAAATTATATTGTGAAATTACTGTCCTAAGAAGAATTGGTTCCAGAAAAAAATCTAGTCTGCCTTCTTAACTACGCTAAAGCCTTTGACTGTGTGGATCACAACAAACTGTGGAAAATTCTTAAAGAGATGGGAATAACAGACCACCTAACCTGCCTCCTGAGAAATCTGTATGCAGGTAAAGAAGCAACAGTCAAAACCGGATATAGAACAATGGACTGGTTCCAAATTGGGCAAGGCTGTATATTGTCAACTTGATTATTTAATTTATATGCAGAGTACATCATGGGAAATGCCAGACTGGGTAAATCACAAGTTGGAATCAAGATTGCAGGGAGAAATATCAATAACTTCAGATATGGAGATGACACCACCCTTATGACAGAAAGCAAAGAGTAAAGAAAGAGCCTCTTGATGAAAGTTAAAGAGGAGAGTGAAAACAGTGGCTTAAAACTCAACATTAAATAAAATAAGATCATGGCATCCGGTCCCATCACTTTATGGCAAATAGATGGGGGAACAATGGAAACAGTGACAGGGTTTATTTTCTTGGGCTCCAAAATCACTGCAGATGGTGACTGCAGTCATGAAACTAAAATATGCTTGCTCTTTGGAAGAAAAGCTATGACCAACCTAGACAGCATGTTAAAGAGCGGAGATATTACTTTACCACCAAAGGTCTGTATAATCAAACGATGGTTTTTCCAGTAGTCATGTATGGATGTGACTAAAAAGAACCATAAAGAAAGCTGAGTGCCAAAGAATTGATGCTTTTGAACTGTGTTGTTGGAGAAGACTCTTGAGAATCCCTTGGACTGCAAGGAGATCCAACCAGTCTATCCTAAAGGAAATTAGTCCTGAATATTCATTGGAAGGACTGATGCCGAAGCTGAAGCTCTAATACTTTGGCCACCTGATGCAACAAACTGACTCAGTGGAAAATACCCTGATGCTGGGAAAGATTGAAAGCAAAAGGAGAAGGGGACAAGAGGGCATGAGATGTTTGGATGGCACCATCAATTTGATGGACATGACTGAGCAAATTCTGGGAGTCGGTGAAGGACAGGGAGGCCTGGCGTGCTGTAGTCCATGGGGTTGCAAATAGTTGGACACAACTGAGTGACTGAACTGAACTGAAGAAGTGGTCATAGCGTATGCCACTAATATTTTAGAAAAATGTATCCTAACAGCTGTGTTGCGATTTTCATTAATAAAATTGCTTTGTTTTGGGATGGCTTTTTTATACCCTCTAAGTTTGTGGCATTTATAATTTGTTGTGATTTACTTTCTCATTTTAAACTCTTATTCTTATGTAAATTGGTAATTGTAACTTGCATTACTTTCCTAAGAAGGTTTCACACATTGCATAAGCTTCAGGCATCTCAATACTTGAATCATCCCTGCCTGTATCAATTCACATCATCAACAGTAATAATTACCATTTGATAAGAGCCTGAGAGAATATTACCTTTTCTATCATAAAATTTGTAGACATACCATTGACACAAGTAATAACTGAACTGGCATTAGAAGAAAGTCAATATCTATGAAGTTCGAACTACGTTTTTACTCTACTGCCTTTGATATATTGACATAAATAGCTCATTGTTTTCTACTGCTTTAGGTTTATTTTATTTTTTTTAACCTGTGTCATTTCCTATGCTCCTTCACCTTCTCTTGCTCCCTGCACAGCCCTCATCCCACAGAGTGGCTTTATCTTTTCTATTTATTTAATATCTGATTCTGTTGTGCTCTACCTCATCCTAAGCCATGTCCTTTCTCTGGCAATTAAACCCTGAATTTACCTTTCTCATCTACGTGTATGGGGAAAATCCTTTCTTCCATACCCACATTAATATAAACACAAGTTTTAGTATTTTGTGTCCTGCTTTCTATTATGTTATCCTCCTTCCTGTTTGACTAATATTATTTTTTTTTCTAGCTTACATGTTAATCCTGTGTCCATGACACTTGGCTCCTTATATTTATTATTTTGACAAGTGTGATGGAGCTTCTTATATCACAGTTAAGCTTGCAGGTTTACAAATACTGGAGGAAATTGCAAGTGCAAGTCAATAAACTGTTATTAAAAAGTTGGAAAAAACAAACCACAGGCTGATGGTACTTTAAGAACTTGCAAATTATTTAACGAGCTGGCAATAATTTTATTAATATAATATGAAATTTCCTAAAATTGATAGGTAGAGAAAAACAAAACACTGACCATTAAAACCTCACTGAAAAAAAAATGTATATATAGGAGACAATCTTCCTTAGTAAACTTGTCTGATACACACAGTCACAAATATCTCTCAATAATATTTGTAATGTTAATTATTAATTGTTACATTTAATTATTTTAATAGACTATAAACGATTTTAAGTCTTACAAACTGGAAAAGGAGTTACAATTATCCCCATCTGACAGATTTTGAAATTTAAAGTTTGGCAAATTGAATTACCTTGAAACATTCTGTATTAAGCAACAGAATAAACTGTTGAGTGTATGTTTGACTTTAATTACCATGCTGTTGACCACGGTCATGTGCTGCCTTCCAGTAATATCTAGGTTTTCTTTAGAAAAAAGAACCGGTTTTTAAGAAAACCAGTAAGTAAACATAGAAGAGCTCAAATACTTCAAATGATAGTGATTAATGAGTCTCTAATCATGTCAGTCTGCTACTTTGCTTTTTTATTTAGGGGAGACTGAAATCAACAATTCATAAGGAGTGTGACTTGTTTAAATGTAATATTAAAAAAGGAATATTTCTATTGGAAATCCATGATATACTGAAGACAATAAGTAATGTCTTTCATTAAATCATTTGAAAAATGTGTTATGTACTAAAATATCAAAGACTCTAAGCTCTATCAAACTCAATAAGAGGATTTAAACTTGATATTTCCCACAGATTCTCTCCATGGTATTTTTATATTTCATGATATCATCTTTTATATAAGTGTGTTTTCTAGTGCAGAATTGCACTGCAATTTCTGTTTGTGCAGTGAAAAAACTGGACTAGATATAAGATGCATGTCATTGAAACTATGAATAAGGGCATGCAAATCAATAGTTGGAAGACAAGACTTTTACCCCACTGGATTAACATTTCCCAGACAATGTATAGCAAGGGATCATTGCCTTCATTTCTTTCGTTGCTGACTATGCTCAGTTGAGAAGCTGAATGGCAAAAACTAGTGACATTTTGAAAGAGCTATTGTGTATCATTAAAGGCATATTCCTATTTTGGTTTCCAAAAACAAATTTAAATCAGACAAACAAACCTTGTTCTACTTTCATTTTATAAAATCTACCATGGTTCTATCACATAGACTGGGCTAAAATCAGTTGCAGGTTTACATATGTAGTCTGTATGTGACAAACGTGTATGTATGTGTTTCTTGGCATACTTCACTTTCTCCTTCATAGTATATACTCTTTAGAAAGTATTAGATTTTCTATGTCTTATTGACCAGGTCTATATTTTAAACAAATTTTACTGGAATATAGTTGATTTACAATGTTGTGTTACCATCTATAAAACTATGCATCTATTTATATTAATTGAGTAAAGTGTAGAAAAGGAAAATCTTTGGTACACTGGCTCTATTTCTTAGTTTTTCCAATAGTAATTCATTTTTAATGAATTAATTTAATTCAATGGATAAATTATTTAATGAATAAATTATTAATGAAATATTTTAATGAATAAATAGATCAACTATGTTAAGAAGTGGTTTTAATGATTTCAAATTAATATGAAACCTATTTTAAAATTAACAGGTTTCCTAATTTATTTTAAATAATATTAAAGACCACATTCTAAAAATTCGGAAATTAATTAAAAATGGGAGAGTCATTAACTTTATGATCATTGGATATAAATTTTCATGTGTATTTTTTTTCACTAAGAGGAGAATTGAGCCATATGAGGAAGCAAAACCATTTTTCTCTTCTTTGCCTTAACTGTTCATCCTTGTTACCTGATTGGTTTGCTTGCCAGAATTAATTGAGAAGGATAGCCCTGGAAACATTATGCAAATTCCATCTCATGTCTTTATGTAAAATAAATTGATAATTATACAATATTGTTCAAGGGTGCTATTCCCCAAGTTGAAATATGCCATAATTTATTCAGTTTTCAGAATTATAGGAATACTGCACCAAGCAATTTTGCATGGAAAAGGATCCACATAAAACCTTTTATTTGCTTCTAAAAGCAGCATTTTCTAAGGGTGGTATAAAAGTAATTTTAGTCAAAATGTTATATTTTGCATCAATGCATACATACATTTGTGTTGTCCTGACAACCTTAACAATGTTTATACAAACCAAGAAAATTCCGAATTTTCAATTCTGTGAAAGGTGCATTAATTTTCTTAGGCTTGTTTAGTGGAATATAGCTTTGTAAGTCAGTGACAATAGCCATAATGTGAGATTTAACAATCTTTCCATATATAATTGCTAGGTGCTCATTTAAAATTCCAAATATTTTTCTGACAGGTCTTGTATAAATTTGAAAGCTGTGCTTAATTGTTTTCTAGAATATTCTAGTTATAGATAATATTTTAAACAACAATTGTAAGATTAAGTAAATCAAGCTAAAATTTTATAATTTTCTTCTAATTCAGATAACTTTTTGTTTTTTCTTTGTGGTACTATGAATATTCCCTGTCCATCTTTTCTCTTTTAAGGACCTCTGGAGTAGTTAGGCAAAATTAGAGTAGGAAGCTAATTTTCCTTCCTTCTTTTTTTTCTATTAATCATATGTTGTTTTGTCAATGCTGTTACTTCTACCTTCACTGACTCTATATATCTTCCCACACACTCTGAATCTATTTTTTCCTGAGTGTAAATGATTTTCCTAAACTCAAATGAAATGTCACTTTCAAGGTTTAAATATTACTGGGACTGAAAAAAATAATAATAAAAATTAAAATGTATTGTATGTGTTAGATACATATCTATTAAGTTTCATATGCAAAAATTCATTGAGTCCAGACTTCATCCATGTGAACTACCAGTATTAATCTCATTAGCATAGATGAATAAACTGACATTTAGTAAAGCTCTATAACGTTTCCAAGGTTATACAGAGAGAAACACAGGCACTGGGTTTTAATGTGCCAGTAATGTTGGGCAGGAGGAGAAGGGGACGACAGAGGATGAGATGGCTGGATGGCATCACTGACTCAATGGACATGAATCTGAGTGAACTCCGGGAGTTGGTGATGGACAGGGAGGCCTGGCATGCTGCAATTAATGGGGTCGCAAAGAGTCGGACACGACTGAGCAACTGAACTGAACTGAATGTTAACCAATACTCCCTCCTGCTTGTATCATTTTATGCTGTAATTCTTTTGTGAGTATATTATCCAGCTATAATCTTGAAGTTCTACTGTATAGTCAATATTAGGTAAATTGATAAAAAGTGGTTAAATATTTTTTCCTTATATAACATGCTGTAAGGAATTAGTCTATCAGACAGAGGGTTCCTTCTGCAAAAGGGACTTAGTAAATATTACTGGGGAAGGTGCCACATGGGTAGAGTACTGTCACTCAGTTTATCACACTTCCATCAGAGGCCTATATCCATGCTGAAGGGAAGGAATGTTCAAATGAAAATACTGGGTTGGTCAAAAAGTTCATTGAAGTTTTTCTGTAACATGTGATTGTAAAACCCAAACGGACCTTTTGGCCAATCCAATATGAATAAAGACTAAATGACCTTACAACAAAACTTTAGTTGTATCACAGATTTTCCAGTATTTAAATAACAATGACTTCAACTGTACTGTTTGCCACGAAGTGATGGAGTGAAATGAAGTGATATCTGCTCCCATCACTTCATGGCAAATAGATAGGGAAAAAACAAAACAAAGCAACATGGATACAGTGACAGACTTTATTTTCTTGGGCTCCAAAATCACAGCAGACAGTGACTGCAGCCACGAAATTAAGACACTTGCTCCTTGGAAGAAATGCTATGACCAGCCTAGACAGCATATTTAAAAGCAGAGACATCACTTTGCCAACAAAACTCTATATAGTCAAAGCTATGGTTTTCCCAGCAGTCTTGTACGGATGTGAGAGTTGGGCCATAAAGAAGGCTGAGCACCAAAGAATTGATGTTTTCACTGTGATTGTTCAAAACGCACAGAGTTTCGAGAAGACTCCTGGAGAAAACTGTGGCTGAAAAAGGCTCTTGAGAGTCCCTTGGACAGCAAGGAGATTAAACCAGTCAATCTTAAAGGAAATCAACACTGAATATTCATTGGAAGGACTGATACTGAAGCTGAAATTCCAATACTTGGCCACCTGATATGAAGAAACAACTCACTGGAAAAGACCCTCATGCTGGGAAAGATTGAAGGCAGGAGGAGAAGGGAATGAGAGAACATGAGGTGGTTGGATGGTATCGTTGACTCAATGGATATGGAGTTTGAGCAAATTTCAGGAGTTGGTGAAGGACAGGGAAGCCTGCCGTGTTACAGTCCATTGGGTTGTAAAAAGTTGGACATGACTTAATGAACTGAACAATAACAACTGTACTGTGACGCATAATGGTATTCATAGCCTTATTTCACTATCAGTAACTTAAAAGAAGCTTCATAGTACAAGTGCTCTTGAGACAGACATGCTTTCTACACTACAAATGCAGAAACTTTAAGATGGCAAATTTCAAAGAATGAATGAAAAGACAACACCATGTTAGAAATAATTTTCTGGAAACTGAAAGAAATACATTGAGAAAAACTGAGTTAGTTCTGTAAGTGAGAAGCTGATTAACAAGGAGAGGGTTGGGTTTTTCTTTTAACAATTATTTATTTTATTTTACAATTATTTCCTTATACTTGGAAAAACAAAAATTATAGAGTGAGTGGCAATTTTTATTGATAGAAGTAAAACATCTACCACATAGATGTTAGAAGAGTTAAAATTTTAATTTACCTACCTAGAACTAAAATATGCAAAGTGATAAAACTGGAGACGAAAAAATTAAAATGATGACAAATGTTTTAGTCCTGAGGATTCTTTCATGATTTATTTCAATTAAAAAGTATTGAATATGTCTAAACATCTTATTTTCTTTATTCATACAACAAAATTATCTGCCATGCTATAGATTATGCAAGTTGTTTTGAAAACTCCATAGTTATTTGACCAATCAACTACTTAGCAATTCTCTTCAATGTGAAAAGTTGACATTTCTTCATTATTCATATGCATTTTACATTTTAGACTAATGGGACTTCTATGACATCAGCCAAGACCAACTTTTATTTCCAGAAAGTGAAATGTCTGGAAGAAAATCTTTAAGAATTAATCTCTTGCTTGTTTGAAGTTCTAAATAAGCAATACAAGATGGTCATATACTTTGAATTGTAACATAAAAATTTTTTACAAGTAAACATCCAAGCAGTTTCACAATTTAGAAATTTTGATTTTCAAATCAAAAGCATGGTATAAAATTCTTTAAATTTGATGTTACTTTTATTTATATAGTTTCTCACATCCAGAATCTGAGCATGATGGTAATAAACAGAAAGACCCTAAATCACAGAGGCAATAGAGAGCAAATCTTTGAGTCAACTCGTTTTCTGAATCCAGCATCCATCATGCTTCTCAGGTGGTTTTCTTTGTTCATCTGATTTTGCTCTAGCTTATTTATTTGATATGCTGTTGTTTAGTTGCTAACTCATGTCTGACTCTTTGGGACTCCATGGACTGTAGCCCACCAGGCTTCTCTGTCCATGGAATTTTCCAGGTAGAGATACTGGAGTGGGTTGCCATTTCCTTTGCCATTTTATTTATTATAGGGCAAATTAACTAAAATGGTACTTCCTGAACATAAAAAGTAGACAATTTGTGTTTCATGACCTTACATGTCCTGTCAAACTCTGGGAGAATACTACAATGATACTGATTTCTTTATATTTCTGTTTATAGGTATGAACAAAATTGTATTAAAATTGAGTGTTTGTCAAGTAAGTAATGAAAGTATGTTATATTCATTTATGTGGTGAAAAGCCCTAACAAGATCAGTGAAAGTAAAAATTTTTCAGAGCTCAGGAACACCATCGTGTTACCAGAATCAAAAATAGGTTATCAGCCAAAAATCAGTCATTCATTTACTTTGATGAAAAACATCTTTCTCAACAGGGTTTGTTTATTGGCTATGTATGCTTAGGATTATTTTTAATATTTATGTCTGGAGAAGGAAATGGCAACCCACTCCAGTACTCTTGTTTGGAGAATCCCATGGAAGGAGGAGCCTGGTGGGCTACAGTCCATGGGGTCACAAAGAGTCGGACATGACTGAGCAACTTCACTTTCACTTTCATTAAACACTTCACTAGAAATAATAGACTTGTCATTGTCAAAAAGCTCTCACACACTTTATCTAATACCATTCTACTATAAGACTCTTCCATTAAACTGAACAAGGATTAACTCAGTTTTGCTGGTGCTAAATTTGATATGCTAAAAAGAATGTATATAAACTATCCAATGTTGTTTAGTACAAGATCTTTAGGTAAAGTGTGTGTCTTATAACTCCTGGCAAACTTCTCTCAAAAAACCATTACAATATGATTTTTTTCCTGTTGAGTAATGACTCAATATATTAAGCATTTGACTAAAAATGAACTTTTATAATTCATATCAGATATTATATAATCAGATTTCTGTACAAATTTGAAATTCTTTTTTTAAAATGCAATTAAATGGGACATTTAATTATTTTGTTTATATGTAATGATTTTATACCAACTATCTTTAAGTCTGCAAGGAGATCCAACCAGTCCATCTTAAAGGAAATCAGTCCTGAATATTCATTGGAAGGATTGATGTTGAAGCTGAAACTCCAATACTTGGCCACCTGATGCGAAGAGCTGACTCATTTGTAAAGACCCTGATGCTGGGAAAGATTGAAGGCAGGAGGAGAAGGTAATGACAGAGGATTAGATGGTTGGATGGCATCACCGACTCAATGGACATGAGTTTGAGTAAACTCTGGGAGTTGGTGATGAACAGGGAGGCCTGGTGTGCTGCAGTCCATGGGGTCGCAAAGGGTTGGACACTACTGAGCGACTGAAGTGACTGATCTTTAAGTCTTAATATTTATGAATGTTATAGTAATACACTTAAGAGTGTAAAATCCTTATATTTATCCATAAAATTCTTATATTTACCCATCGCATCCATAGGATGTAATAACTTTGTAGTACAAGAGTTGCTGACTAGTACTTGAATAAACTAAACTTAATAAATCCTGATTCATCAAATTGAACCCTAAACTAGTTAATATATGTTTAAGAGAGAATTCAGCTTCCCTTGTAGCTCAGTTGGTAAAGAATCCACCTGCAATGAAAGAGACCCAGGTTCAATTCTTGGATTGGGAAGATCCCCTGGAGAAGGAAATGGCAACCCACTCCAGTATTCTTGCCTGGGAAATCCCAAGAACAGGGGAGGGTGGTGAGTTACAGTTCAAGGGGTCGCAAGAGTCAAACACGATTTAACAACTAAACCAAACCACAGCTTGAATTTAGAAAATAACTGACTCTGTATGATATTATATTAAGATTGTAACTGCCAAAGGCCTAATAGACAATTCTCTCAGCAAACGAATTAATCATTCATTGTTTTCAGCGGCAAAATCATCCACTATACTTCTCACTCTGAACTGATATGCTTTCCCTCCTTTTCATTTTCATCATTTCAGTAAATGATACAGCTAGAACTTTCCCCTGCTCATTCTATCAGCCAAAATATTAACAAATAGATTGAGTAAGTGGCTTGGTAAAGATGACTGGGCTTTTGATTTAAGGTCACTAGGAGGACTGAGCATTGTTAGGTTGCCATGTTAACACACATCCACAAACAGCTTAAATCCTTTCTTTGTTCCCAATAAAATTTAACATATTCTGCTCCATTTACAATAGGACTATAATCAGGGCTGTAGATGCTGGATCACCAGTGCTGCACAGTTTGGGGAATACAGAGATACTGGCTCTAACATGGGTGAAGAACATAATTAAGGGTATTTGCAGAACAGTGGATCCCTTGCCAGTCTTAATAAAGCAATGATACATTGTACATAAACTTTGGAGAAAGGAAATATTTTCTCAAATATTGGTGCTGACACTGACTGTCTCAGTTTGGCCATGTGGATAGGCTTAGTGTCATTTTTCTCAGTTGCAAAAAGAATGATTCCAACAAGATTATTTATAAAATCCGTTCAAATGCTAAAATTCAATAACTTCCTATATCCTTAGCATACTGTCAAGTAATTTGCTTCTAATGATCCTTCTTTCTTTACATGATTCTATTTGTGTATTTCTTTTTGGCTGTGCTGGGTCTTCATTGCTGCACAGGCTTTTCTCTAGTTGTGGTGAACAGGGGGCTGCTCTCTCGTTGCAGTGCATGGGCTTTTCATTGGCGGCTTCCTTGTTGCAAAGCCCAGGCTCTAGAATGTGCAGGCTTCAGTAGTTGCAGCTCCAGAGTTGCAGCTCTGTAGTTGTGGTGCGTGTGTGGGCTCAGTTGCTCTGTGGCATGGGGGATCTTCCCAGATCAGGGTTGGAATTCATGTCTCCTAAGCTGGCAGGCAGATTCTTTACCACTGAGTCACCTGGGAAGCACCTAATTATTCTTTCTTTCAAAGTTCAAGGTAATTTAATAAATATCGTGGAACACTATATGATTAAATTAAAATATAATTTATCTTCTTTGATCAAGTTCAAGATAAGGAATTATAGCCAAGCCTTTTAGTTTCAAATGAACGTCTTTTTAATATATTTTCCAGCTGTTTTTGGTAGCAGTGAGGCTGAAAATACAATCATTTTAGTCATACATTATGATTAATGTATCAAAATGTATAATATTCACTATAAACACATTAGAAAAAAAATAATAAGTAGATAACCAGAGTTATTGGGATTCCCCGGTGGCTCAGTGGTAAAGAATTTGCCTGCCAGTGCAAGGGCTGCAGGAGACATAGGCTCAATCCCTGTGTCAGGAAGATTCACTGGAGGAGGAAACTGCAACTCACTCCAGTATACTTGTCTGGAAAATGCCATGGACAGAGGAGCCTGGCAGGCTACACAGCCCATGGGGTCACAGAAGAGTCAGATGTGACTGAGTGAGTGAGCACCACCAGGGTTATTATTTTTAGAATGTTAGAAATGCTTGCCACATCAAAGAGATTTTTAGTATAAATACCTGTATTTGCACTTAGATGGCCTGGCCAAAGAAAGTGCCAGGTTCTGCCTCTACTGTTACAACAAATGTGTACAATATTCTTAAGATCTATAATGTAGGTATGCATGGGTTTTGAATAAATGAATGTGTGGTAAATAATGAACATTTAAAATGGGTAACATCAATATATTTAACATTTACTCATGTAATGCATGTTGATGATTTGATTTGTTATTTTTGTTCATTTTTCAAGATTTAGATATTTAAAAGTTTTGCCCAAATTTCTTTTGCTTATATAAGCGTTAATTGAATCAAGTAAAACGAAAATGAGCATATAATTTCAGAACTCTATTGTTTTCCATAGGTTTACAAAGTTCCAAATCAATTCACCACCAAATAAAGGATTATAAAATTGAATTATTTCCCTATCTCCTCTATTAACCTTATGAATGACTTATAATTTTGGTTCAATTTTACTAGCATAAAAGCCTAAATATGAAAAATATTTATAAATGAGTTCTATTAATTTAAGCAAACAACTTCATAATATAAAAACATGAAAAATTAATATATTTCTAAGTTATTAATTATTTATTCATCTTTCAGATTAAATTTTTGTGGCATATTTCCCCTCTCAAGAGAATTTTGAATTCCATGCAACTATGTCCTGAATGCTACTTGAACAGATGTTCTTTTGGATGTGATTTTACCTTCAAAACTCTTCTATAAACTCATTTCTAGCACTGTTTAAAATAATAAGTAAGAAATTTGTAACAGGATTATCGAGGACTTGGGGATGTCAGAAGTTGTGAATTCAGACGCCTATTAATGCCATGTTGAAAACAGTATAAGTAAATCAAGCAGTCAGACAAGAGAATATAGGGATGAGAAAGTAGGTTCTGTGATAAAAATATTGTTTATGCTTTCTTAATTCCCTACCCTCACTTCACCATATTTGAGCTGGGGTTCCAAATGCCAGTATTTGATTCTTTTTGCCTGCAGGCTTTTTCTGGCTATGTGAAGCATGTGCACAGCCAGCCAGATGTGCTAAGATTAAAGTTCCCAAGGAAAAATCCTCAAACAATGAACGATGGGAGTTTGTATACCAACATTCCAGCTCCCTTGTCCCTTGGGAGGGATAATTCTAGGGGACTTATTATATGCTTGCTTTCAGAATTCACTAGCAAGACTAAGCTCCAATTACCAGAGCAGTAGCTTGCTTGATAATGCATCCAAATATTGGATCTTTTCCCTTCTCTGTCTCACTTCCATATTCCTTGCCAGAGTTTCCGGGATCACCAGTCAAACTATATACATTTGAATATTTGCCTTGGGACATGCTTCTGCTGGAACTGAAAACCGAAATACCTGTCTAATTATATTCAAATTAAACTAAATAAACAGAAACCCATAAAGAAAGTTAGTAGCTCAGTCATGCCCAATTCTTTGTGACCCCATGGACTGCAGCCCACCAGGCTCCTCTGTCTATGGAATTCTCAAGGCAAGAATACTGGAGTGGGTTGCCATTTCCTTCTCCAATAAAGCTCAAGATTAAATACATACATACCTCCTTACTGTCATTTTACAACATTTTCTAAATCTTTGCTTTAACCCTTTCATCATGAGCTACACATATGGTTCAGCCACCAGTGTTTAATTCCATTCTCAACTGTAGTCACAGAAGAGACCGAAGCAAATCAGCCCAATAATATTTAAACTGGACTCATTTTTTATGCTAGTCTATCTCCAGTTCCTTTTTTCCCCACCCCATGGCTGAATGCTTAAGAATGAGGCAAGTAATGAAACTACTATGAATTTTAGTTTCAGAACAGAAAGAACAAGAAATATTTCCTCTACATATTGTTGATAAATAAAAATGATCTCAATATTAAGTATGATTCCAATAGGAAGGTGGGACATTTAATCTGCACTATTATCACTGGTCTCCTTTAGCCATTAGGTTAGAACTTGGTATCTGGCATCAAAGTGTCTGAGGGTCCCCTCCAATTGTAATTTTAATAGTAACTGATAACATCCCCTTTATATCAGCCCCCATGCTCCTTTCCAGTCTACATTTGGGTTACCAAACTGGCAAAGTTCAGAACTCTAGAACTCTCATTTGTATCACAAGACATTTTGAGGTCCTGCCAGATAGTCAGAGAATTGCCAAAAATCAGGGAAGAGTCTCAAAGAGTTCTGGGGTATTTCTGATTTCTGATTTCCTCAGACCAATTTCATTTTGGTCTGAGGAAATCTCAAACAATCTCACAATCTCTTTATCTTCCCCTGTTGCCCCCTCCTCTTCTTTATCTTTATCTTCCACAAGTCTCCTTCCTTAAATCACTACATGCTGTGTTTCCCTAGTTACTTCAGTCATGTTCGACTCTTTGTGACCCTATGGATTGTAGCCTTCCAGGCTCCTCTCTCCATGGGATTCTCCATCAAGAATACTGGAGTGGGTTTCCATGTTCCACTCCAGGAGATCTTTCCTACCCAGGGATTGAACCCATGTCCCTTATGTCTCCTGCATTGGCAGGTGGGTTCTTTACCACTAGCGCCACCTAGGAAGCCTACTTAAATCACTATATTCTTTTTCATTTCAGGCAACCTTACCTCAAAAAGTTTATAATGAGGAAAATAAAAGACAGAAGAGAAAGCATTTTAAAGTATTTTGCATGCCCACAAACTTGTTCAAAAGTTAAGGAACACAGAGCTTCCCAACAGGTAAAAAGGATAGCAAACAAGAGAATCACATTTCATGTCTAAGCATTCTTCTTCATTGTAAAGTTAAATGGAACTCCATCTGCATTAGAGATTAGCCTTTCGCTTTAACACTGTGTAGCAGTGGTATCCAAAGCGAGTTTAGTATGATAGGGTATTGCTATATTGAAATTAATAAGAAGAAAAGCTATTTCTGTTTAGTTTTTATCTTGTCGGATTATCTTTTTAAAAGTCTGTATGGTAACATATACTGTATATTGCAATGGCATTCTGAGGAAACATGTTTACATTTTTCTTACTAGAAAACACTACTATGTAAAGACAAATCTTTAGGAGTCTCAAAAGCATATTTTTACAACCATGTTTTCTCCTAGCTCTTAAGAGTACTGAACACAAAACCACAACCTGAGCCTCAGTATTTACAGGCAGACTTCTTTGATCTCTGAATTTCCTATAAGTAGATTCTCAAATACATATCCTAAACTGCTAACAAAATATCTCAGTTACTCAGCACTCTGCTGAAAAACTTAGTACTGAGCAACTACAAGGCTTCCCAAGTGGTGCTAGTGGTAAAGAACTCACCTGCCAGGACAGGCGATGTAAGAGATGTCTGTTCAAGCCCTGGATTGAGAAGATCTCCAGACAGTATTCTTGTCTGGAGAATCCCATGTAAAGAGGAACCTGGCAGGCTGCAGTCCATGGGGTCACAGAGTTGGACATGCCTGAAGCGATTCAGCACACAGCACACAATTATCACCAGAATAGCTGACGTTTTCGTTCATGATATTTGTTCAATTCATTTTAGTTCATATTTTGCTGAGTGCATCCCTGGGTTAATCTTTTAGAGATGTACATCTGAGGCACTGCATGTCTAAGAATGTACTTTGTTTTCATACTAGTTGTTTTCTCAGGCTAAGCATAGAATTACAGGTTTTAAATCCTTTTATCTGCTCACTTTTCTAAAACAAATTTTATTTTCTTTCTGTTTTAATATCTGTAGTCTTTTTTAGAATTTTATTTCTATCTTTAAAGGATAGGCTTTTTATTTTTAACTCTTTTCTTTATCCTTAATAAAACATGTGATTTCTTTCAGGTTACACTAATAGTAAAACCCAGGGATTGAAACACAATCCCTGTCTTAGGTTTATTAGTTTATTCAGCAGATGATACCAGGCAGCAAGAGAAAGGGAGCAGAGAGCACAGACTTAAAGGGGAAAAGGCAATAGAGGATATATTATTAAGATTGCTGATGTGGCCACTGAATAGTGAATTGTACCAGGACCTCCGAAAGGAATTCAGAGGGCCTCTTATGACTGTTCATCTGAAGGACAGGAAGTTGAAATATTTACCCATCGCTCCTAAGCTCCATTGAGTGGAGACTGTCCTTAAGAGTTTTGTTTCTCTAAACTTGCAAGATTCTCTTAGTTGGAAGATTAGGGTTTCTAGAGCTGTCAAAAAAATACTGAGATAGAGAAGAGAAGAGATGAGCATTCTTGAAGTAGGATTTGGGTCAACATACCAAGAACTGCAACTGAAATCATTGGTGAAGGTTTGACAAAGAGAACATTTTTTTTTTTAAGTCTTAAATTTATAATTGAAAGGAAAAAAATAACATGAATTTGTTGTTGTTGTTGTTCAGTCGCTGAGCCGTGTCCAAGTCTTTGAGGTCCCATGGACTGCAGCATCTTCACCATCTCCTGGAGTTTGCTCAAACGCATGTCCATTTAGTTGATAATTTCATCCAACCATCTCATGCTCTGTTGCCCTCTTCTCCTCCTGCCCTCAATCTTTCCCAGCATCAGGGTCTTTTCCAATGAGTTTTCCCTTCATATCAGGTGGCCAAAGTATTGGAACTTCAGCTTCAGCACAAGTCCTTCCAATGAATATTCAGAGTTGATGCCCTTTAGGATTGACTGGTTTGATCACCTTGCTGTCCAAGGGACTTTCAAGAATCTTCTCCAGCAATAGTTCGAACGCATCAATTCTTTGGTGCTCAGCCTTCTTTAAGGTCCAACTCTCTCACAAAATTTTTATGGAGACTTAATTGACTCTTATCCTAAGCTTCCTTTAGGAAATGGCAGGCAGATGACTAACTAGTGATGATCAGAGGATTACTGACTGACTGGTTAAAGGTTCCAATCTGGAAGAGCCAAAACTGTAACTGTGCTACTTCTCAGTTTGGGGCTTAGCATAAACAGATTTTTTTTGGGGGGGACTGCTCTCTTGTTTTTAATATAACTGATATATACTTTTCTGATTTGTGGCCATAGACTGTAACTTCTCCTTGTTATAAAAAACTAACTACCTCAGCTCCTAACTAAGGCTAAACTCTATTCAGTCACTAGATACTGTTAGGGAAATATAATTAAACACAAAATTTCCTCCAATCCCCCAAACCACTTCATGACAGAAGAGAAAGAAAACAGTTTTGTGTTTGAATAAGCAATCACCAACTCAGTGGACTTGAATTTGAGCAAACACGGGGAGGGGGATGGTGGAGGACAGAAGAACCTAGCATGCTGCAGTACATGAGGTTACAGAGATTGGGACATGACGTAGTGACTGAAAACCAACAGCAAAGCAATAAACCAGAAAGTGATGGACATCAAAGGCAGTCAGCTAGAGACAGACAGAAATCTCACCCATCAATATAAGACAAACAGACACAGTCCATCACAAACATGCTCTCAAGACAAGCTACTCCTCAAGTAAGAGAGCTTGATAGCACAAATGGTTACATATCATTCATTCTAAATTCACCTGGTAATTGTGACCATCTATGGAATTCCAGTACTTTGGCCACCTCATGCGAAGAGTTGACTCACTGGAAAAGACTCTGATGCTGGGAGGGATTGGGGGCAGGAGGAGAAGGGGACGACCCAGGATGAGATGGCTGGATGGCATCACTGCCTCAATGGACGTGAGTCTGAGTGAACTCCGGGAGTTGGTGATGGACAGGGAGGCCTGGCGTGCTGCGATTCATGGGGTCGCAAAGAGTCGGACACAACTGAGCGACTGAACTGAACTGAACTAAACTGATGTTAGATAACTGTCTTTATCCAAAGGGGGGAACATCTTCTTATCTTTTTGACTTACAGAAGTTTTGTAATTTGGAGTGTGGCATCTACTGAAGGTAGGCTCCCATCTTCTCTCAGAAAGTGAGAGATGAGGGCTTTATATTCCTTGATGGTTACTTTTCAAAGATATGCCTCCCAGGGCCTTGAGAAAAATATTCTCGGGCTGTAAAACCAGCAAGAGATTTCTTTAGCTTTTAGAATGATTTACATATATATCAAAGTGGCTGAAAAAGAACTTACAATGACCCAAAGAAAATGCTATCTAAAGAAAACGTTCTAAGAAAGAAAAAGAGAGAAGGAGGCTCTTTCTCATTTTTCAAGGGGAAAATTATTACATTTTCTTTCAATTTGTATTTATTCTTACAATGTCATCTGTTTATTTCTTCTGTCATCAAATATATCTTTTCCTCTAGATTGTCCTTATAAACATCCAAATGTGCTATAATTTCCTCTCAGCAAAACAATAAATAAATAAATAAATTTAAATATACTACTCACTACATATTGATTTATATCCCCAATCCTTTTCTTCATAAGACTCCTCGAAGGAAATTTCTATAGACACTGTTCCCAAATTCAATATAAATTATACCCTATATCTCTTTCCAGGTTCCCTTGAACTTAGTCCACATTGTGAATATTTATCATTCTTTACCTTGTTTTCCTTCTGTCTCTAGCTAATATTCCTTGGTAAACTTTGCTAGATTCCTTCCATCTAAATATACTAACATTTCAACACTGGGGTCTGCTCAGTGCTCAATGTGAGTATCTTTTACTCCTTTGTGTGTTGTCCCTGTCATATCTGACTGTGATTCCATAGACTATAGCCTGTCAGGCTCCTCTTTCCATGGAATTTCCCAGGTAAGTCTAACGGAGTGGGTTGCAATTTCCTTCTCCAGGGGATCTTCCTTACCCAAGAATCGAAACCACATCTCCTGAATTAACAGGCAGATTCTTTACCTGAGCCACCAGAGAAGCCCAATTACTCCTTTGGTGATGTCATACAGTTTCATCGTTTCTGGTTTCCTTGGCTTTACATACCATACACATACTTATATTAATGAGTCATACATTTCTATTTCTAGCCTAGATCTCTCCTTTGAATCACAGACTCATCAATCCAAACTAATATCAAACAACAATCAGAAATTTAATGCACCTGGAAGTGATCTGTTATTCCCCACACATCTGCTCATTCCACAATCTTCTACGTTTTTGTAAATGGTAAATCTGATCTTCTAGTAGCTCAGGTTCCAAATCTGGAGCTGTTTCAACAACTCTGCAACACCCTCCTGCTCTCCCTTCCCTGCTTTACTTTTCTCCTTTGTTTTTATGATCTTATAATATGTTGTTCATTTTACGTTTATCTGGATTACTTTCAACCTCCTTTAAGAAAGTAAGTTATATGAAAAAAATTATTTTCTTTTGCTATATTCTTAGTGTTTGGTACATTGAGTGATGAATACATATCTGTTGAATTAATAAATAAAAATGAATATTTTTTCCACATTAGCCAACTGTTAATTTTAGTTGCCCAGATTACAGACTCTGGAGGAGTAAAGAAGAACTATGTTGAGCCACTAAGACAGATAAATTTGAGACTGAGAAATCTAATTTAGTCAGTCCAAAAGTAATTATGTAAAGCATTCCCAGTGAAATTCACTAAGCATTAAAAATGTTCACACATGTTCTTGTAGCTTTAACTCTAGTTGGATGGACTGTAGCAACAACTGATCAGAAGGACTTTTGATCCATAAAATTCAATTTCATTAGTAAAAAGATATCATGTTTATCTAGAGATATTTATATCTTCTTTGGAGTAGGTCATTTGCAATTATTCATAAGTAAGGACTTTTTTTCTCTCCCTCACTCACCCCAGCTAGCTAACTTCTATTCTACCTTTAGACAATCTTACTGGGTCCAGCAATTAACTTTTTCCCAATTTACCTCCTTTGTGATAAGAAGAATCAGGCTTTTCTGGAGTAAACTGTGAATGCTGTGGGGAAAACATATCTTTCCTTCAGACACAGGTTTACTCTAAGCACTTTAGATTGATTTCACATGTTTAGACATAATTGAGTGAGGATTCTTTAAAAATAGGTTTATGTTCCCTGTGCCAAATGAAATTAGTGTAATCTTTAATATCTAAGTACAGAAAATATTTACAAGTAAATATGTTTTATTTTGGCCTGAACCGCGATCATTTGAGCTCACAAAGTCACAGTTCTCTTGATTAGAACCACTCCAGTACTCTTGCCTGGCAAATCCCATGGACAGAGGAGCCTGGTAGGCTGCAGTCCATGGGGTGGCAAAGAGTTGACACGACTGAGCGACTTCACTTTCACTTTTCACTTTCATGCACTGGAGAAGGAAATGGCAACCCACTTCAGCGTTCTTGCTTGGAGAATCCCAGGAACGGGGGAGACTGGTGGGCTGCCATTTATGGGGTCACACAGAGTCAGACACGACTGAAGAGACTTAGCAGCAGCAGGCAGTATTTTTAAGTATGTTTTAAAATTGATATCACTATAAAAACCTAGTTATTCATTTTGTAATGAAATAATTTTTCTAAGCTATTAAATAACTATATTAAATAGCAAAAATATAATCAATCATATACTAAATTAAGAGTTATGTCTTGATTACTTACATGAGCTAAACCCAATAATTTGTATATATCTAATTTAAGACATACTATACAAGATTATCTTTTACAAGAATACTATGCAATGTTGCACTAATTTTAGTCCCATTTTGCAAATGAATAAACTGAGCTATAGAGATTAAATGCATTGTTGAACCCTAAGTTAGGACTAAGCAGAAGAATAGGGGTTTATAAATTGTGTGACCTGGTTCCTATTTGTATTGCCGGATTCTGCACAAAGTCTAAAGGGTAGAAGCAAACATAAGTCTACTGTGCAGAGATGCACATTTGGTGCCTTGAGGCTCTAAACACTCATTTATGATTTACAGTTTTGTAAGGTACACAGTGGAGGTGCAATGATGTAGCTTTACATACAATAAGAATGATCAAATTCTTTGTCCTTCATAAGCCAGTATTAACTAGCATTAACCACATTACTCATAATTATTTATTAATTTGATTCTGTAATATAGTACATTTTACATAAATGATATACTTTACAAAGCTACATCTACTAACTAGAAGTATTTAGAAATGTGGTCAATAATTTTATGTTTATGGCTACCATAATTTATATTACTTGTCTTCTCCATCCATATTGTATTTGCCTCAATTCTAACCTATTTTGAAATAGGTTTGGTGCAATGCCACACTCAAAGAGATACATAGGCACTCTTACTAGTGAAATACCCTAGATTTTCATATATTAGAGACTTAAGAAAAGACAGTGGATGCATTTTGAAAATCGTACTGCAGATGTAGATAAAGATGAATGGATTCATGTCATTAGAAAATATTCTGTTCTATAATTTTAATAACTTTTGACAATGATATATATCACATACACTTTATGCATTACTTTAAAATATAGTAATGGAATTAAAGTCAATAAGCAACAGCCAAAATATGTATATGCAAATAATATAATTTTCAAATAGTAATTATTCTAAAAGAAGTAGTATGCTGTTTAGAAAGTTAATAAAATCTTTAAAAATATAATTTTAAAAATTAAGCACTAAACCAAATGTGGTTTTGAATACTGGAATTTGCATTAAAAAGTCTGAATTCCACTGGGGATTTAAAAATGAGTTTTGACTCTCATTGTGCACTATAATCACAATTTTTCCATTGTATATGCAGAAATAACAAGCATGTGATTATTTTTCTGAGATTATAAGCATAATCTTAATGCCACTTAGGTGGAAGAAAATATTTAATCAGAAAATTCTTGATTTTTAACTTAAAAAACTATGCTTTAAATGCTACTCCTGTCAGCTTTGAATCAATAGTTGAAAAATAGAACATGCATAAATATGGATTACATAATATACTATGATCATTTTGAAAAATATTCCAGTTTCTGGTGATGTCAGCTATGATATCTCTACAAAGGATCATGTTAGAATCGTTACCGTTTTACAGTTTTGCAGTTATAGACAGCTGCAAGCATGCTAAAATTTTTGCTTAGATGAAATCACTCTCTTGAAAAATGTTAATACATAGTCTTTTATATAGTAATATGTATATCATAGGGAATTGAGAATAGCTATGCTATTTCTCTGCAAATGATATATGTACTAATTTTGGCCTCCAGCATAATTCTTTAATTAGTAAAACTATTCTTAGTTCAGTTCAGTTCAGTCACTCAGTCGTGTCCAACTTTTGCAACCCCTTGAATTGCAGCACGCCAGGCCTCCCTGTCCATCACCAATTCCCGGAATTCACTCAGACAACATCCATCGAGTCAGTGATGCCATCCAGCTATCTCATCCTCTGTCGTCTCCTTCTCCTCCTGCCCCCAATACCTCCCAGCATCAGAGTTTTTTCCAATGAGTCAACTCTTCTCATGAGGTGGCCAAAGTACTGAAATTTCCGCTTCAGCATCATTCCTTCCAAAGAAATCCAAGGGCTGAACTCATTCAGAATGGACCGGTTGGAACTCCTTGCAGTCCAAGAGACTCTCAAGAGTCTTCTCCAACACCACAGTTCAAAAGCATCAATTCTTCGGCACTCAGCCTTCTTCACAGTCCAACTCTCACATCCATACATGACTACTGGAAAAACCATAGCCTTGACTAGACGGACCTTAGTTGGCAAAGTAATGTCTCTGCTTTTGAATATGCTATCTAGGTTGGTCATAACTTTTCTTCCAAGGAGTAAGTGTCTTTTAATTTCATGGTTGCAGTCACCATCTGCAGTGATTTTGGAGCCTCCCAAAATAAAGTCTGACACTGATTCCACTGTTTCCACCTCTATTTGTGATAAAGTGATGGGACTGGATGCCATGATCTTCGTTTTCTGAATGTTGAGCTTAAAGCCAACTTTTTCACTCTCTTTCACTTTCATCAAGAGGTTTAGTTCCTCTTCACTTTCTGCCATAAGGGTGGTGTCATCTGCATATCTGAGGTTATTGATATTTCTCCTGGCAATCTTAATTCCAGCTTGTGCTTCACCCAGCCCAGTGTTTCTCATGATATACTCTGCATATAAGTTAAATAAGCAGGGTGACAATATACAGCCTTGACGTACTCTTTTTCCTATTTGAAACCAGTCTGTTGTACCATGTCCAGTTCTAACTGTTGCTTCCTGACCTGCATGTAGGTTTCTCAAGAGGCTGGTCAGGTGGTCTGATATTCCCATCTCTTTCAGAATTTTCCACAGTTTTTTGTGATCCACACTGTCAAAGGCTTTGGCATAGTCAATAAAGCAGAAATAGATGTTTTTCTGGAACTCTCTTGCTTTTTCAATGATCCAGCAGATGTTGGCAATTTGATCTCTGGTTCCTCTGCCTTTTCTAAAACCAGCTTGAACATCTGGAAGTTCATGTTTCATGTATTGCTGAAGCTTGTCTTGGAAAATTTTGAGCATTACTGAAAACCATCCTAGAAACAGAATAATCTATTCTTTCTGTTAGAGACAGGAGAAAGGAAATGAAGAGGTTTCATACATATAATTTTACCTTTGTACTTAATGCATGCTCAAATTCAATAACTCATTTTGCTGAATAAACAAAGGATCTTGATCTTAAAAATATTCCTATTGAATATAAAATAACTCAACTTTAATGCGCTGATACTAGCAAATCATCTAAGTTTTAGTAAAAGTAAAGACTATATTTCATTTTTCATCACTTTCACTTTAGTTTGTCCATATTTTCTGGTCCTTAGAAGAAAGAATTGCTAAAAACATTTGGTGAATGAATGAATATACACAAATTTTTATTCAATGCTTAATAAAAATCTTAGAAATATTTCACAGAAAAGATTCAATGGTAATTTAAGCTGAAAATAAGAGAAAATAACTGCAAGTTTAAATAGCCAATGATGATATTTTCTACCCAGGTTTTTATAAAGGAACAGTTAAAATGATCATAGAGTATACCCTGAATGATAAAAATAAAGTTGTCAACACTTTAATATTTGGTAGCAAACACATAATGTCATATCTATAAAGTCTTTTCATAGTTAAACATTTTTGATTGAATGGAGTGAGATTAGATATAATGTTTAAATGTTTACAATCATAGAGACACTGAAATAATTGATAACTTGACAAATACTGATTGCATCCTGGTGAAAATTCTTTTAAGGGATTAGAAGCAGTGTTGATATCTCAAGATAGTCATTAAGTGCTTCAGTTACATGAAATTTCTAAACATATATTATTAAAATGTATATTATCATCACATTTGTTAGAGGAAGAATAATCCTCAAATTTCTAAAAAAATAACAACTTTCCCTCAATTTATCTTTATGGATTGTTAGAAATCTTAACTGAGTCTGATAAAACCAAGTGATAATATACTGTCTACTTTTATTTAACTACGATGTACAGCTTTAAAAATTTAGATTGAATTTTTACTTGTACTCAGATTGATGTGTTACCAGGATATTTTTCTTAGTAAAGATTTACTTTAAAATGTGAACAGAGCTTGAAATTTTTAATTCTAACATTGTATAGCTTTCTTATTTGGTTTAATTATATAATTTCATATATACATATATAAATATTGTTTATACACATGAGATATATACATAATTAAAAACATTCAAATATATATTTTTTCAAATAGTTTAAAGTTTCCTTATAATAAAAGTCTATGACTTATATTTGTAGTCTGTATTGATAATTCATCATTGTACAAACAAAATTGTCTCTGATTCTAAGATCCAGTTGAACTGGATTCTAAAATCCAGTTGAATAAAAGCTGCAATATATGTAACATTACATTAAATGTGTTTACTGATTTTATGTTTTATTGAAATATAGCTGATTTCAAAAAAATGCCATATCAATTTTTGTTGTACACTGAAGTGAATCAGTTTTACATATATATACATTCTTTTTTGATATTATCTTCCATTCATTGATGTAAAAACAAAAGCTTATAAAATATCTGCATTTCAAAGTAAGAAAATCTGAATGCAATGAACCCAGAAATGTTTAATATTGATTGTCCTTCTACACTGTAGTTGTTCAATAATCAACTACTAGCTGCAGAGAAAACAGAAAAAAAAAACCACAAAGAATTACTTTTTAAAATTTATATCTGATTAGCTACGTGGCTATAAGCAAATGATGATCCTTGCCTTTCCAACTTCTAAAAAAAATATCAATAGAGTCCTCATAAACTTTTTACTTTCCTTATTATTATTGTCTTACTGTAGCAGGCAATCAAATTTAAAATTCTACACTAATTTTATGCCTGAAATCACATGGAAACTACAAGGAAATAAAGAAAAAGTAAACAGAGATTTGTTTCTGTTTTTTTAAGATGTGAATAAAATGAGATGACCAATGTGAAAAAATATATCATGTTGGAAGTCTCATGAAACTTTTAAATATTAATATTAACTATAAAAATAGTCTGATATTATCTGTCTTAGAAAAAATAAACCTAAACAAAATGTGTTAATATTTCTAATAAAGAAAACAAATGAGCATATGCCAGGTATTCCAGATAAATTCTAGCATATGTGCACCAGAAAATGTTTATCTGAATATTCATGGTAACCTTGTTTCTATAATAATAGGAAAAAACTCTCCAAACCTTCATTAACATTAGAAAGATTAAATAAATCCTGGTGCAACTAAGCAATATAATAAAAAATATTCATAAAAATAAATGAATCACAAATTCAGGTACCACTATAGATCAACGTCAAAAACAAAATGTTGTGTAGAGAAAAGGAAGTAATGAAACTCAAGTTAGCAACTATATAACTTTCTAAAACATACAGAATTAAAGAATGTACCCTTTGGGAAAATACACATATACCTGATAGGTAGTTAGAATAGGAGAAAGGAGTCCAAAATGGTGGTGGCTAAAAGACGAAGGGAAAAGCCTGTGAAAATAGAACAAAGGAAAGTCCCAGAAACAGAGTGAAACAAACAGCCCTCCTAGCTAGCCCAGTTTACATAGCGCAGGCTCAGGGGGAAGGAGACAAATGTATAAAAGGAGGAAGCCTAGAAGGATTGAGGCCCCACTTCTGGGTCGGCCCACCCTCATTCCTCGAGGGTTTATTTTCCTTTACTTTCTAAATGAAACTGAGTTGTAACACCGATTCATCTGTTGTTTCAAAATTTTGCTGTGACAAAACCAAGAACCAAGGAAATTACAAACTTCCCTGATATACCTAAGACTATAACAAAATGTGAGAAAAAGCTGAAAACAAAATCCAGAGTACTAGTTAATCCAATGGAATGAGAGATATTTTAAATTTATTTTTTACTTGTTCCTCTAATTTTTACTTCATTGTATGATGTAGAACAGACATAATTAATGATTTAATCATAATGCAAACTTTTTTGTTTTTTTCTAGTCATCCTTTAAATATATGTGTAGTAAATTTATCCTCCTTTCATTCCTGGTAGTAAATTTCTGGTTGAAAACTCAGAAATTTCCATGAGTTTTCTGTTGACTCTTAGTAACAATGTCATTAAAGAAACTTTAAACATCATTATTAAAGTTGCAATATGATTTCCATATAAAAATTAAAATGTACATATCCCAATCTTCACAAGTAGTTAAAACTTCCCCTCTTTTTCCTTCTGCTAAGGTCTGTCAATGATAGCACCGATATTCTGGAAAATGTGGATGGTCACTTTGGATTTTTCTTTGTTTAACTTGATTTCATTTTCCTGTGTGATGCTAAAACATTTGAAGGTACAACGCTGGAGATTAGAATGTGCACATCTTTGGTGACCATTGACTTAACTATCGAAGACATATATTGAATATCTCATTATCTTTAAAGATGCTGACAATACATCTAATTCAAACAAGAATCAAGAGTTTTAATATCATCCAGTCCAGAATTCAAGTAAAACACATTTCCTGAAATCTTTCATATGTAAAAGCCACAATTTTAAATAATGCTTTAATATTTCAAGTTTTAAGTAATGAATAACTTTTCTCAATGATTATATATTTTTTAAAACTATGAGGCAATTGACAAAACCTACTTTGATAGACTGTTGTTTGTTCAGTCACTCAGTCATTCTGACTCTTTGTAAACCCATGGACTAAAGCATGCCAGGTTTCTCCATCCTTCACTATCTCCCAGAGTTTGTTCAAACTCATGTCCACTGAGTTAATGATGCCATCCAAACATCTCATCCTCTGTTGCTCCTTTCTTCTCCTGCCCTCAATCTTTCCCAGCATCAAGATCTTTTCCAAAGAGTCTGCTCTGTGCATCAGGTGGCTGAAGTTGGAGCTTCAGCTACAGCATAAGTCCTTCCAAAGAATATTCAGGGTTGATTTCCTTTAGGATTTACTGGTTTGATTTCCCTGCAGTCCAAGGGTCTCTCAAGAGTCTTCTCCATCACCACTGTTCAAAAGCATCAATTCTTCAGTGCTCAGCCTTCTTTATGGTCCAACTCTCACATCTGCGCATGACTACTGTAAAAATCATAGCTTTGACTACATGGATTTTGTTGAAAATGATGTCTCTGCTTTTTAATACACTGTCTACTAATATGTCATAGCTTTTCTTCCAAGGAGCAAGTATCTTTTAATTTCATGACTGCAGTCACCATCTGCAGTGATTTTGGAGCCCAGAAAAATAAAGTCAGCCACTGTTTACACTCTTTACCCATCTATTTGCCATGAAGTGATGGGACCCAATGCCAAGATCGTTGTTTTTAAGTGTTGAGTTTTAAGCCAGCTTTTTCACTCTCCTCTTTCACCCTCATCAAGAGGCTCTTTAGTACCTCTTCACTTTCTGCCATAAAGGTGATGTCATCTGCATATATGTGGTTGTTGATATTTCTCCTGCAATCTTGATTCCAGCTTGTGCTTTTCCAGCCAGGCAATTTACATGATGTACTCTGCATATAAGTTACATAAGCAGGGTGAAAATATACAGACTTGATGTACTCCTTTCTCAATTTTGTACCAGTTCATTGCTTCATGTTTGGTTCTAACTGTTGCTTCATGACGTGCAAACAGGTTTCTCAGGAGGCAGGTAAGGCGGTCTGGTATTCTCATCTCATTAAGAATTTTCCACAGCTTGTTGTGATCCAAATAGTCAAAGGCTTTAGTGTAGTTATTGAAACAGAAGTAGATGTTTTTGTGGAACTCTCTTGCTTTCTATATGATCCAGCAGATGTTGGTGATTTGATCTCTGGTTCCTCTGACTTTTCGAAATCCAGCTTGTATATCTGGAATTTCTTGGTTTATATACTGTGGAAGTCTGGCTTGAAGCATTTTGAGCATTTACTTTGCTAGCATGTGAGATGAGTGCAATTGTGCAGTAGTTTGAACATTTTTGGCACTGCCTTTCTTTCGGACTGGAATGAAAACTGACCATTTCCACTCCTGTGGCCACTGAGGAGTTTTGCAAATTTGCTGGATTATTGAGTGCTGCACTTTAATAGCATCATCTTTTAGGATTTGAATAGTTCAACTGGAATTCCATCACTTCCACTAGCTTTGCTCACGGTAATAATTCCTAATGCCCACTTGACTTCACAGTCCAGGATGTCTGGCTCTAGATGAGTGATCACACCACTTTTGATGGATAATTTAACTAAATGGCCACAGGACTGGAAAAGGTCAGTTTTCATTCCAACCCCAAAGAAAGGCAATGCCAAAGAATGCTCAAACTACAGCACAATTGCACCCATCTCATATGCTAGTAAAGTAATGCTTAAAATTCTCCAAGCCAGGCTTCAGCAATACATGAACCGTGAACTTCCAGATGTTCAAGCTGGTTTTAGAAAAGGCAGAGGAACCAGAGATCCAATTGCCAACAACTGCTGGATCATCGAAGAAGCAAGCAAGTTACAGAAAAACATCTATTTCTGCTTTCTTGACTATGCCAAAGCCTTTGACTGTGTGGATCACAATAAACTGTGGAAGATTCTTCAAGAGATGGGAATACCAGACCACCTGACCTGTCTCTTGAGAAACCTGTATGCAGGTCAGGAAGCAACAGTTAGAACTGGACATGGAACAACAGACTGGTTCCAAATAGGAAAAGGAGTACGTCAAGGCTGTATATTGTCACCCTGCTAATTTAACTTATATGCAGAGTACATCATACAAAATGCCAGGCTGGATGAAGGACAAGCTGGAATCAAGATTGCCAGGAGAAATATCAATAACCTCAGACATTGCAGATGACACCACCCTTATGGCAGAAAGTGAAAAAGAACTAAAGAGCCTCTTGATGAAAGTGAAAAAGGAGAGTGAAAAAGTTGGCTTAAAGCTCAACATTCAGAAAACTAAGATCATGGCATCTGGTCCCATCACTTCATGGGAAATAGATGGAACAGTGGAAACAGTGGCTGACTTTATTTTTGGGGGCTCCAAAATCACTACAGATGGTGACTGCAGCCATGAAATTAAAAGACGCTTACTCCTTAGAAGGAAAGTAATGACCAACCTAGATAGTATATTCAAAAGCAGAGACATTACTTTGCCAAAGGTCCATCTAGTCAAGGCTATGGTTTTTCCAGTAGTCATGTACGGATGTGAGAGTCGAACTTTAAAGAAAACTGAGCACTGAAGAATTGATGCTTGTGAACTGTGGTGTTGGAGAAAACTCTTGAGAGTGCCTTGGACTGCAAGGAGATCCAACCAGTCCATCCTAAATGAAATCAGTCCTGGGTGTTCATTGGAAAAGTCGACTGATGTTGAAGCTGAAACTCCAATACTTTGGCCACCCGATGCAAAGAGCTGACTCATTTGCAAAGACCCTGATGCTGGGAAAGATTGAGGGCAGGAGGAGAAGGGGACAACAGAGGATGAGATGGTTGGATGGCATCACCAACTCAATGGACATGGGTTTGGGTGGACTCTGGGAGTTGGCGATGGACAGGGAGGCCTGGCATGCTGCTTTTCATGGGATGGCAAAGAGTCAGACATGACTACGTGGCTGAACTGAACTAAATACTTGAACATATGCCAGATCAACAATAAAAGTGTAAGGACACCGAGAATTTGAAAAATATAATATTTTTCTGAGTATAAGTGAAATAAAAGTGAAATATTATTTCTACATATAAGTAAAACATTATTCATTGTCAGAAATTGCTGATGAGTTTAAGAGATCTTCCTAACAGTGCAGCTGAATTCAAATTGTGTGATGAAATTAAGCAGGCTGTAATGAGTAATTTCCATGCATGAACAATGGGAATATGCTGTTCAGCTACTCTAGATTATTTGACATCACAAATTAAACAATAAAGCATGGCATTTAAAATTAAGAAATGAATCTATACATCTACCACTCAGATCCTGGCTCTGATACTTGTTACCTCTAATTTTTGCCATCCCACTTAATTTCCCTTGTCTCTGTTTCCTCAACTATACCAGTTGTTTCAAAGACTAAACTTTAATATAAATGAATAAACTTGTTACATAGGAATAGACTTCCTTTGTGGCTCTGTGGTAAAGAATGACTGCCAATAGGATGGACTCAAGAGACTTGGTTTTGATCCGTGGGTCCAGAAGATCCCCTGGAGAAGGAAATGACAACCCACTCCAAAGTTCCTGCCTGGCAAATCCCATGGACAGAAAAGCCTGGCAGGCTGTAGTCCATATGGTCAAAAAATATTTGGACATAACTCAGTGACAAAACCACAAAAAAAACACATGAATAATACTTCAGTTAAGTTCAGTAATTATGTCTAAGCTTCTGGGAAAGAGTATAGTATGAGAAATTAAGGGAAATTTTGATTTACTCAAACTATTATTTCATTTACAACATCACTACTTGCTGTTTAGGTGAATTTTAATTATATAATATTCAGTCTTAGTATATCAGAGATTCTGTGCAATATTCTTTATTTTATGGCAAGTCAAGATTTAGAATGGGACTCTACAGGATACAAAAAAAAATGTTATCTTTTGAATAAATCCATCGTCTTATTGATTAACTCATTCTGAGGGGCTATTTGTTTCTATTCTCTTGATAAAATTCAAGAAATTTTTCATTACTTTTGTGGTTTCTCAATACCTAAACAAAAACTCCTTAGTCACTTTCAGCTTCAGATTTGTTATCAATAATTAAATTATCCTGTGTAATAGTGAAACTAAATTTTATTTAAAGTAAAGATTTTCCATTTCACTAACTTGGGCCTACTTCCAGCTGGAGATATAAATAGGGAATTGATATTTGGGAGACCTTTTTCTCTTTCTCTGCTTTGCTCTTTTACTTTTCTCCTTTGCTTATTAAGCATGAAACCTCCCTGGGGAAACAATGAAAGAGGATGTTAGAAAGAAAGTGTAAAGGGCAGAAACATTTTTATTCACCTAGGTGTACAATGATTTAATTTTGGGTCCCTTGGGGTTTGGAATCTGTCCAAAAATAACTCCATATTAGGGAACATTTTAAGTTTCTTAACTTAAAACATGCCTGCTCAGAGAATATCAAAATTCCATTTTCTTGACTAAAGCAATGTATTTTCTTAGGCTGACTGCTTATGATTTTCTCAGTGCATGGATACCCGGAGGTTCACCTTTGTCTCTTCTTTATAACCCTCCAAATTTCCACTTTAAATGTCCTCAGCCTGTCTCTCTCTGTGAAAGACACACATCTGGCATATAAGAAACAACCCAAAATTATACAAGTGGAGCTAGCTTCCAATGAGGTCAACTCAGGAAAGTATGAATACCTCACGTTACTCATACAAAAGCTGAAGAGTGTTTACTCTTCCCACATCTGAGGGCTATTTGTCAGGTGGTGAGATATGCCCTATCTGTCCGATCCACAGCATGAGAAGGAAAATGACACAGGGAACACCTAATTTTTCTTCTCAAGTATACTTTTTTTTTTTCTTTCCTCTTTAACTGCAACCCTTTTATACTCTCAATAGAAAGGCGGACTAAGGATAGAAATAATTATGAAATTAGTGTTTAAATATATAAGAAGTTTGACCACTTCTTTCTTAAATCCCTAAAGGGTACCTACTATTTCATTTTAGAATATAGGGATATTGCCATGTATCCTTTAGCTCAATCTTTTGAAGTCTCAATATAGACTGACTGTGTATGTCCCCCTCAAATTCTTATGTGGAAGCCCTAGTCATCAGTGTGATGGTATTTCAAGCTGGGGCCTTTGGGAGGTCATTAAATCACTAATCTCATCATGAGGGTGGGGCCCTCATGATGGGATTAGTGGCCCTCTATGAACAGGAAGAGAGATCTTTCTCTACCACCCTCACCCTCTATTGTGCATAGTAGGGAAAGAAAGGCCATGTGAAGTCAGCTTTTCTTTACAATGTTTACAGATTCATCATGCTCTTCTGCAAGGGAATCTCAAACTCTGAATAAACTGTGAACAACTCATACATTCTTTTCACATTTAAAAATCTGAAAAATATCAAAATTATTTTTCACCGAATGTAAGAGTCTTTTTAAAATGTTCCAAAGTATTGACATTGCCACAGTTCTGAATTTGCTACTTTAGGTGTTTTGTAAGGTAAGACACCATATTTTCCTTTATTTGTATGTTGTTTTGTATGATTGGTTTTTCATAATGTTATCCTCATATACAAATTGAAATGAAATTTCCTTGGCCATGGAGATGAATTAGCTTGTCAAAATTAAAAGGTTTGTCCAGTTCTCTCTGATGGACTTCCTTCTGTTTCCCCAGTGGAATATGAATGAGGGCATACTCTCAAGTGAATGCAACTAGACTCAGTCTCATTTAAAGAAGAAATGGACTCCAGAGTTTTAATAGATGTACTGAATCTACGTTACATATTGAATCCCTCAAAAAAAAATTCATAATCAAATAGAAGATTTATACAGATGAAATATTTTTAAAAACCTGAAACATTTCTTACTTTGCATTCTTGGTAATTATTTTCTAATTAGGTTTTATGGATTTTGCTTTTATTTTTATGGAGCAGTTTTCCCATAAGGCCTACCTATATGAAAAATATATGATTTAAATTTGGAAGTATGTAAACAGAAGCAAAATTATTTTGGCACACTAAAATCTTAGGAAAAAATATTAATTATTGAAGAAGACTGAAATATATTTTTCCTTTGCTGTTTATGGTTATGTTGCTCAGTAGTACCCAACTCTCTGTGACCGCATGGACTGTAGCTCACCAGGCTCCTCTGTCCATGGAGATTCTCCAGGCAAGGATACTGGAGTGGGTTGCCATGCCCTCCTCCAGGGGATCTTCCCCACTCAGGTATCAAACACAGGTCCCCTGCATTGCAGATGATTTCTTTACTGTCTGAGCCAGCAGAGAAGCAATTCTGTAGAGGGCACTTTAACAATAGGCAGATACAATGTTTATAAAATTATAATGATTATATAATTATTGAAGATCATTTCCTTTAAAACAGTTTTGAAAATTTGAACATCACAAAAAAGCATATTATTTTTTCCCTGAGATTCATTAGTAACTCTGAAAATTAAAACTATACTACAAAAATTGAGCAAAGTTAAAAATCTGAAAACATGTTAAGCCATGACCTGAGCAGCATAAAAGACCAATACTACCTTAGAATGATTGACAAGTGTTATCTGATAGGTAGAACATCTGGGTTTGACCTTGGGCCTAGAAATGACACTACACTGAGTGTTCTATCTCTATTTATCTATCTATTTAACTTTTCTATAAATGCTGAACAGGATGTATTAAAAATCAACTTTGACCCTAAGAAGCAGTGGTCTAGAATGACAAAAAACACAATTTTCTTTTTTGAAAGTGATATTAATCTTGCGCAAGAGTGAGTCTAAACTCAAAAACTAAAGCAGGTTCTGTTTCTTTCCAAAATTATTTGCTATTTATCCTTTATTTGGCTTCTGCACCTAATGTATCATATTTCAATATAAGTATACATTCAGTGTCAGTGTAAAATAAACTATGGAATATGATCCTCTGAAGAATATCTGTTATGATATTAATTTCAAAAGTCTCTAGTTTGAGGACATTGAAGTTCAAAAAACTAAAGAATTTTATAGGATTACATACATAGGATAAACTTGTATGTCTCTATACCAAAATGTAGCCTCTCTACAAAGTACAATCTGCCTTTTTAAAAACCACAATATAAATGTTGCTGTTTATATGGCTTAAATAGGAACTGTTTTAGAAACTATGGGACCCATCCTTTATATATTTTTAAATTAAAATATATTTTCTTGTTTATTTTTATTTTGAAACTTTGTAAAACCATTATTTTTCACTTAGGTTGAAGATTTACAAAATAAATTATATATGGTAATATAGAAGATATAATAATATTGTAATTCTTACATTCAGTTCAGTTCAGTCACTCAGTCGTGTCCGACTCTGTGACCCCATGAATTGCAGCACGCCAGGCCTCCCTGTCCATCACCAACTCCCGGAGTTCACCCAAACTCATGTGCATTGAGTCAGAGATGCCATCCAGCCATCTCATCCTCTGCCGTTCCCTTCCTCCTACCCCTAATCCCTCCCAGCATCAGGGTCTTTTCCAATGAGTCAGTTCTTATATTACCAACACTTAAAAACCTGTCTATAACTGTTCTATAAACAACTATGGCTTGGAAATCTTCTATTCTCTTCCTAGCTGCCCATTGTCTATTTAGTCTCATTCTTATTGTTCATTGCTCTCCAAGAGTTTTTAGCTGTAGTTGATAGATTATTTTCAGTACTTTTCAGTCTTGATTCTTCATAGTACATAGAAGGCCCTTTAAAGTGCAGGGCCTTCATAAATTTTATTTTCATAAGTCTAGCTGTTTATTTTACTACTTGCTGACCAACCTAGATAGCATATTAAGAAGCAGAGACATTACTTTGCCAACAAAGGTCCATCTAGTCAAGGCTATGGTTTTCCAGTGGTCATGTATGGATGTGACCCAGAGAGATGGTAGAGGGAGGGAAGTGGGAGGGGGGTGCAGGATTGGGAACTCATGTACACCCGTGGCCAATTCATGTTGATGTATGGCAAAACCAATGCAGTATTGTAAAGTAAAATAAAAAACTAAAAAAAAAGATGAAGAAGAAAGCTGAGCCCCGAAGAATTGATGCTTTTGAACGGTGGTGTTGGAGAAGACTCCCGAGAGTCCCTTGGACTGCAAGGAGATCCAACCAGTTCATCCTAAAGGAGATCAGTCCTGGCTGTTTATTGGAAGGAATGATGCTAAAGCTGAAACTCCCAATACTTTGGCCACCTCATGCAAAGAGTTGAATTATTGGACAAGACCCTGATGCTGGGAGGGACTGGGGGCAGGAGGAGAAGGGGACATCAGAGGATGAGATAGCTGGATGGCATCACCGACTTGATGGACATGAGTTTGAGTAAACTCCGGGAGTTGGTGATGGACAGGGAGGCCTGGCGTGCTGCGATTCATGGGGTCTCAAAAAGTCGGACACGACTGAGTGAACTGAACTGAACTGAACTGTATATATAAATAGAAGAGGTACAATTCTTCTCCAATAAAGTATTTTTGCTTTTGATGCTTGTCAAGTAGCTTGTCTTAATTGAAGAATGCCTAGTGCAGTCCATCAGGTTGCAAGGAGTCGGACTCAGTTTAGCAACTGAAGAGCAACAATGGAAGAAATCTGCTTCTCAAATGTAGTCTGACATTACTGTGTCTTTGCAGTGTGGGAAAGATGATAGAGTTCTTTGGAATATCTTTTGGTCCCACTTATGAGAGCTCTACACCTCCCAAAGACTCCACATTTTGATATCATCACATTGTGGGTTAAGATTTCAAGAAAGGAATTTGGAGAGGCCCAAATATTCCAGTTCACAATACTATGCTTTCACAGGTAATGTTCACTGCTATGTAAAAATGATTAATTTTCTTATTCTACAGATACTTCTAATTTATTAGAGAATCTTGCTATAAGCTGGAGCAACAAAATGAAAAATTATCCTTTTACTTCTCTCACTTATATGGTTTACCTCTATTTGCTCAATTTATCTTTACTTTCCCTTCCCTGTATTTCACTGGTCCTAAATGGCCACAGTAATGTCCTTTCTACTTTAATAAATAATTCTCTGCCATCAACTTCCAACTCAAATACCCCAATTTTGGATCAAGCAATTCTTCAGCCCTTCCACTTGAACAACAGCTCCTCATCTTATAAATGCCAGAGAAATTACCTTCAGAATAATTCATGTAGAACTGATTTTTGAGAAATGTCATATGGGCACATTTTGCTACTGTTTTGATATATAATATCCCTAACTGTTCTTTAATTTTATATAAATATTGTTTCCATAGTAGAACTGTGTGTTCTCTAATGAAAAGAGATTGGGTTTAATACTATTTTGAAGTCAAAGAACATCCTGCCTTTTAAAATCATTTGTTTGAAAATAATTATTGACTACACATGTTGTGCTAAGCACTATTCTTTGATTCTTAAATTTGACACAGAAGCAAGCAGCAAATATTCTGCATTGAAAATTTTTATGTGATTTTTTTTTGGTACTTATCACAGTTAAAATTACATGTTTATCTACACATTCATTTGTTTAACATCTCAGTTCAGTTCAGTTCAGTCGTTCAGTCATGTCCGACTCTTTGCGACCCCATGAATCGCAGCACGCCAGGGCTCCCTGTTCATCACCATCTCCTGAACTTCACTCAGACTCACGTCCATCGAGTCCGTGATGCCATCCAGCCATCTCATCCTCGGTCGTCCCCTTCTCCTCCTGCCCCCAATCCCTCCCAGCATCGGAGTCTTTCCAATGAGTCAACTCTTCTCATGAGGTGGCCAAAGTACTGGAGTTTCAGCTTTAGCATCATTCCTTCCAAAGAAATCCCAGGGCTGATCTCCTTCAGAATGGACTGGTTGGATCTCCTTGCAGTCCAAGGGACTCTCAAGAGTCTTCTCCAACACCACAGTTCAAAAGCATCAATTCTTCGGCACTCAGCCTTCTTCACAGTCCAACTCTCACATCCATACCTGACCACAGGAAAAACCATAGCCTTGACTAGGCGGACCTTAGTCGGCGAAGTAATGTCTCTGCTTTTGAATATGCACATCTAGATCCCCAAATTTTGTAAGGCAAATGTGGGAATAGACTCTTTTAATTTGTCACTGAAATACTAGTACTTCTGCTCTATCTGGTTAGTAAGTACTAGTATCTGTTGAAAGAATTAGAAACTTAATAAACAGAAAGTGAACTTGCCCAGTTGTGTCCCACCCTTTGCAACCTCGTGGACTGTAGCCTTCCAGGCTACTCTGTTCGTGGGATATTCCAGGCAGGAATATGGCATGGGTTGTCATTTCCTTCTCCAGGGATCTTCCCAACTCAGTGATTGATCCCAGGTCTCCCACATTGCAGGCACACTGCTTACTGCATGAGCTGCTATCTCCTCAGTAAATAAAGTTGTGGGGGAAAACTAGCCACACAGAAAAATAGCAAATTAATTAAATGTATTATTAAAGTTGATGTCTTTATGGAAGAACAGTCTTTATCTGAGAGGAAAGGCATTTTCTAAATATTGCATACTCTAACAAATTTTAAAATATCATTTTAACACATTAGAAGTGGGTGGTGCTAGATGACATCCATCTGGACAAAAAGAAAATGTGACAGTCCAAAAACAAAGTCAAAGACAGGTAAAACTATGGTTCCTATAAATAAAAGCCTAAATATTAATTGGTCAAAAAATAAATATATTGTTTTGCTTAAATTTTAATGATATTTTCTTATGATATTTTATTTAAGGTTTTCTTGTACTGATTATTTTATAAGTAAAAAACACTTTTATGATTATAAAATTATCTACTAAAGGTATTTAATATTTAAATAAAGCCCTCAATTTTTATTTAGCAGTGTATTTTGTGACTTTCAACTTCTTTTCATAATTACAGAAAGCTGAATAAATTAAGAATTTAGCTAAAAATCATTATTATTTACTTATATATTGATCTTAATTAGTGGATTTTTGTTTATTTTCATGTTTAGTACAAATGATACTTTATTTTGCATGCAGGTATTGTTGGCAATATAGGCCATATTGGTTTCTAAAATATTTCTTTAAAGAGAGATTTTACATTTACTAATAGACATTTGTATCATTCAATCAAATTCAATTAATACATAAAATACCATGCTAAGTAATTTCAGGGATTGAAACATATGAATAAATAAGTCCTTGTTTCTGTTATAGGTACAGTATCATTTAGTAATTATGATCATTTCTGGAATATATACAATGAAAGGAAAAACGGACATTTTGCTGGAAAGGGTACTAAAATGTCTTTTTAGTTTCAGAAAACATAATATCAGAGTTGAAGCCTCATGTTCAGGCCTCAGGCTAGCTTCCTTTCAGTTTAAGAAAGGTCAACAAGTACAAGAGAAAGGACATTCCAATAGGGAGTGAAAAGCAAGAACAGCCAGAAGAACACAGGGAACTGTCAAGATCAGCTACCTTATGGGATGTCAGCACTGATGGAGGCAGGAAAGAGATGTTTAAAATGCTATGATGAATTGCTTAGTGAGATCTATACAAGTGTGGATATATGATAACATACTTTATTATTTATTTTATTTTAATGATGAAACATCTAAATATCTCATTTTATATTAAAATTACTATACCATATAATATAAATAGGTATCTCTCATTAACAAAAATGTCTTCATGAAGAAGATAAATAAATACTAGGTTAGATTTAAAAATAAAATATCCCTGGTCAAGCAATGATTAGTATTGATGAGTCATGTCTAGTTTTCCTTTTAATGACTCAAATACAGGGAGGTGGTTACACTTTTGTCAGAAAGCAGTAGTAAGATAGAACACTGAAACAGCACGCAGCCACTATCTATCTTGTAAGAGAAAGGGGCAAATAACCAGCACAATTCCACTTTCAGGGGGTATATGTTATAAATTAACAAAATTAGCATTCAGTTCAGTTCAGTCACTCAGTTGTGTCCTACTCTTTGAGACCCCATGAATCGCAGCACATCAAGCCTCCCTGTCTATCACCAACTCCCGGAGTTCACTCAGACTCACATCCATCGAGTCGGTGATGCCATCCAGCCATCTCATCCTCTGTTGTTCCCTTTTCTTCCTGCCCCCAATCCCTCCCAGCATCAGAGTCTTTTCCAATGAGTCAACTCTTCGCATGAGGTGGCCAAAGTACTGGAGTTTCAGCTACAGCATCATTCCTTCCAAAGAAATCCCAGGGTTGATCTCCTTTAGAATGGACTGTTTGGATCTCCTTGCAGTCCAAGGGACTCTCAAGAGTCTTCTCCAACACCACAGTTCAAAAGCATCAATTCTTCGGCGCTCAGCCTTCTTCACAGCCCAATTCTCACATCCATACATGACTACTGGAAAAAACATAGCCTTGACTAGAAGGACCTTTGTTGGCAAAGTAATGTCTCTGCATTAAGTATGTTAATATTTTTGTTTTACTTTTTCTCCCCATAAAGACTTGCATGTGATATAAGAATATTTTAGAATGGAAATTTACCACCTAATTTGTCAAGCTTCTATGGACCTTAATATCTTTAATGTGATAAACTGTGGTAATCTATTTTGTCTCTAAAATGCCAAGATAATAATTCATTACTACAACCAAGTCATGTACTGACATACATGGAAGATACTGCATATTTGATTCCAATACTATAAAGTGAAAATCACAATAAAGCAAGTCACATAACATATCTGGTTTCCCAGTGCATAAAAAAGTTGCAGTCTACTAAGTGTTCAATACCATCATGTATAAAAAAACAACATATATTTCTTAATTTAAAAATATCTTACTGCTTCAACATGGTAACTGTCATCAGAGCCATCAGTGAATCATAGTAGTAACATCAACAATCACTGATCACGGGTCACTATAGCTAATAAAAAATTTTTGAAATATTGTGAGAATTACCAAAATGTGACAGAGATATGCAGTAAGCAAATGCTTTTGAAAAAAATGATGCTGATAGACTACATTGATGCAAACCATCAATTTGTCAGAAAACACTAATCTGTAAAGCTCAATAAAACAAACTGCAATGAAATGAGCTTTGTCTCTACAAATAAACATACATTTATCATTACATATTTTAAAAATAAACTTCAGGTACATATACCACATTATCATGAAATTGCTATGTGATAAATTATAATTTATCTTGACATAGTTTTATGAAGGTGATGCAGGCGGTCACACTTCAATTACCAATGCTGACAATAAATTCTGACATTAAAGTCAGTGGAGAATTACAACAAACAATTTGGGCAGGATTACATAAATCACTCATATCTATGAGGAATAAAAGTTTTGGTTACTGAACTACACAAAGACTAATGACCAACTGAGGTACTCACTGAGGACAAAGAAATTATGGAATGTGTACTGAAAGAACATACTTTATAAATACAAGTTACAACCATGTAACTAAGCAACTGAAGGATGAGGACTGTTTTGTTAAAGAGTGTTTCTTTCTTATGAATATAAATATATTTATTATGAATATATGTGTGCATACAGCAAGCATTTCTGACTTCTTCTCTATTTTATCATACCTTTATAATCTAACACAACATTTATTACTAATAATTAAAGTAAATAATGGTATTTTTAAGTTACAGGTTATCAGTAAGAAGTAAACATCACACAAGGACTTTGAATCCTCTCTTGGGAAAACTGTTGGATGGTTTTCTGTTGTTTCAGAATCCCTGTATCATGTTAGGTGTTATAGTACTTTGTTATTGTTTTTATTTGGAGTTTAAGTGTGATTTTAAAAGACGTGCAAGGGTGCCAAGGAGACAAGGGGTGGACAGTGATGGTTACATTTTGTGTCAACTCGTGTAGGCTATGGTATCCAGTTACTTAATGCTAATGTATGTATTGCTATGAAGGTAATTTTTGGGTAATACCTACAATCAATTGCCCATATGTAAAGGAGATTATCTACTTTTATCTGGGTATATGCAGGAATGCCAAGTCGTTTCAGTTTTGTCCACCTCTTTGTGACCCTATGGACTGTAGGCTACCAGGCTCCTCTGTCCATGGGATTCTCCAGGCAAGAATACTGGAGTGTGCTGCCATGCCCTCCTCCAGAAGATCTTCTCCAGCCAGGAATCAAACACGCATCTCTTATGTCTCCTGCATTGGCAGGAGGATTCTTTACCCCGGAACCACTAGGGAACCCCTTTTATCTAGGTTCAGTTCAGTTCAGTGAAAGTGAAGAGGAACTAAAAAGCCACTTGATGAAAGTGAAAGAGGAGAGTGAAAAAGTTGGCTTAAAGCTCAACATTCAGAAAACGAAGATCATGGCATCTGGTCCCATCACTTCATGGAAAATAGATGGGGAAGACTGGAAACAGTATCAGACTTTATTTTTTGGGGCTCCAAAATCACTGCAGATGGTGACTGCAGCCATGAAATTAAAAGACACTTACTCCTTGGAAGAAAAGTTATGACCAACCTAGATAGCATATTGAAAAGCAGAGACACTATTTTGTCAACAAAGGTCCATGTAGTCAAGGCTATGGTTTTTCCAGTAGTTGTGTATGGATGTGAGAGTTGGAAAAGGTTTCCCTGTGGAAAAAGAAAATCTGCCTCTAATACTACAGTATCAGCTCTGGCCTGAGAGTTTCTAGCCTGCTCTGGCCTGCCCTATAGATTTTGGATTTGCCAGTCCTCACTCTCGTGTAAGCCAGGTCAAAAATACCAATTTGCTGATACTTAGATAGGCTTATTTTTGGAATCTTTCTCATAATTGTCATGTAATTTAAATGTGACCTTTTCCCCAAGTCTGTATGTTAATATATTTGCAGAATAAATTCAGAAGTGTCCTAAGTAGGATATGAAGACAGAAATAAATTACATATTGTGACCTGAATTTTCAATTTTTAATTTAATTTTGATTCTGTAGATCTACAAAAAGTCACAAATTATATAATCTTGTTTGCATATATTAGAAATAATCTATTCATACTATAAAATATTATTTATATTAACATTACTTAGTTTACAATGTGCAGATTCCATATTGCACATAATCATCTGCCAAGTTATAATTCATTATTAACATTAAAAAGCAACTTGAGAGGTCAGCTAGCTAACTTACCAAGCTTTAGGAATAAGTGGCAGAAAAAAACGAGAAGTTACACTAATTCTGAAAACTCAGAAAGAAGAATATTAACAACTCTGCTTTATAATACTGAAACATGCTATTAGAATTATTCAAATGTGCCACATAGTGACAACTTATAATAAATATTAATTAAGGAATACTTAGCCATTTTGCTTACACCAGTGTGAACAGGGTAGACAATATAATGATAAATAAAATTATGAAACATCTGTGATTAACTTTCACCAAGTCATCTCTATGATGCAAATTCTAAGGTTTATAAAAACAACTTAAGAGAACGTGCATATTTAACAAATGTACGTGTATATTTGTATGTTTGTGAGTGGTTTCTTCTGATGCCACTTGCTCATATGTTTCCCTGTAAAAAACCACCACTGATCTTGACCCTAGAAAGATCTATTTGCAGTGCTACCATGCCCAAAGCATTGTAGGGCTATAGCAATTTACCTTCAGGTAATAGTCAAGAAGAGCCCAGTGAGGAAAGTAGGTCCCTGATCCCTTTTAGATCCCCAAAGCAGGTTATTAGAAGGAATTGTGAGAGGATCATTAGGTTATGAGGAGACGCTCCTATAGTCTACTTCCAGCAGTGCCTGGGCAAGGAGTCTAGGGTTCTATTCTACTAATGACAGGTAGAAGCCGCCCCGGAAGGTACCTTACTCCCTCACTGGTCACAGCACCCGCCCTGCTTGTGTGCACCTTTGGCATCCTGGCCAGTGATTGCTTCTCAGTGCACTCCCAACTATACTGACCATCCCTTAAACACCTTTGGGTTCTTACACACCAGGAGTTTCCAGGCACTCTCTTCTTACCAAAGTATGCCACAAACAGCCTTTTCATAACATTTGAAAAAGCAGTTGATAAGCTTCTGCTTCCCCTCATCTTTAGTGATCTCCTATTTCATGGGCAATACTCCTTTTCTTTCTTTAAAGAAGAAAAAAAGGTAACTTTAATGTTCTCTCTCTCTGTCTTTCATACTTTCTCCCCTTTTTTGGCAAAAATCCCTGAAGTTACCTTCTGGCTAACCCTCAAATTTGATACTTTGGAAAGAGTTACAAAAATAATTGCATTTTTCTTCTTAATTTTATCAAACACTCAAGTGTTTGGTAAGTGCTGATAATTTAGCTCCAGATATCATTTGAAAGCTCTGTTTGCAAACCTAATACCTATTCTTTGTACAAAAGCTCCAGCTTTAAAAAACCAATTATTTTCAAATGCAAAAATGTAGATTGCTGCGTTTTTACATTTGGAAGCCTTTTAAAGTAACTTTGCAGAACTGAAATTTGTAACCATTACAAACTGTTAACATTAATTGTTAACTGAGAGTACTCAGCTATTGTGAACTCAGAAAAAAAAAGCAGTCTAAATAATATATGAAATGTCACAGATTTGTATCATACTACATGGAGTGATTAATTTTTAAAGATTTGCTATCATTACACATTCCATGGAAAAATAGAGGTCCTCCATTTAAATACAGCAATGCCATCCCATACATTTAAAGTTCCCTGTCATATCAGGTTTCAATTATATTCTTCTGACAGGTGAAAAATAAGCAATAAACAAGAATGTTCATAAGGTCACACACCTGCTATACTGTCTTCAGTTTGAGACACTTTAATGTCATAAAGATGCTGACAAATGGAAAAGGCTTTGAAGAAAACTCAGTAGTATGATTAAGGAGCTATGAAGTTAGACTTAAAATGAGAGATTAAAAGGATGAAACATGGACACTGAGCTCAATTTTGACAAAGTAGGATGAGGCAAGTTATCTGTTTAGAAAAATCTGGAAGTTATAAATGACAAAGAGGTTGCAGTGCTATTTTGTATTCACCTGTGTGCAGACATACACACACACATATTTTTCTGAAATAATTGTGATCCTTCCTTTGGTAAGATTTTAATATAATAAGTTTTCAAAACTAAAAGGATTAAAAATGAATTTTCCATAAAAAAGAATAATAAAAGCATTTTAAAGTATTGATTTGAAATTCTAATATTAATTGCCAGTGAATCTACAGTAAAATTTTATCATGATTCATCTTAGTGTATTAAACAGAGTACAAGTTGGGTAAAATATGTCCTGTTCTACAATTTTATATCTGTCATGAACTTGCAATAGTCCCATAACCTCTTCCAGCCTTAGTTTTCTTCATCTGTATAATAAGGACTTTGCATTGGATATCTTAAAAACTCCTCTAGTGAAATCAAATGTTTTTCAAAGTTAAATTTAAAGTTTTGACTGCTGGTGATATTTCTTCGAATTAAAAACAATGAGTGTTCAAAATACTTTAAAATGTTTTTTAAAAGCTCTCTAATAAAATACAGTGGCCTTGAAAGCAACAAGAAGAGAGGTCAAGAAATACCAAAGCTTCCTCTCTTTCCCCAGTCATTAATAAAGAGATTCAAAAAATAAAAATTTGATTTTAGGTGAGATGGAATTTAAGCTTGTCAACAAGTTCCATAGAGTATTTATTACAGGAATTGTTATCATTGCCTGAGAAGCCAGGGAACCCAGAAACAATAAGGAAAATATATACATTTATTAGGTGACAAGATAATTCTGACACGTGTATTGAATCCCTTCAGTGGTGTGTTGAGGAGGACTGCATTGCCTATTGGCTTTATGAGTACACTGAGCTAATTTATGGGACCCTTAGGCTGGGAGGAGACTTCCTTTTCAGTGAAATAAAACTTTGTGTATGGGCAGTATTTGCTTTTCTTGCTCTCTGTGTGCAGGTACGCTAAGTCACTTCAATTGTGTCCAATCTTGAGGATGCTATGGACGATAGCCCCCAAGGCTGCTCGGTCCATGGGATTCTCCAGGCAAGAACACTGGAGTGGGTTGCCATGTCCTTTTCCAAGGGATCTTCCCCATCCAGGGATCAAACCCAGGTCTCTAATGTCTCCTGCATTAGCAGACAGGTTCTTTGCCACTAGGGCCACCTGGGAAGCCCCATTTTTTGTTCTCTACTAAGGGTAGTGGTGACTTCCCAGGTGGCGCTAGTGGTAAAGAACCTGCCTGCCAATGCAGGAGTCAGAAGAGACTCGGGTTCCATCCCTGGATGGAGATCCCTTGGAGGAAATGGTAACCCACTCCATTCTTCTTGCCTGGAGAATCTCATGGACAGAGCAGCCTTGGGGGCTACTGTCCATAGGGTCACACAGAGTAGGACACGACTGAAGTGACTTAGCATGCACAAGGGTAGTAAATAAGGAGAAAAATAACAGTAATTATAAAAATAACGAGAAGTTCCAAGGAACTTATCTACTCATTTCCTGAATGACCACTGGTACTGTTCCCACCGTGACTGAAAAATTTGCTGCTGCAAGTAGCTTATATTTGTCAGGCAAAATTTAAAAATCAAATCAATACATATTTAATATTGTAAGAAATATGTATAAGTGCTACTAATAAAAATACTACATATAAATAATTGAAAGCGTGATTCTGAGAGAGATGGAGCGCTTTTGCAGACAAGATGGTCACGATAATGCCTGTCTGAGATTGTGACATAATCAGAGTACTTAACAAGTGGAAGTGGAAACCAGGAAATTATGTCAAATAAGAGAGAAAACTATTTTGAGCTAAAATGACTTTCTGAAATTAAAAATCATATCACATTATATTTAAAAGTTTAAATATAAGCAATAAAAAACAAAACGGAAATGAATTAAGGCTACAGATGTCATAAAGATAAAATGTCTCACAACAAAGCAATTATATGAAGAAACAATCTAGAACTGAAAAGAAACGCATTTGAAGGAAAAAATCCTAGAGAACTACTGTGCAAGTAGAAATTTAGAATTGATAAAGTGAACAGATGCTGGACTAAACTGAATAATTAATAGAATAAATGTATTTTAGGCAAATAAATATTTGACTGTTAGTATTTAAGTGAATCTCTAAGTTCTTTGCATTTTAAGTAGAAAAGGCATATGCTCAGATGAATTCTGGTGACATTTATGAATCAAAAGAAGAAACAGAAAATCTAATACAAATATATGTGTATATATATTTGTGTGTGTGTATATGTATGTGTGTATGTATATATATATAGATAGATAGAACATATATATGTAACAAGAATACATGTATATATAGTAAGAACATATTACATAAAAATTGCAGACTGTTGTGTTTTTTTCATTTTCAACACTAGAAGCTAAGAGACATCTGAGCACTATTTATAGATAATTGAGGGCAAACTGATTTTGAGCTAAGAATTACATGTACCTCTTTAGAGAGGAACAAAGATAACGAGTTCAGATGTCTAATGATTCAGACAAAAGGGCTTCTATAAACTTTAGGAAACACAAAATTACTTAAAGAAAGTAAGAACAAAACTTAAAGAGAAGAAAAGACAAAAACGAACATTAAAATAAGTAGTGATAAATATGTGATATTTATAGTTATATCTAAATGTATCATGAGAATACAATGCTTTAATATTGATATTAATTTCAGATTACGGGCTTAAAAGGAATTAAAAAAAGCTATTGTAATTTTTTTAAAGTTTGGTAGCTTGATAGTAAATTTTCTCAACTATTTTTGCAAGATAATTCATTGGGTAAAGAAATGTATGGAGTTGGAGTGGTAGTAGTGGAAAGTCAAAATGTCTTGGTGCCAAAAATGTTTGTATAAATTAACTCCATGGGATTTCTTTGGAAGCAATGATGCTAAAGCTGAAACTCCAGTACTTTGGCCACCTCATGTGAAGAGTTGACTCACTGGAAAAGACTCTGATGCTGGGAGGGATTGGGGGCAGGAGGAGAAGGGGACGACAGAGGATGAGATGGCTCGATGGCATCATGGACTCAATGAACGTGAGTCTGAGTGAACTCCAGGAGATGGTGATGGACAGAGAGGCTTGGCGTGCTGAGATTCATGGGGTCGCAAAGAGTTGGACACGACTGAGCGACTGAACTGAACTGAACTGAACTGATGTAATAATGAAGAAAATTACGTATTCTTGATAATCTCAAGATCAAGAAACAAGTCTTGATGAATTTATTTGATTACTAGAAATATATGTTATACTGTGCACTATAATGCATTCCATGAATATGTTTAACTTAATATTCTATGCTCTTTATAGTCAGTTACTGATTTGTGTTTTCTTATTTTTCTGATCCACTGATCAGTATCTTTGTCTTATTTATCTTTCAAGTAGATTTTTAACAAGGATTTTTTAAATGTATATTTCAAGTAGCTTTATTAAATCTTAGATTATTAGCTTTAATCAAATTAAAGTCTTATAAATTTCCCATTTGACTTATTTTAAATTCTAATTTATTTTGCTTAAGATAATATTTATATAAACATTAATATATAATGCAATGTCATAACATATAATACTAATAAAATAAAGCTCTTTAACATAATGTAAGCTTAAACAAAAACTTAAAAGTTAATTTTTTTATCTCTAGAAAACTTGTGCTTGTGAAAATCAATTATAGCAGGTTGGAAAATAGCATATTATTACAAGCGATTTTAATGTGAACAATTGAAAGGTTAGAGTAGAATTGATTTCAAATGAGATAAACTCTTTTCATGTGAATTTGTAACATTTGATTTGCTCCCATTATGATAAACCTAGGAGCTCCTTTATTGCCAGATACAGTTTTCAATTGATCTAACACATTTCAATAGAACATCTGTCTAATGTGAGGAGCCTAATGGTTCATCAGCAACAAAACAACTTGACTAATAGTAACTAAAGGCAGTTAGAAGGAGAACATTAAAATAATTTTGTTTTGTAAGTCACTTCTCAAACTAGGAGAGGAGAAGAAAGCTTTACTTTTACTGGCTATGTGTAAGAATTTATTTAATGACAGTGTCTTTTATAAGAAACTTTTTTATAGTTAAGCAGCACAATCTTTATGCTAGACCTAGAAAAGTAAGCTCTTAATATTCCAGATTTCTGTATTCTAAAAATTATATATTTAAATAATTTTATCATTAGTTTAATTTTAGGTTTTAACGTGTACTGAGATAACTGCATTGAAATGCCAACACTACAAAATAACAAAAATATAATTTTCTTCTCTTGTACATTTCAATTAAAATAACCTCCTCTTTAGCCTACTACTTTTAAAAGTAAGGATTTTGCTTCAAATTACTACTTTAGTAGTGAACTAAGGTAAATACTAACTTCTTCGATTTCTATATATTGCAACTTCAACAATTCAAAAGCAATCATTCTCATCTCTACATCTCCATCTGAGAAGAGTAGGCTAGAGAGGTTGTTTTAACTGTAATGTACAAGAGAAAAAAATGATATTTTGTTTGTTATTTTGTAGTATGGGTATTTCAAAGCAGTTAACTCAATATGTATTGAAACCCAAAGTAAGGTAGTAATAAAATAATTTATATATTGAATTTTTAAAACACAGATATTATTCTAAAAATTTTCCCCTATTAAGAGATAAAAATGATATTTTAATTCCCTTAGCTCTGGTATATTAAGAGGAAGGCACAGAGAGTCAACTACATCACAAAGTGTGAATTCTACACTGCAATAGAGAGATCAAAAAATAGAAATGATACTGAAGATATTCAAAGCTTATTCTTAGAGAACTGCAGAATTGTGGGGACAAGAAAAGATCACCCAACTATCTGGGATAAGAGACTAACTAATTAGGTACTTCTGACACAACCTCAATTCTCTTTTGGTTTTAAGATTACCCAGAGAGACCACCTTGTCCCCAAGGAAGGACAAAGAATGCAATCTAAGGTGTTACCGATGTATAAGAAATAGGGGTAGATTGAAGGAGAATCTGCTGTGTCCTGCGACCAGGAATCCTGGAGTAATCTGCTCAAATTGAGAGTCAACAAAGGTTTGATTTACTATTTTTGATGTAACTGAGATTACATCCTTTTTTTTTTTGAAAAACAAAACAAAACCATTAACATTGTTTTTCATCTGAATTGCCTTATTCAAAGAACCTTATGATATGTTTCACAGTGCTTATTAAAAATCACAATAAGGTTTTCCAGTAATGGTTAAATTAAAATGACTTAGGATAAACAGAATTAACCAAGAAAGAAACCTACATTATTATCTCATGAATTTTCATAAACATTCACATAGTCTTTATACTGTACTTTCATACAAGTACAACACAGAAAATAAACAGCTCTTATTTGAATGATTTTTACTAACTTAAAGATTTTAGACATAAAATTCTTATCAAATTAAATGTTTAAAAATACTTGGGGAAAGTTTAACAAATATATTACATAATTTATAGGTACTGATATTTGAGAAATAGGATCTATTTCAAAGTAACTTTCCCTGCATGTACTACAAATATATGCCAAGAATGAGATATTGTTTTAAGACAGACAGGTCATTTCCTTCAGAAATGCTCAGAGTAGAGTATCAGTAGAACAGAAGCAGTTATCAAGTGAAGAGGGGTTAAATGAGAATTCTTTCCAAGAACAGATTGATAGAAGCAGTTATAACATCAAATAGAGAATGATTCAGTATGAGTGATGGTGGTCGTGATATGACAAGGATAAAGTTATATGCTGAAATTCACTTTACACTTGATATTGTGATATGTCCTCTATGTCTTTCACAGAAGATTTCATATCTGTCTCTTTATACATTTCTTTAGTCCTTCTATATTACTATATCTGTGACTATCATTTTTGGCCAGTAAGTGACATTTCCAGCCAAAATACAAATTTCACTGGCAATTTAAAACTACATTGGATTATCTTTGCTTTTCTATTATTCTCTTCATAAATTTCCAAAAATGAGAATTGTGTTTACCAATCAGAATTATTTTTTACTCTTAAGATGTGTTACATGTTAAAATGTTTACAGCAAAGCATATAAAAAACACACACGAAAATATCAGTGTATTGTAACAACACATCTTCAATGTTCTCAATTAGAAATGCCTTATTTTTTGAGAAACAGAGCAAGTATGATTTTGATTTTAAAAGTAAGTTATGTTTGTCCATTGTTAATGAGCACCTTCATTGCTTTAATATTTAATAATATTGAAGTTATAATATTGATAAATAATCATAATTTTAATTAGAGAAATAGTAGTGAGAGGTGGTATGGTATAAAAAGTTAAATAATATTTTTGTACAGAAAAATTATATATGATGATTTAAAAGAATCAAAACTGCATGTATAAAAAATTGTGTCAAGTATACTTTAATGAATATTTAGCTTTGAAATCTGTACATCTTTTACTATTGAGAGTATCTGAATCTTCCTTCAATGATAATTAATTTTAATTTTCCAGATATGGATTTTAGCTGTTTATGATACTCAGATATTATTAGTGTTCTCCAAACTATTATTCTTAGAATAATAAAATAATTATTAAAATAATTCTTAGAATTTTTATTTTCTTTTTGAAGTGATAATTTTATTTGCCAAGTGTCTGTCTTCTCACTCTCATAGCATGCTAATGACACATTATAGTTTAACAATATGTTCCGAGACGTGTATATGCATCACTTAAACATTACAAGACATAATCAGTGGAAATAAAAATAATGAGATAAGTAGGCAGCAAAATTTGATTGGATTAATTGTAGATATTAAAATGGTATATTAACAAGAAGTTAATATTCTCTATACACCTCACTTCGCTATATATTAGATTTCCATCTATCCATCTATGCATATACTGATAAATAGAATCAATCATTTATCATCTTACTATCATCCATCTCATATTAAAATAATTAACTTGTATTAAAAGTTAACAAATATTTTTCATGTTTAATCAAATGTGAAGAGTTAAGTGTTTGTGTCCGACTCCTCTGTCATGGAATTCTCCAGGTAAGAATACTGGCATGGGTAGTCATTCCTTTCTCTAGAGAATTTTTCTAACTCAGGGATTGAACTGTGGTCTCTTACACTGCAGGCAGATTCTTTACCATCTGAGCCTCCAGGGAAGCCCTGTAAATAATAACTAATTACTTCACAAATTTTTGTACAAAACAAATAACTATGATATAAAAAAAGGTTACATTCTAAAATAATTTGATGAAGAAAATACAATAAAATCCATTTAATTAATCTAAAATATGAAACTATCAATTTTTTAGGAATCCTAAAAAATCTAAGATTTTTTACTATTAATTCTTTGGAAAAATAAATTAGACAAATCCTGGCTCTTGGTCATTTTCTGCTACTGCCATCTTTCTCTTACAAAGGCATGCCCCCAAACCTAAACTATAATATGTAAGAGTTTACTGACATAACATAAACTATGGTCACAGATGTTATTTAGACATATCCAAATACATCATGCCAACTATGCTTTCTAGCTACAGAAAATTTAGTTTCATGAGGAACTGAGGCAACTCTTGAGAAACAACACACTGTAATTTAACAAAAATAAGGCAAGCAAATTGTGCACAGTGCTATTGCTGAAATCAGCAGAGATGTTCATATATACTGAGGTATCTTAAATAGACTGTAATACCCGAATGAAAAAGAGAAAATGCTCAGTTGAAAGGGGATGACTCCATCTAGAAAAATGAAGCTTTAGAAGAGAACAAGGGTGATTAATGCACCCACTTAACTGACTGAGTTCACTCATAAGATATATTTATCTCTGAGATACATCCTAATGATACAAAAATTTCACATGGAAACTTGTAAATGCATAGATTTATTTATTTCCTATTACCAAATCATATAGGAAAACTTTTAATTTAAAGAAATGGAAATTGTAAAACAAACAAAAAAATGGTTAAAAGCATAACATTGTTAGAATTTAGTGAAAATAGAGTGTGAAAGCTTTATTCAAAGGTCAAGTTTTAGAGCACTAGGTCTGCAAAACTAACTGTGACATTCTACACAGTTTGCTTACAGGATGGCTACTTTAGCTCCAGGCACCCTATCTTTACACAAGATTCCAAGAAGGAATGAAGTTAACAAGCAGATGATCTGGCAGGAGCTATGATTTTGGAGATATCAGAGAAGGAAATGAAACAGAGTCTGCTACAATCCCTTATGAGAGAATCACAATACAAGATACGGGTTGTAGAACAAAGGCATACTATCTTCAGGAGTTACACAGCTTTTGAAAAACTACCTAGTGCATGGCTGAGTTCTGGTACACCCAAGACCTCTGAATATAGAAGACCAAGTGACCTTGGCCAGACTTGCCCTTCAAGCACAGGTTTGGTAGGTGTGGCAGACCAATGAGAATATACCATGAGATAGAACTAGTATGTCTGGGTTGAGGACAAACAAAATCAGAGAAAAATGCCAGCTTCATGATCAGATGCCCCAGAGCCTGTTATCATCCACCACTGCTTTAACAGCTGCCTTCTTCCATGTCCTGGTGGCAGTGCTTCAATAGCATACCTATTTTCCCCCATGCTTCTCAGATGCCTGATACACTGTGTCTGCTAGTGCATTCACTTCCATCAGTACTTCATTCACATTCACCTCACATACATTTTATATCAGTTAGACTGTGGACTGGTTCCAAGGGCTGTCTGCACTCTTCCTACCACCAATGTATCTCGATATCATTCAGACAGTCAAATTCTAGCCTTTAGCCTTAACTTATTGCTTGCCTCCTTGGACCAATGATCCTGGCATGAAGTAGTATAGTTTTTTTGTTTTGTTTTTTGTTTTTTCTGGATGCAGATGCTGAAATAGTTTGGATTTTTTTTTTTAAGGGAATAAGTGACACTTTTCTGTGAAAGGAAGGGAGGTGCAGTAGGATTACCCAGGGGAGAAGTTAAATGCAAAGCTTCAGCCCAACAAAGCTTGGTAGGGGGTTCTGAAGAATATAGTGTATGCTGAAGTATGCTGTTTGGGCCAAAATGGATGGGTGTTTGTTTCCATACCTTCATAAATAGCCACATACCAGCTGCCCTGGGAAAGCAACCAGAAGGAGTTAACAGCTCGAAGTTATCCACTGTCTACAATCTGAGTAGCTAGGCAGCAAGTCCTCACTGAAAAGAGTTCTATGTAACTTGTTGTCTACTACCAGCTCCTGTGGGCAAATGCAATTGGAAATTTTCTCTAGAAAAGTTATACAAATGTGCATCTCCCCCAGGGTGAATTGTTTTTAACAAGTGACAACAGGTCCAATTTTGGCTACTTTGTTCGCTTTCTAATACTTTTAAAGAGTTGAATTTCTTTGTTATGTTTGGTTTATAATTATCATCAGGGGGCATGAGTTTAATAAAAGCTACTGAATTATTTCTGAAGACAACAGAGTATACAAAATAAGTACTTAATATATGTGTGTATATATATATATAATTTCCATCTATGTTATCTAATTTAGTGTATTCCCTTACCATGTTTTTTTTTTTAATTCTGTGAAGTTGGTAGTTATGTCATCTCTTTCACATTTTATATCCATAATTGGAGTCATTGGTTATTTTTTAGTTAATCTAACTAAAAGTTTGTCATTTTTTTTAATCTGAAGACATTTTCTAGTTTTGCTTGTGATTTCTTCTTTGACCCATTTGACCCACTGGTTACTTGGTAGTGTGCTATTTAATTCCCACATTTCCTTGTTATTGATTTATAATAATGACCACAAAAATTTTATCCTTATACTACTTTGTATGATTTCAATGAATTTAAACTGAGGCTTGTTCTGTGAACTAACATATGTTCTATTCCTGGAGAATGTTTCAAGTGCACTTAAGAATGTGTGGGTTCTGTTGCTGTAGGGTGGCATGTTGTGTAGAATATGTGGTAGGTCGAGTTGGATTATAGTATTGTTCAAGTCTTCTATTTCCTTTTGGAACTTCTGACTAGTACTCTTATAAATGATTAAAAATAGGGTACTGAACTTTCACCTATTAATTTTAATTTTTTTCTTCCTTCAAATTTTGGCAGTTTTTGCTTCATTTAATTTTGGGGTTCTTTTTTTATCTAGAACTCCTTTGTCTTCTTGATGGACACTTGTATCATAAAATGTTCTTCCTCAAAGCTAGTAAAATTTTTTGTCATTTTAGCTATTATTACTACTGCCATTATAGCTTTCTTTTGATACATATTGGCATGATGTAACTTTTTTTTGTTACCTTCAACCTATTATGTCTGAATCTAAAGGATATATCATAAAGATAGCATATAATTGGATCACTTTTAAAATTCCACTGGACAAATCTTTCTCTTTTTTCCCCTACACAGTTCCTCCCCCCTTCCCTCTGGTAATCACCAATTTCTTTTCTATATCTGTGAGTCTGCTTGTTTTTTTGTTTTATTCAGTAGTGTGTGGTATTTTTTTAGATGTCACATATAAGTGGTATCATACAGTGTTTGTCTCTGACATAGTTCACTTAGCATAATGCCCTCTAAGTCCATTCATTTGGCAAATAGATCTCAACAATTTATTCATTTTTATGGCTGAGTAGTATTCCATTATATATATATATGACACATCTTTATCCATTCATTTGCTAGTACCCTACTATTTTGATTTTTGTAGCTTTTTAATATAGTCTGAAGTGAGGGAGCATGATTCCTCCAGCTCTGTTCTTCTTTCTCAGGATTGCTTGGACCATTCAGGGTCTTTGTGTTTCAATACAGAAGTCAGAGCCACAGAAATCAGAGAAGAAAAACAAATGAAAGGAATCCAAATTGCAAAGGAAGAAGTAAAGCTGCAGATGACGTGTTAGTATATTCACACATTCATTATTTATTCAAATATTATTTCTGCTGTTTCACAGCTGTATTCTGGGACCTCCACTGTATGTTGGTATGCTTGACAGTGCACCAGCTGGTCACTGGCACTGCTATATTTTCTTCATTTGTGTGTGTGTGTGTGTCCTCCTCAATCTAGATGATATTCAGAAAACTTTATGCAAGTTTGCTGATTATTTCTTTTGTCAGTTCAAATTTTTTCAGCCCATGTAGACTGTTTCATTTCAGTTACATTGTTCACTTCCAGAATTCCTATTTGATCTTTTTTATATTTTAAATTTTTTATGATATTGTTTTGGAGATATACCATTTTCCAATAAATTTGCTTTAATTCATTCAGTTCAGTAGCTCAGTCATGTCCAACTCTTTGCTATTCCATGGATTGCATCACACCAGGCCTCCCTGGACATCACTAACTCTTGTTGCTTGCTCAAACTCATGTGCTTCAAGTTGGTGGTGCCATCCAACCATCTCATCCTCTGTTGTCCCCATCTCCTCCTGCCTTCAATCTTTTCCAGCATCAGGGTCTTTTCCAATGAGTCTGTTCTTCATATCAGGTAGCCTAAGTATTGGAGCTTCAGCTTTAGCATTAGTCTTGCCAGTGAATATTCAGGACTGATTTCCTTTAGGATGGAATGGTTTGATTTTCTTGCAATCTAAGGGAATTTCAAGAGTCTTCTCCAACACCACAGTTCAAAAGCATCAATTATTTGGTGCTCAGATTTCTTTATGGTCCAACTCTCACATCCATACATGACTAATAGACAAACCATAGCTTTTACTAGATGGAAGTTAGTCATCAACGTAATGTCTCTGCATTTTAATATGCTGTCTAGATTGGTCATAGCTTTTCTTCCAAGAAACAAGAGTCCTTTAATTTCATGGCTACAGTCACCATATGCAGTGATTTTGGAGCCAAAAAAAATAAAATCTGTCACTGTTTCCATTGCTTCCCCATCTATTTGCCATGAAGTGACGGGACCAGATGCCAGGACCTTAGTTCTTTGAATGCTGAGTTTTAAGCCAGCTTTTTGACTCTCTTCTTTCATCAGTTTGGTTCAGTCACTCAGTCATGTCCGACTCTTTGTGACCCCATGAACTGCAGCACGCCAGGCCTCCCTTTCCATCACCAACTCCCAAAGTCCACCCAAACCCGTGTCCATTGAGTCAGCGATGCCATCCAACCATCTCATCCTCTGTCGTCCCATTCTCCTCCTGCCCTCAATCTTTCCCAGCATCAGGGTCTTTTCAAATGAGTCAGCTATCCACATCAGGTGGCCTAGTATTGGAGTTTCAGCTTCAACATCAGTCCCTCCAATGAACACCCAGGGCTAATCTCCTTTAGGATGGACTGGTTGGATCTCTTGCAGTCCAAGGGACTCTCAAGAGTCTTCTCCAATACCACAGTTCAAAAGCATCAATTCTGCGCTCAGCTTTCTTTATAGTCCAACTCTCACATCCATACATGACTACTGAAAAAACCATAACCTTGACTAGACAGACCTTTGTTGGTAAAGTAATGTCTCGCTTTTTAATATGCTGTCTAGGTTGGTCATAACTTTCCTTCCAAGGAGCAAGCGTCTTTTAATTTCATGGCTGCAATCACCGTCCACAGTGATTCATTAGACAAGATATTTTAAATTTTATATATTCATGATACTTGATTTAATGTATTACTTTATTAAGTGCAACATTTGAAATTCCTTAGGGGCAGTTTTGTGAATACAGTTTTTTCCTGTGTATGAGCTATATGCTTATGTTTCTTTGCATGTCTCATAATTTTTTGTTTTAAAACTGGACATTTAAAATAATATAATGAGCAACTTTGGATATCAGATCCTCTTTCCTCTATTTGTTATTTATGTTGTGCTATTAATTTTGTCATTGGTATTACTGCCAATGAATCTTTTTTCTTTAGTTAATTTCTGTAATAGTCTGTGTCATATGTGGCCAATGAAATTATCACCATATTAACTTATACTACTGCATTTCCTTAACTACATTGAATAAATGTCTTTTTACATGTACTGTGTACATTTTGAAGCATGCCTTATTTCTATGGCTGTTTACAACTCTGTCTCAGACTTCATTTCTTGTCTTTGCAGATAAGTTGGACATGAGATATTAGAACTACTCCTTATCTTCTTTGCCATATTCACATCTTTGTACATACATGTGGTTTTGTGGATATTCAGGAATATGTCAGAATTTTTCAAAACCCTCTATGAACATAAAATTTCCAGATCTTTCTTTTAACCTTTTTGGGTAGCTCATTCTTTGCTCTAGTTGGTATCAGAGACTCAAGCAATTATTTAACAATATTAAGTAATTCTTGTGACTGCTTTTAACCAACATCATGGGTATTGAACTTTCACTGAGAGTGTTCTGAGTCAGATCAAATAAAGACAAGCCCTGTTGCCAGGAGCCAGCATGAGAAACTCCGCCCATGGCAAAGGTCATGAGGAAGGAGGCTTGGCATAAGCAAAGGCGCGATCAAGCCTCAGGAAACCCCCTGTTCCCGAGCATCTACCCCCGAAACCAGAGTCTATCTACTTTACTGTTTCATGCTCTTGCCTACACCTCTGACTTTATGGGCAGCTGTTCCCCACCGGTTCTCTCGGAGAAGGAGTAAACGTGCAGCTCCAAGTCAATAAAAATTCCTGGGCGTGACAAGAGTGTTTCAACTTACGAACTCCTCTGAAGGTTATCTAGCCCGCCTGTATAGGTTCATCCGGCCACGTGACTGTTTACAGCCTCTCGACTGTGAGAGGCACGAGATGTTTTAGACTTACTAAAGGCAGATTCTTTGGGAAATTAGAAATTATTAGTATAGTGGGTTGGTTAGGAATTATATTGGTGAAGGGTTTTTCATTTGTTGTGCCAATAATTGCTGCTAATTCCCTGCCCTGGGTGCGACAAGGGTGTCTCAGGTCAAACCTCTCTGCTGACAGACTAGGTTGTGTGACAAGATTATCCATACTCCTGCCACTACAAACATGATTGTTTACTACCTCTCAACCATAAACAACACAGAGAGTTTGGAGTATTTTGAGAATCTTAATTAGCATAGGGCTTTTCTCATTGTTGAGTCAATGATTGCCGCCAGGCCTCCATATCCTTAGGCACCTGGGAATATATTAATCAATGTATTTGGAATATAGAAAAGGAAATATAGTAGTTTTTAAGGTTAGCAATACTAGACTTTTTGAGTTAATAAATTCTCTCTTTTGTAATAGATCACTGTACTTTGTTATAAATCACTGTGTCCTTGCTATGTAAAAATGTAACTTTATCACTATCTTAAGACTAAATAGATCTTAAAGGGAACATTGGGGAAAGGATTTTCATTTGTTGGGCTGATGTTTGCTGCTAAATCTCCATATTCCCTGCCCTTATAATGAATATAACTAACATATAGGAGAAATAAGTATTAACCTTTAAGATTAATCATGTTAACCTTGGGTTAAATAAATTCCTTTCTTGATTGTAACTCACTACACCCTCACCCTATAGGAATGCAACTTTATTTGGAGGGTGGTGCCTGGTTTAAGAAAAAACACCCTTGGAAAAAATAAGTTTTTTGGTTATCAGAAAGAAAGGGTCGTAAAATGTCAGCAGGCCTCATGGCCAGAAGATGATGTAAAACCCCTAAGATCTTTTTTTATGTAAAGCACCTGATTTTGATAAAGGTCAAGACTGTTGACCCCCGTGTGACTCCGTATTCATCCCTATGTGTAACAAAAGGTATATAAGCAAACCCCAAAATAAAAGAAATTTGATCAGTTCCCAGAAAGACTGATTCCCGCATGTCGTTCTTTCTTGCTCCCTGTTTTTCTGGCTGAATTCTCATCTGGAGTGTGGGTGCCCACCATGTCTACTTACTTGCCCCGGCTTTCAAGCCCACGCAAGAAGGAGCCCAAGGAGCGGCACCTTCCGACATTCAAGTGGCGCTGGTGGCCCAACACAGATGGTGCAAATTCCTTGTCTTGGAATTTTATTGGTATCCCACATAAACCACGTTATTCAGCCTCTTTTTCTCTCCTACTATTTTCTGGCCGAATTCCCATTTGGTGCATGGGTACCCACCAAGCCTGCTAATTTTCCCTGGGCTTCTAAGATCGGACCAGGGGGCCTCAGTGCCTCCTCTCCTTCTGGAGAATGGGAAGACGCCTGTGGCCCACATAGGTGGTGATTGGCATTCCATGTAGACCAAGTTATTCAGCCTCTTTTTCTCTGCTAATTTTCTAATCCCTCTCTATCTGTAATTAAATAAGTTATTTCCAAGGACGCTGACTCTGTCCCCACCTTCGAATCACCCTGGATCCACCAGAGCTGGACCCTGGCACCCTGTAAATGGGGTTTTCCCAGGAATTTTCCAAACATGTTAAATAGAGAAATTCTGCAAACAAGGCGCTTTGGGAAACTCCAAATTCAATCTATTTCTTCCAGTGCCTGGTTTCAAGGTATCATGTTTGGAGTTTGCTGGATGTTAAGACAATGCCATAGGAAACAGGGCAAGGTAAAATGTCAGACATTCTGCTATTGTTAAAGAGGTCAGCCATTTTTTTCTGAATAAATGATCAACTGATTTTTACAAACCTTTGCTTAATTTCTTGAGTTAAGAAAGTTTGATGATTTTCAGGTTTTTTTTTTTTAAAGTGTTCTTTATTGGTTTTATAGAAGAGCAGATTTTTCAAGGCTCTTATTCTGCCATTCTACATGTGTTTTCCCTTTTTCATGAATTGTGTATCCCTTCTTTGTCTTGAATTTAGTATCTGATATGACTGGAGTTCGGAGAAGGAGATGGTACCCCACTCCAGTACTCTTGCCTAGAAAATGCCATGGACAAACGAAGCTGGTAGGCTGCAGTCCATGGGGTCGTGAAGAGTCAGACACAACTGAGCAACTTCACTTTCGCTTTTCACTTTCATGCATTGGAGAAGGAAATGGCAACCCGGTCCAGTGTTCTTGCCTGGAGAATCCCAGGGATGGGGGAGCCTGGTGGGCTGCCGTCTATGGAGTCGCACAGAATCGTATGTGACTGAAGCGACTTAGCAGCAGCAGTATGACAGGAGTTTTCATAACTCCTATCTGCTAACATTACATTACCTACATTGTAGACATTTCTCTTCGTCTATTTTTCTTCAAATTTCCCACCTGTTCTCTCAATAAGGTCAAATGTCTGCAAGCAGGTGTCACTGAGGGACCTGATGCTAACACAAACTCTTGAGAGTCCCTTGGGCTGCAAGGAGATCCAACCAGTCCATTCTGAAGGAGATCAGCCCTGGGATTTCTTTGGAAGGAATTATGCTAAAGCTGAAGCTCCAGTACTTTGGCCACCTCATGCGAAGAGTTGACTCATTGGAAAAGACTCTGATGCTGGGAGGGATTGGGGGCAGGAGGAGAAGGGGACGACCCAGATGAGATGGCTGGATGGCATCACAGACTCGATGGACGTGAGTCTGAGTGAACTCCAGGAGATGGTGATGGACAGGGAGGACTGGTGTGCTGCGATTCATGGGGTCGCAAAGAGTCGGACATGACTGAGCGACTGAACTGAACTGAACTGAAGAACTGTGATGTGACTGCATAAGAATTTTCTGTGCTTAGATTTTGCTATCAAAATAAAAAGTCACAAAGTTATTATTTAAAATTTATAAAAATGATTGCATTTTAAAATATCATTTTTAATATGTATCTAAAATATTTGGAAAATAATAAAATTGAGTTAATATAAATTTTCAAAATTTTCATGTTTCTCAACTGAGACTATGAAGATTAACTAACATGTTGGTCACACATTTTTGGAACAACAAATTTTTCAATGAAATCTAGTTATACTTGCTCTCTGTTACCAGCTTTTAGATTTTGTTATGCCCACTACTAATTATGTAATCAAATATGTGCCTAATTAATTATATTAGGAAATATGTAAAGAGCATTATACAATATTTTTAAAGCAACAGTTTTATCAAAATGTATAAATATTTGGAAATATCAATAAATTATACCAGATATTATAAAATTTTGATATAATTAAAAGAATGAAACATGACTAACCCTAAAATTAGGACATTTATATTTAATGTGAATGGATCAAAAACTCATGCCTTTTATATCACTGTAGAACTGTGAAATTTTAAGTTTCTATAATATGTTAAATCTAATTATGTACTTTTATATTAAAATTATATACATTTACAACTTTACATTTTTATACTGTATCTTCTCTTTTAATAGTCCAATCTTACTATTATGCCTATCATTATGGCATATTTTATGTTTATCACATATAGATTGCAGCTAAAGTATAATTTAAAAACATAAAAATGGCTCCTCTAACATTCATTATTGAATTCCCAATTTTCACAACATGATTTCCTAGGACTTTAATGCCATTCTGATAAAAAATAATTTCATTAAAATATATCCATATATATATTTATACATGGATTCTGAGTTTCTCTATTTTGCATTTTCATGTGCCATGTTTGCTAGTTTAACATCTGTGTTTCTGTGTCCCACAAAAAACCATAAATATATCTAGACTTTTGCCTATTTTAAACATTTTCAAATTTTTGGAATCCAACTGTCTTTGCCATATAGTATGTACTTGCTGAGGTCCTTTAATGGACCAGAACCTGCTGTTCCGGAGTCAATGACGAGAAAGTGAAAGAAGGAGAAAGGCTCATATTTCCTGAGTTACCCAGCTGGCTTTCGTGTTCCAGGAAATCAGCCAGAAATAGAGAGAGAGAGAAAGAAAGAAAGAAAGAAAGAAAGACACGGGGACCAAAGCTCTAATGGAGCAAAAGTATTTTAATCAACATGGTGTGGGCATATATACTGTCTTACAAGGTAGTTATTCTCAGATAAAGATTAAAATTCCAGACTTACAAAACACAGGTGATCCATATTAAAGAGAGAGAGTTGTAAACAATCACTTTTACCATATGGTTCATAAGAAGGAAGAGGGTACTTATCACCTTATTGAAAAATTAACAAAGGAAATGCCTGGATCAGGAGAGGCTTGCCTCTCCTCTTAATTCCTGAATAGTCAGGAATTAATAAGGAACAGAGGATTCCTGAGAGATCCAGACAGCATACAGGAAGCCTCCTGTTAAATGCTTCCTGACATGTACTGACACTTAGTCCTAGTTGTTGAATGAACACTAACTGATATCTCTTTATTTAAATTTTGTTGGTCTTTTTAATATTTTTCTCATTCAAATTGTTTTCAGTTTACCAGTTTCTCTTTCACATTCCATTGCATTCTTGTCATATAAAGGTATTAGTTGAATTCTTTGATTTAAGGTTGTAGAATAATAAGGGAAAATATCAATTCTGATTTAATATTGTAAAAGGATATCAAGTAATTTTAAGAGAGAGTCAGAGAAAAAAAATTACAATGAAATTTAATCAGCCTGAGCTGCTCAATATATCAAGCAAAAATACTGTAGCCTCAGTTTTTCCCCAGTTAATTTTTTGAGCTTCTACCTGCCCCATTAACAAGAAATACATCTCTTGCAGGCTTTAAAGTCTTCAAAATGTCTTAGGGATACTAGTGGCTTAGAATGTTCAGAGACAGGTCAGAGTCTGTTTGCCACCTCTGAGTGAAGAGGAAAAGTTTCATCAGGTTGATAATGTCATGGATTTTGGAAAAGAATTAGAAAATTGCAATATTTTATTTTACTGTTTTTACTTTTTGAAATGTGAACATTTTAAAAACACATATGAAAGTATAGAAAATGGAACGGTGAGAATTTGTGTACCCATAATTGTTTTAACAATTACCAACAGTCTGCCATGCTTATTTCATATCTTCCCCACTTTTCAGAAGGGAAGTGTCTACACTGTTTTAAAGTAAATCCAAGATATCAAATCATGTAACTATTAAATACATCACTAGATATCTTTGCATGTGTGTGTGTGTGTGTGTTCACTTGCTCAGTCGTGTTCGACTCTTTGTGACCTCATAGACTGGTACCCACCAAGCTCCTCTGTCCATGGGATTTCCTAGGCAAGAATACTGGGGTGGGTAGCCATTCCCTTCTCCAAGGGATCTTCCCAACTCAAGAATCAAACTAATGTCTCCTGCGTTGACTGCACTGGCAGTCGAATTCTTTCACTGAGCTACCTAGGAAGTCCTAAGTATCTTTTGTAGATCATGACATTTAGTCATTCTATAATACTGGTTGTGGGGCCCTAAATGGGAAACCTTAAAAAAGAAGGGCTAGCTTTGTGGTTTAGAGCTAAGATGGCGCCTGGCGGAAGAGATGAGGGCACGGCCTAAGTTGTCTGTCAAAACTTTTGATTGGCTCTCTTGATTTCTGTACACGTAGACAGCACGTGATCAGCATAGACTCCTGTTATAATGATGGCACATGATGATTTGACATTTAATGTGATTGGTGCAACTATGGAAAGTCTCTCGCAAACCCCTCCCTGCTTGCCTTTATAAACCAAGAGCTTCCAACAATAAAGCGGAACTGCTTAGACGGAACCCCTGTCGCGTCTGATTGTCTCTCGCTCGAGGAGGGTCTGGGTTGGTGGACAGCAGGCTCACCTCTCCTCGGGACCCTTCGGCTTTGCTGAGGGAAGTTCCACTGCCTCTCTCTTTCTGCTGAGTGCCCCCCGCAACTGGTATCACATTTAATGAAATTTTTTAATGTGTCTATAATCTGCTTATTCTAATCAAAACCAAAGGCTATCTGGTTATAAATGTTATTGTTTTATGCTATATATATTAAAACTATTCAAGAGTGATCTAAAATATTGCAACTGACTTATATATCAACCCTCATTGTACCAGCTGGCATTATAATCCAAGGACTGCATTGGTAGCCCACTACCACATGAGACAATAAACATGGCCGTTTTGCTTTCCTGGAAACTGTTCTGAGGACTCTATTTCCCTTTTTTATAATTCAGATAAAAAATGTCTAGTTACATGTTCTATTTCCAATGTAATGTGTTATTTTCCCTATATTCATCCTTCTGCATGCCTCAGATTGATGAATCATCTGAGAAAGACTCTGTGGGTGATTGCTAAGTACTTCACACTGTATCTATAAAATATGGCAGCATTAAAACATCCCAAATATGTTGGCTTAAAATAATGCACATCAATTTAGCTTATAATTAAGAGGGTGAACCATTTATATTGGGCTTAGCTGAGTATTTCTACTTTTGATTTTAATTGGAATCACTCATGTGTCTGTATCATTTCATACACCTATCCTTTTGGACATTGGTGGGCCACTAGTCAGGGGACTTCCCTGGTGGCTCAGATGGTAAAGCATCTGTCTACAATGAGGGAGACCTGGGTTCAATCCCTGGGTTTGATCCCTGGGTCTAGAAGATTCCCTGGAGAAGGCAATGGCAACCCACTCCAGTACTCTTGCCTGGAAAATCCCATGGATGAAGGAGCTTGGTCCAGGCTACTGTCCATGCGGTCACAAAGAGTCAGGCAAGACTGAGCGACTTCACTAGTCAGGATGATAAGGAAATGAGTTATCCATTTGTCTCTTTCTTTACACATACAGGCTTGGGCTTTGTTAAACAAAGGCAGTTGAAGGGTTTCCATCATATAAATATTTTTCACCTTTCTGCTTGCAACATTTTGTTTTTGTTCAGTTACTCCGTTGTGTCCGACTCTGCGACCCCATGGACTGCAACACACCAGGCTTCCCCATCCTTCACCATCTCCTGGAGCTTGATCAAACTCATGTCCATTGAGTCAGTGATGCCATCCAACCATCTCATCCTCTGTTGTCCCCTTCTCCTCCTGCCTTCAGTCTTTCCCAGCATCAGGGTCTTTTATAATAAGTCAGCTCTTCACATCAGGTAGCCAAAGTATTTGAATTTAGGTTTAGCATCAGTCCTTCCAATGAATATTCAGGATTGATATCCTTTAAGATTGACTGGTTTGATCTCCTTGCAGCCCAAGGGACTCTCAAGAGTCTTCAATAACACCACAATTAAAAACCATCAATTCTTCAGTGCTCAGCCTTCTTCATGTTAGCTTTTGTTCTAGTGGTCAAAACAAGTAATAAGTCCAAGGCCAGAATAAGTGAAGTAAGAGACCACACAAAGGTAGGCTTAGCTAAATGTTCTGAAGAATAGTACACTGAAAATCTACCACATATTTCAGTCCTCAGTTCAGTTCAGTCGCTCAGTTGCATCCAACTCTTTGCGACCCCTTTGACTCTCTGTGCCTCTTTGAAGACTTACAAGACCTTCTAGAACTAAAACCCAAAAAAGATGTCCTTTCCATCATAGGGAACTGGAATGCAAAATTTGGAAATCAAGAGACACCTGGAGTAACAGGTAAATTTGGCCTTGGAGTACAAAATGAAGCAGGGCAAAGACTAACAGAGTTTTGCCAAGAGAACACACTGGTCATAGGAAACACCCTTTTCCAACAACACAAGAGAAGACTCTACACGTGGACATCACCAGATGGTCAACACTGAAATCAGGTTGATTATATTCTTTGCAGCCAAAGATGGAGAAACTCTATACAGTCAGCAAAAACAAGACTGGGAGCTGACTTTAGCTCAGATCATGAACTCCTTATTGCAAAATTCAGACTTAAATTGAAGCAAGTAGGGAAAACCACTAGACCATTCAGATATGACATAAATCAAATCCCTTACGATTATACAGTGGAAGTAACAAATAGATTCAAGGGATTAGACCTCATAGAGTGCCTGAAGAACTATGGACAGAGGTTGATGATATTGTATAGGAGGCAGTGATCAAGACCATCCCCAGGAAAAAGAAATGCAAAAAGACAAAATGATTGTCTGAGGAGGCCTTACAAATTTCAGTCCTTCACAAAAATATATTTTAGAGTATATTTTGACAACTTCTTCATGAGAGAAAAGAAAAACAGTCTCATAGATTAAATTCCACTTAAAGTATCCCCGTGTAAGATAACCTGATTAATATATTTCACTTCATTTGAGAAAAGCAATATAATAGCATTATATTCACAACACTAATCATCTGTCCCAGCTTATAATTAAGTAATATTGATAAAGTCCCTTGATGCCTTTGCTTGGTTTACTTCAAATCAGAAGAGATTGTATCTGTCTATTCTTCATCAAAATGGCATTTTCAATTGCATCACCTGCACCAGACAACCACAAGCCTCAAATTTGACAAGACTGTCTTTCAATACACAATGGTGGAAACTGACAATGAAGCCTTGGGAGACTGATGCATTTTCAATAATGCAGGGATTTTTTTTTTTTCCCTTATAACCGGCCTCTCCTCCCCCCGCCCCCCCCTCCCCCGCAGGGAAAAGGTTTAAACCATTCAGTGAAGGAGAAAAGCTATTTTACTGTTTTTTTAATGGTTATTTCTTCAAACTTGAAAAGTTTCATGTCACTTTCAAGTATGTTATTAAGAGAGGCAGAGCTCGAACAGATTTAAACTGCCCTCTCTCACAGCCAAATCTCCTGCAATTGAAAATGCCAGGGTGACAAAGGAAGCTGCCATGTAAGAATACACAGTTCTGGCTGAAAGGACCTAACTCTCCTGATAATCCTGATGGTGCCTGTGTTATTTCATAGGTGGCACACTCAGGTTAGATAAAAACATGACAAATTGAAAACTAATGACACCTCAGGAAAAATGTCAAGCAAGTATTATTTTTAAATAATCCTTGTTGACTGTGAGAACCTAATGTGAGGCTTCTACTGTAGTATGGGGGAAGATTGTCATGCATGCCATAAACTGAGTTGAATGGCACTGCAAATTTGATCGGGAAATTAAATGTTTTATGAATGATATGACAGAAAAATCACTAGACCCAACTGCAGTTGGCTATGGGTCATCAATTTTCTTTTGGCCTCAGTTATTGAAGCCAGTATTTATCTCTCTGTATCCTGTAGGATTATGTTAGCTTATACAGATTTACAATTATAAGCAAACTGGAGAAGAATTAGAAGAAATAAATAGGTTCATCAGTAGCTGAGTTCTTTTCTCTTCCTGAAGACAAGAGTTACCCTTCTGAAATGCTCTAAAAATAAATACAATCATTCGAAAATAAATTTTTTCTCCTCTCATATTGGGTGCTACATTTCATAAAAATAGCATTAAAGATCTCTGAAAAGTAAAGTTTAAAGATGTATCTACAGTGCTTAGAGCAAAAGTGTTTGGTGTATATTTGTTTTACACCTCAAAGTCAGCAGCTTTCATTTAACATTTACATAATGATATTTTAAAATATCATTTTTAAAAGACAATTTTGGCTTAAGAATTGCACACAAATATTACAGTGAGTCTGTGTATCCTTCTCAGCTTTCCCTGTGTTAACATCTCTCAAAACTAGCATATTAACCTTGGAAAACAAACTATTAACTAAAGAAAAGATAATAACAAGTGTTGATGGGGATGTGAAGAAATTGGAACTCCTATGCAATATTGTAGAGATTCTTCAAAATATTAAAATTTGAACTATGATCTACCAATCCTACTTCTGGGTATTTATCCAGAAGAATGGAAAACAGGATCTCAAGGAGATAATTGCAATTTCATGTTCATTATAGTGTTAATTGCAGTACCCAGGAAGTTAACTAAACCTAAATGTTCTTAGATGAAAATTAAAAAATATATGGCATACATTTAAAGAATATTATTAGGTCATAAAAAAATGAAGGAAATCCTTTATATACTACAAAAATGAATGAACACTGAAGAAATTATGCTAAGTGAAATTAGTCAACCACAGAAGGACAGAAACTGCATGACTTCTACTTATATGAAGTTTGTAGTCAAATTCATTGAAGCATAAAGTGAAATAGTATTGCCAGGGCCTGACAGCAGTGGGAGATGGGCAATTGCTGTTCAGTGTGTAAAAAGTTTCAGTCATGCATGTTGAAAATGCTAGAAGAGAACTGCTGTACAATATTATATCCTATACTTAAAACATTTAAGAGGTTAGATTTCATGTTATGTATTTCTTTTTACCACAATTTTAAAAATGCAGTAATAACTGTAGGTTGACTTTGTCTCCTGAGATACTTCTAAACTCTTGTATTGATTCATATACTGTACTGGTGGGTCTTCCTTTTTAATATTTTTATATAGTCATTTATGTCAAATGCAAATAGAAACACTTTATTTTTGTCTTACCCAGTGCCTCTGTCCATTTGTTTTGCCATAATAAAAATATAATAGATTGAATGGCTCATAAACTACAGAAATTTACTTTTCACAATTATGAAGGCTGTAAGCCTGAGCAGGGTATGTCCAGTTTTGGTGAGGGTCCTCTTTCACATTGCAAACTGATGACTTCTCACTATATCGTCTCATAGTGGGAGGGGTGAGGGTTACCTGTGGGAACACCAATCTTATTTTAATGAGAGCTCTACTCTCATGACATAATGACCCCCAAGCCCTACTTCCTAACTATCATCTTGGGGGTTATGTTATCAACATGTGAATCAGCGATGGGGTGGGAGGGGATATAGATATTCAGTTCTTAGTATACACTCTGTTTTCCATCTATCCTTTATGTACAGGAATTCAAGTATGGTAAAGCTGTAAGAGAAGATGATATTTTCCTATATTCCGATCATAGGGGCAACACTTTCAGTCTTTTACTATTGAATATGATGTTAGTGCTATCGTTTCTCATAGAGGTCCTTTATAAAGTGAAGGAAATTCCCTTCTATTCCTATTTTTTGAGAGGTTTTATCATGACTGAACATTAAATTCTGTCAAAGGCTTTTTCTGCATTATTCAGTTCACTAACTTTTTTTTCTTATTTAATATACAATTAGGGTGAAATTGATTAATTGATTCCCAAATGCGAAGAGTTGGACACGACTGAGTGACTGAACCGAACTGACTGAAATGGTGAAACTGCGTTTCATTCTTGAGGCAAGTCTCTACTTTGTCTAGATTTATTGATCTTTTTATATATTATTGAATTCAATTTGCCAATAATTTGCTGAAAAAATTATCTATGTCCATAGTTTTATTGGTTTCTGGTTTTTTTCCCCCTTGTAATATCATTGTCTGTTTTTCTCATGTTAAAATAAATATGAGCTCAGGAAAAATTGGGGAATATTTCCCTTTGTTCTATTTTCTGGAAGAAACTGTAGAATTGATATTATTTCTTCTTTATACTAATTGGTAAAATCATCTGAGTCTGGATTTACTATTTTGCAAAGTTTTTAAACAGAATTTCAATTTTTTTTTAACACTTAAGTATGGGGATATTTAGGTTATTTATTCTGCAAGATTTTGTCTTTAGAAAAATGTGTTGATTCCAAGTTTTTTTATGTGCATAGAATTATTTGTTTTATTCTCTTGATGACTGTGACACTTCTGTTCTTAGATAGACTGTCTTGCGTTTATCTGCTTTATTGATTCGTCCAAGGACTGAAGCAGTATCTGATTTTCTTGATTTTCCTCTACTATTTTTTCTGTTTTCAATTTCATTGATTTCTATTTTGGTCTTTATTATTTCCTTTCTTCTGCTTGCTCTAGCTTAAAGAGCTGACATTTAATATTGAAGAATATGTACATTTTTTTGGGCCTTAAATTCAATGGTTCTATGAGTTACTGTAAGAGCAATTTTGTTGAGGGGGAAAACAGGTTTTACTTCAACTTTTTTTTTTCAGTTTTAGAACATGTTTCCTTGGTTGCTTATGATATGATGATGACATGCATGTGCCTATTTCCCTATAGCTACAGAAGAAATGAGATGCCATTCTGAGAGTTTTCATTATAATCCCTCTTGCGTAAGAAGTGGGCCATGTCTTTGTCAAAATCAAAAACACTTAGTAACAAAATCTTTTTTATTAGTACATGATTATAAAGGGGTGATACAGTGGTAAAGATTCCAGCTACCAATGCAGGAGATTCAAGATGTGGGTTTAATTCTTTGCTTGGGAAGATTCCATGGAGAAGGAAGTGGCAACCCACTCTAGTATTCTTGCCTGGAAAATCCAATGAACAGATTAGCCTGGCAGGCTATAGTCCATGGGGTCGCAAAGATTCAGACACGACTGAGTACACATGATTATTAAGCTTGCTTTTGCACTACAGTAATAAAATGTACACCACTGTGCATTTAGTTATGAACCTGTAATAGCTCTTCTATTTCTCTAACCTCTTGAATTAACTGAACAAACCAAGAGCACTAATACATGGCTGCATGAATGAATAAACAAAATAAAGAGTTGTTCATTAAGGAGAGTTGTAGCAAATGGAATCATGGTGAACATTACATTTTTTAATGTAATAAAATATAGACTAAGAGCTATAAGACTGGAGAAATTAAATTATGTCCACATCACACAAGGTAAATATTGTCACCTATTTAGGTATGAAGCAACAAAAGTTCATATAAGAATGCTGATCTCCCTCATCTTTATTAGGCAGTAAATTTATACTTCCTAAGTGGGAGCCACAGTCTCTGTGGATCCACAGAGTTATATCAATAGCTACAACATTATAATAGCTGTTATAAAACCTTTTCTCAAAATTTAAGATTAGTTTAGGGATGAATATAATTTGTGAAATTTCTTCATTTCCATTTCCATTTTCTTCTATTTCCTAGAAAAACGGATTTAGTTATTTGTTAAAATTATAACACTAGCATTGCATTCTTATGAAGTATTTGTCTACCTGTCTCTGTAAAGCATTTTTCCTTTTAGATTCAAGTTCAATACTTTAATATGCTTCAATAGGTACTTGAGTTTTAAGGAATAATATTTTCCTAGAGAAAGAGGGAACTCTTAAAGCAACAAACAGTTGATGAGCAAGACTCACAGTAAGTTCCAGGCCAAAAAAAAAAAAAAAAAAACAAACACAACTGCCTTTAGAGGCAGAGAGGCAATTATTGCCAGTACTATGAAAGGATACTCCAAAGAAAAGGCAGTCTTCCTCATTTAAAATAGATAGGGAAACAATGGAAACAAAGACAGGCTTTATTTTCTTGGGCTCCCAAATCACTGCAGATGGTGACTGCAGCCATGATACTAAAAGGTGCTTGCTTCTTGGAAGAAAAGCTATGACCAACCTAGACAGCATAGTAAAAAGCAGAGACACTACTTTGCCAACAAAGGTCTGTCTAGTTCCAGCAGTCATGTATGGATGTGAAAGTTAGACCATAAAGAAGGCTGAGCTCTGATCAATTGATGCTTTTGAACTATGGTGTTGGAGAAGACTCTTGAGAGTCCTTTGGAGTGCAAGAAGATCAAACCAGTCAATCCTAAAGGAAATCACTCCCGAATATTCATTGGAAGGACCCATGCTGAAGCTGAAGCTCTATACTCTGGCCACCTGATGTGAAGAGCTGACTCATTAGAAAAGACCCTGATGCTGGGAAAGATTGAAGGTGGGAGGAGAAGGGGATGACAGAGGATGAGATGGTTGGATGGCATCACCAACTCAATGGACATGAGTTTGAGCAAGCTTCAGGAGATGGTGAAGGACAGGGAAGCCTGGTGTGATGCATTTCCTGGTTTTGCAAAGAGTTGGACACGACAGAGCAACTGAACAACATCCCTTTCTTACTCTTAATATAGAAGTGAATACTGAGAGGTATAGCCCAAAAGACTTCAACCATCTTCGATCATAGTACCAGTGCTGTTGTATTCCCCCTTTCACTTTCAGGAGACTGCTACTTCAGCTGGGTGCTATTTTCTCTCTCATTTTGTGCTTCCATTGTTCCATGTACCATCTTCCTTTTTTCAGCACCACAAAATTTATTCTCCATAAATTTGTTTCCAAAGAGTACCAAAAATGTCAAAATTATAAACTTAACTGTATCTTGCATATTTTTGTGCCACAAACTATATTAGAGACAGAAGCAGGAATTTTATATCTCAAAGATTTAAATGTGTTTATTTTTATATTCATATCCACTCACCTCAATCTGCTTTTAATTAAACATCGGTTTGATTACATTTGTTCCTGGAGATAAACTGGAGATGAAAATATTGATGTGTTCAAAGTTAATCTTTGTAAAACCAAAAATGTTTATATGTTGTTTGCCTTACTTATCATTTTATTTTCAGGAAAAAGAAATAAGTCCCCTTTCAAAAAAATGTTGAATAGACTTATTCATCTTTTAACTATATAGGTCCAGACATACGAGTTTCAGCTCAAGCTCTGGTCTATTCCCTCCAGCTTACCAATATTATACCACTAATTACTATCTCATATGACTAATTGATTTTGACTTATAAAAAATAAACACAGTAATTCCCAAATGCAATTAAACAACTTAATATGCAATGCAAAACTCTAAGATATAAATAAATTTCATATTTCATGAAATTTGTGAGAAGGGAAATCACAATCATATATGCATATATCAAATCACTTCCACTCTGTGGTTAAAAGATTACTGCCTAAAGCACTATAAAATGAGTTTTAAATACTTATACTTTTCAATAAGAGTAAAATATTTATATCATATTATGAGGAAAATTATGCTTTCATATGAGGCATGAATGTACTTGTAGTAGTTATGGCTTATTCATTATTCAAAATTTTAATATCATAAATGAAAAACTTTGGTGAGTTTCTTTTCAATATTCCAAGTGATATAAAAATCTGTGGCTATATCATTAATAAATTTTTATATCCAGGACATTAAATTGCTTCTCCAAATTTCACTAGGTATGGATTTGAATGAATTGATGTCTAATACAACATGATATTCATTAACAAAATTAAAGAAATTCTGGCCCATTTTTTATATGAAATATCTTAAAACTAGCATAGATCTCTGTCTCTTCTTGGAAAGAGAAGCATATTCTGGTCTTCAGATTTAAAATCTCTATGCTCTTATTCCTGAGTAGCTTCAGAGCATATATAAAATGCAACTCCAATGATACATTTAGAAACACAAATATAATAAGCATTCTAGAAAAATAGACATCTATTGTTGGTAAATTATAATGCATCAGGAAAACTTAACTGAAATTTATAGAGATCAATCTTTCAATGGACATTTTCCCTATGTTAAGAAACCATTTAAATGTATTTGAAATTTTGTATTTTAAATGATTTAGTAAAGGTGATAGTTTCTTCTTTCTCCTCTTAGAAAACAAGCAAATATATTAGAATGTAAAACAGGAATGCAAACTCTGTTTTTAATTAAAATAGGAAATACTTGAGGTGGAATGACTTTCCAGTTCCAGTTCAGTCGCTCAGTTGTGTCCAACTCTTTGTGACCCCCATGAACCACAGCATGTCAGACCTCCTTGTCCATCACCAACTCCCGGAGTTTTCCCAAACTCATGTCCATTGAGTCGGTGATGCCATCCAACCATCTCATCCTCTGTTGTCCTGTTCTCCTCCTGCCCTCAATCTTTTCCAGCATCAGGGTCTTTTCAAATGAGTCTAAGAGAAGGTAATGTCAACAATGGGAGAAGAGCTCATATGATGTATATGATGGCTCTCACAAATAACACCAACAGCTGCAGAGCATAGACACATATTGCAAAAAACAATACTCTAATGTAAATGACACATTATGAGGAGTAAAAAGGAACAGATACGCTGCTAGCAGGATCTATTTCACTCTTATTTTCCCTGCTAAAATAATTGACTACTGAGAAAACTCTGTAGTATAAGTCTGAATCATGGTTTGGATATTCATGTCATAACATACTTCTGGAAATAGGTGGTCAAATTAATTGAACATCATTTCAAGATGCTGCTGCTGTTGCTACTAAGTTGCTTCAGTTGTGTCCGACTCTGCGCGACCCCAGAGATGGCAGCCCACCAGGCTCCCCCGTCCCTGGGATTCTCCAGGCAAGAACACTGGAGTGGGTTGCCATTTCCTTCTCCAATGCAGGAAAGTGAAAAGTGAAAGTGAACTCACTCAGTCATGTCCGACTCTTAGCGATCCCATGGACTGCAGCCTACCAGGCTCCTCAGTCCATGGGATTTTCCAGGCAAGAGTACTGGAGTGGGGTGCCATTGCCATTTCAGGATAAATAATGATAAAAAAGAAAACTGTCTAGGAGTTACACAAAGATGTTACTCCAGAAAAAAATGTGAAAAGAAAAATGAAAGAATAGAAAGAAATGAAAGAATATCTTTAAATTTGACTATAGAGAAAATAGTTATGACTAAACAGAATGCAATGAATTAATAAGCCAAGACCTCAAAGCAGAGTTTTAAAAACTCAAAAATCATAATAATGAAACAAATGGTGAGAATATTGTAGAGATTGTGGACTTCACTGTGAATGACCTGGAAGACACTGAATAGATAATTACTGAACAGAAATGTAATACAATTTGATAATTTAAAAACATCTTTCTGGAAGTCATATGGTGAAGTGAACGGAAAAGAGCAAAGAATATAAATACGGGGACTGTTTAGAAACGAAATATGACAGTAACGGACAAAAGTGGTAGCAGGTGAAGTGACAGTTGCTGAAGAATCAAATGTCAACAAAACTCAGAAAAATCCTCACACTCATCAATCAGTTCAGTTCAGAAAAATCCTCACTCTCATCAATCAGTTCAGTTCAGTTCAGTCCAGTCGCTCAGTCGTGTCTGACTCTTTGCGACCCCATGAATCGCAGCACGCCAGGCCTCCCTGTCCATCACCAACTCCCGGAGTTCACTCAGACTCACGTCCATCGAGTCGGTGATGCCATCCAGCCATCTCATCCTCGGTCGTCCCCTTCTCCTCCTGCCCCCAACCCCTCTCAGCATCAGAGTCTTTTCCAATGAGTCAACTCTTCGCATGAGGTGGCCAAAGTACTGGAGCTTCAGCTTTAGCATCATTCCTTCCAAAGAAATCCCAGGGCTGATCTCCTTCAGAATGGACTGGTTCACTCATCAATAATACTTTCTAAACCAGGGGCTTAAGCAAAATACATATGAAATATATATTTTGCTTCTTAGAAACAACTGTCACAGAGAAAGGTAATCCAAGCAAGGAAAAAAGGAGTGTGAGTGTCACTGCCCACTTGAGCAGACACCTGAAGAGTTGTACAGCATGCCATGAGGACATCTATGGAAAGGGCAGCCCAGGTAGAGTAAATAGGAAATGGAAAGTTTGTGAGAGGAGAGGGTGCTTGGCGTGTGCTTGGCATGTTTAAGAAACAATGAGGAAAGCATGGTGAGAACAAAGAAAGGTTAAAGAGAAGTGTAAGAATGTGGAGAGGGATGTATACTCAAGAGCAACTTCTTTTTGCCTTATTTTGAGAAGAAATTACTTTGTATGCTGATACGGATGATTCTGAAGAGGTATAAAACTGATTATGCAGAAACAGAAAAGAGGATTTCTAGAGCCAAAAGTCACCAAAGAGTATTGGTGGAATGAACATGAAATATAAGTGGAAGAGATGGTTTGAGGAAAAACACCAGTAATGTCCCTAGAGAGGAAGGCAATGCTAATGAGTCAAATTAGATAAGTGGGTTAACATGGGGAGACAGTGGTGGAATTTTCCTAATGATTATTTCTATTTATGAAGAAAGGAGGCATTAAAAATTTGAAGAGAATAGGATGATATGAAATATTAATCTAAGATTGTAGTTTGTGAATGGCCTAGATTGGTGCTTCTCAAACTTGAACGCACACTGAAATTATCTAGGAAATTTTTTTAAAAATCAGCATTGTGCAACTATACAATTCTGATATAACTGATCTGGAATATGTCTCTATGTCACAATGCACAGTCAAAAATGAGAATCGCTGACACAAGAAGCGAGATAGGTGTTGTGTATATCAATATACTTACACAGAAGGGTCATCTAGAAGTAGGTGGTGGTAATGGAGAATCAGTGATTGTGAATAAGTGGAAGACAATATTCATGGAAGAGATAAAGGGGTAGGATGTCCTTCTATTGCAAAAATGAATTAAGTGATTATTAAATTCACAAATAATTATGACAGGACTAATTCTTAGAAATAGTAATGGGTGAGCCAAAAGCTAAATTCTTTAAGGAATTAGAGTGGGTGATGCTTAACAGTAAATTCTAATGATAAATTCACAGTGTTGTGTGTTTTTTAGAGAAGAGGGAAGGGAATGATCTGGATATTCAAGAAGAGCTCCAGTGAGGATAAATTAGTGACTACTTGAAACATGGGCATGGGATACACCATTTTAAGGGAAATCCTGGTTTCAATTAGAACGAAAAGGGAGGAAACACTGAAAAAGTAAAAGGATATAACTATAAACTATGATCATTTGTAGAGAAAATATTGAGAAGGCTTCAGGAATGGAACATGGGATGGAAAGTATTGATGTACAGAGCTACATGAAGGCAAAGGTTGTGGTAGATGACTGAGGACCCTGGCTTCCTTGTGGTGACTCATATAAGCAGACATTCAAGGCAGAAATAACTTTGATTGCATTATATAAGGCATAAATTGTTGTTAAACTATTAGTTCATATTTTTTAAATGTATGATTTACACACACAATTTTGGAATATATTTTCAAGCGTACATTTACTTGTCATGTAATTTGCCTGGGTGCTGAGTGTTTAGTTAAGAGTGATATCCTGTTTTTCTGTAGGATTTTTCTATATGTTTAAGCATTTTTCAGCATATGTTTATCATTAGATATTAACACATTATCAATAGCCTGGATATAGGTCCACAATTTGTATAGAATATGATGATACTTAAGAAATAAAACTGTTCAGATTTACTTTCTTGGTTTTGTTGAAATAACAGAAGATAATGTTTAATAGGGGTCTACTTAAAAAGTTTTTTCCAAATCAGCTCCTGAAGGAATATATTCTTAACTTTGGATTAGAAAGAAAATGAAGGTACTTTTTTTTTTCCAGGTTCATAATTTATTATACAAATTGAGTATCACATGATGAGTTGACATTAGCCTCTTCAGGCATGGGAACTTAACAAATAGTGTACAGTTCAGAATCTGTTTATGTTGCTGTCACAGCTGGAGTTTTTTTAGACCTTAACTTGAAGTATAAGACTATCAAAGCAATACTTCTGTATGTGGCTAGCACACAATTCATTCTCCCGGTAAGAGTGTAAGAGTTGAAATATTTTTTGATACCAGTGAAATGGAACTGGGCATCAGCTTCTGGACCTGCCATGATTTCAATCTTTCAAGGGGTTCAAACTCCACAGCCTGTGTCCTTCACTGTATGCTGCTTTCGAAAATGTATCCAAAAAGCAATAGGTTTATAATTGGAAGAAAGAAACAAAGGGTTGCTGTTTTGAAAATAAATTGAGCTCCACTTTGCCTTTTTTGGTTAACAAGAATAAAGTCCCTCCACTCAGAACATGATTTATGGAGTTTCATAATAAAACATATTATTCAAGGCCCTTCTTGCACTTAAGGTGATTTATTATACTAGATATAAAACTGGGTTAATGAATCATGGCTAGCCAGGTCTTGGGGTCTTAAAAATTAAAGGTAATATGACAGAGCTCTAAAATGAATATATATATAAGCCATCTAGTTTTCAATGACTATATCCCTGCAATGCCTATATCCCAGAGAAAGGCAACGCCAAAGAATGCCCAAACTACCACACAATTGCACTCATCTCACACACTAGTAAAGAAATGCTTAAAATTCTCCAAGCCAGGTTTCAGCAATAGGTGAACCGTGAACTTCCAGATGTTCAAGCTGGTTTTAGAAAAGGCAGAGAACCAGAGATCAAATTTCCAACATCCACTGGATCATCGAAAAAGCAAGAGAGTTCCAGAAAAACATCTATTTCTGCTTTATTGACTATGCCAAAGCCTTTGACTGTGTGGATCACAATAAACTGTGGAAGATTCTTCAAGAGATGGGAATACCAGACCACCTGACCTGCCTCTTGAAAACCTGTATGCCGGTCAGGAAGCAACAGTTAGAATTGGACATGGAATAACAGACTGGTTCCAAATAGGAAAAGGAGTATATCAAGGCTGTATATTGTCACTCTGCTTATTTAACTTATATGCAGAGTACATCATGAGAAATGCTGGGCTGGAGGAAACACAAGCTGGAAACAAGATTGCTGGGAGAAATATCAATAACCTCAGATATGCAGATGACACCACTCTTATGGCAGAAAGTGAAGAAGAACTAAAGAGCCTCCTGATGAAAGTGAAAGAGGAGAGTGAGAAAGTTGGCTTAAGCCCAACATTCAGAAAACTAAGATCATGCCATCTAGTCCCATCACTTCATGGAAGATAGATCGGGAAACAGTGGAAACAGTGTCAGACTTTGTTTTTCTGGGCTCCAAAATCACTGCAGATGGTGTCCGAAGCCATGAAATTAAAAGACGCTTACTCCTTGGAAGGAAAGTTATGACCAACCTAGATAGCATATTCAAAAGCAGAGACATTACTTTGCCAACAAAAGTCCATCTAGTCAAGGCTATGGTTTTTCCAGTGGTCATGTATGGATGTTAGAGTTGGAAAAGAAAACTGAGCACCAAAGAATTGATGCTTTTGAACTGTGTTATTGGAGAAGACTCTTGAGAGTCCCATGGACTGCAAGGAGATCCAACCAGTTCATCCTAAAGGAGATCAGTCCTGGGTGTTCATTGGAAAGAGTGATGTTGAAGCTGAAGCTCCAATACTTTGGCCACCTGATGCAAAGAGCTGACTCATTGGAAAAGACCCTGATGCTGGGAAAGATTGAGAACAGGAGGAAAAGGGGACAACAGAGGATGAGATGGCGGATGGCATCATTGACTTGATGGACATGGGTTTGGATGGAATCCGGGAGTTGGTTATGGACAGGGAGGCCTGGCGTGCTGTAGGTCATGGGGTCTCAAAGAGTCAGACACAACTGAATGACTGAACTGAACTGAATGCCTATATGTTTTCATTAAATCCTATTTTCATTCGTGAACAGTATTGTTAAGCTTCTAAGAATCAGTTGCTATCATAACTGAAATGAATAATTAAATGTGTGAAGAAATGCATTAAAGCAGTTACCTTCCAATCCATTATCACAGTTATAATTATAATATGATACGCTATGATTAGGAAACATAGGAAATATACATGATACAAAACATGGCTTGTATACACGATACAAACAAGCTTCATGAAAGCTTGTTTCCTGAAATTTATGACTATGCTTTACTCAGCTGTGTAACAACCCTTTATAAGTAACGGAAGGATGCTGTAATCTGACAAACTTTATAATACAAACATATGCTAATTGCACTAGTTTTGCTCTGCTTATTGCCTTCATTTCCTTATTTAGCAAGGATTTCTGTTTAATAATACTAATACAAAACTAAAATGAATTTAACTGCAACCATTTAATATAATATATGGTTGGCATAACTAGTCATGGATTATTACAAACAATATTTGACTTTAATAAGAGTGCCAATCAATCAAATAGGGTCATATGAATACTATTTTTCTAATTGAAAACAAGCGGATATTATGAACTTTTCAAAATTTTTATTTAAAGGATTATAGAATTACCTCATTGGAAAAAAGCCATGGTATTTAATTCACTTTTTGTTTCTTTAGTTTCTTTAGAGAAATATGTGTAGAACATGTGCAGTAATATTCAGTAGACTAGTCTAGCATGTCATTATTTCCATTGTTAGAGAATGTAAAGAATTTGAATTAGTACAGTGAATGTTAAAAGAGTCCTACTGAGAGAAGGAATTTAAGCACAGCAAGCTGCCCAGGCCAAATGGATAAACTCCTGCTGACATTTTCAAATCTGAGCCAGAATCCAAGGAGGGTGTTAGTACCAAATTATCTAATTCACACTTAAAGATGATGCCAGATATTCACTTTTCTTTGGCTTTGTGATAATGATTTGTTCTTGTGTTTTTGTTGAATGATTAATCTTATGGATAACAGTTACGGATTATGATTCCTTTATATTGAAAGTTTCTAAATATTTTATAAAACAATAATCACCAGACAACAATGAGAACTAATAAAAAACTCAGTTTGAATGTTTATATTGTGCTTTAGAAAATTATCCAAATTTTTAATAATTATCTTGATTTGGAACTCTTAATTTCTTTCCTGATTATCCAGGGTATTATGTGAAAAACACTATTTATATCAGTTCTTTATTTTCCTTCTGTTTACCTCAATCTCAGTCTCAGTGGGCTCATGGTTGGAAAACATAGTTTAAATGTATGTATTAATATGTATTAATACAATGCATATTAAATATGTATGACATATTGACACAAAAAGAGCAGTAAAATAAATTATAAAGATTTTTTCCTTCACTCTTCTTGTGATACCTACACTTAAAATGGAACCTGAAATTTTATCACTAGAGTTCATGAACTATGAAAATTAAAAGAAAAACTTTTCTAAATGGTAATTTTTCAAGTATTCCTTCCTATCACATTATCTACTTAGTTACTAATTTGATGGTAAAAATAACTTGATTAACAAGTGTTTCTAATCCTCAACTATCTTGAGGTAGAAACTATATGCCCCTTTGCTCTCTGGTACGGAGATTCTTTCACTTCAAGAAAAGAACAGCAGAACAATTAAGAGAGGAGGCTGGGCCCTGCCAAGACCACATATTTTTCATTCTCCAAGACAGGAAACCTTTGATCACATACACACAGAAAGCTCTTTGGAGTTCGAAGAGGAATGATGCCAGAGAGATGCTCATTACCCATAGGCCTTTGCAGTATAGTCCATTTTGCCTAGGAGATGTGTGCCCCCATATGGAGGATCCTGAGATATACCATATATGAACTGTGAACCAGACACATGATGATTGGATAAAGGAAACTCAGAAGAAATGCCTCTATATAAGTGATTTAAACTGAAATGAGATTGTGACTCAGGGACTCTTTCTGTGAGCTCTCCTGTGTGTCTATCCACACATAATGTACTCCTTTTCCTCCTAATAATCACTTTACTTGTTTCACTACTTTCCGTCTGTGGGAATTCTTTTCTGCAAAGCTGAAGGGCCAGGGTCCTTGTTACTGACCACTGGTCTAGCGGCCAGGATTTGGTGCTCTCACCACCACAATTCAGCCTCAATCTCTGGGTGAAAACACCAACATCACTTCAAGCTGCTATAGGCTGAGGCTACCTGAGATCAATTTTATCTCTTTCATTCAACTAAGGGAATAAATGGTCAAATTAAAATATACTTTTGAAATACACCTTATGATATATATGTAATATATATCATCAATTATTAGTATAAACTATAATACAGTGGTTATTTAATAAAAAATCACATTGATATTTTGAGAAAATTATTTTACTACTTTAAAATACATTTCATTATTTATTTACAGTATATTTGGTATATATCATGTAACTTGGAAATGGTTTAGAATTGGAAAGGAACACATTATGTTAAACCAATACTTCAGAATTGGTGAATACATCCATCAGAACTATACTGTTTGAAATTTTAAATTCCTACATTAGTAAAATATAATAAATAGACCATGGCATTTTTACTCTATCTTAAAATGGATCTAGAGACAAAAAAAGTAATATAGTCACGATTTTCAATTACTACTACAAGTAAAATAAATTAATATCATGAGCTATTAATTTTTTCTCAAGGTATTAGTGTATCAAAATGCTTATACTGTCAACTGAAGAATAAACATCATTTTAAATATAGATATTTTAAAATTCTCTGTCATAAAGAGTTATTCTTCTTCCCCATTTTATTTCTCCCCTACCTTAGTTTTTCTCACTCTGTCTTTAGATGGTGTGCAATGACAACTAATGTGAAATGATAATCTTCAAGTCTATCAAATTAACTTTTTCTTATTTTCTTAATATATAACATTCTGCACAATCAAGTTTTCAATCACATCAAAGTAAGTCTGCAGTACAACTTGAGACAGAAAAGCCTTGAGGTTTAGCTTTCCTGACCATTCTCTGTCTTAAGTGCAGCTCTCCCAAACAGTTTAAAGTCCCACTGAGTGGTATTTCAGAGTGTAAAATCATGGAGACACAGAGGTAGCACCCAGCAAAGGGAACACAGTGAACCACCTGGGACTGGGATAATAGAGTCACTCTCAGGACAACAGCCTCAAACTAAGATCTGTTAAACTGGTTAAATCAGCCAGGAAAGATAACTGGGTTCCAACTCAGCTAAGTGAACCAGATCATGGTTAATAACCACTAAAAATTCTGAGCACCTTTTGCCTTGTCAACAGCAGAAAAACACAGAATTCAAAAGAAAGATTGTCCAGCAGCACATGGTGCTGTGTAGATCCCAGGAAACCTTCCCCAAGTCAGAGAGAGTATGAGTCCTTATTTACCCTATCATTAAGAGATCATCAACTCCACAGAGAGGAGCTGAGCACAGTGGTAGGGATGAAACTAAGAAACTGATCATTTTCACCTAGAAAGACTATGTTACTTAAAGGACTTTAAACATAAATTGCATTGATGATGATGAACCATACTGAATGAAATTGCTTTCTCGTTGAGAAAATTTAAAGGAGGACAAATGGATTATAAACAAAACAGCATAGCTCCATTTTCTTGCATTTTAGATTTGCATATGAAGATATTTTTATGCTACCACTATATATGAACATACTATATTAATTATACCTTTCAAATGTGGCAGAATAAATTCATATGCTAAAGGAGGGCAATCATAACAAGTACACTTCATCATTTAGTAAAGACTCTAGTATAGAGACCTAATTACATGGGCAAAGAGTCAGATATGAGTGACCGACTAAACAATAAACAAAGCAGCAACTATGTTATTAATATGCATTATATATAATATATAATTATATATTTACATGTATAATACTGTATGATAATATAATATGTAGGTAGGTAATTACACAGACACAAGCAGTTACTACATTATTGCATCCAGATATATATACACACACACACACATATGTATTCTAACCAAAATCATCTCCTTCTACTATCTCAGACTTCTCTATGCTTAATGAAATATAGAGTCTACTTGCAAGCTAATGAATAAATTTATTTGTAATTCCTTGTGGTTCAAATAGTTATTTCAGAATAACTTATCTTACTCTTCTATTTATCTTAATTCTTTTGGGAAACATTCCAAGATTTATTTCCTGTTTTGTATTTATTACCACTACAAAACCATAATAACCTTAATCTGACTCACAAGCAAATATACATTGTGCACAAGCATTTAGGAAGTGCATGTTTCAGTTCAGTTCAGTTCAGTCCTCAGTCGTGTCTGACTCTTTGCGACCCCATGAATTGCAGCACACCAGGCCTCCCTGTCCATCATCAACTCCTGGAGTTCACTCAGACTCACATCCATCCAGTCAGTGATGCCATCCAGCCATCTCATCCCCTGCCGTCCCGTTTTCCTCCTGCCCCCAATCTCTCCCAGCATCAGAGTCTTTTCCAATGAGTCAACTCTTCGAATGAGGTGGCCAAAGTACTGGAGTTTCAGCTTTAGCATCATTCCTTCCAAAGAACACCCAGGGCTGATCTCCTTTAGAATGGACTGGTTGAATCTCCTTGCAGTCCAAGGGACTCTCAAGAGGCTTCTCCAACACCACAGTTCAAAAGCATCAATTCTTCGGTGCTCAGCTTTCTTCACAGTCCAACTCTCACATCCATACATGACTACTGGAAAAACCATAGCCTTGACTACACAGACCTTTGTTGGCAAAGTAGTGTCTATGCTTTTTAATATGCTATCTAGGTTAATCATAGCTTTCCTTCCAAGGAGTAAGCATCTTTTACTTTCATGGCTGCAATCACCATCTGCAGTGATTTTGGAGCCCAAAAAAATAAAGTCTGACACTGTTTCCACTGCTTCCCCATCGATTTCCCATGAAGTGATGGGACTAGATGCCATGATCTTCGTTTTCTGAATGTTGAGCTTTAAGCCAACTTTTTCACTCTCCTCTTTCACTTTCATCAAGAGGCTCTTTAGTTCTTCTTCACTTTCTGCCATAGGGGTGGTGTCATCTGCATATCTGAGGTTATTGATATTTCTCCCGGCAGTCTTGATTCCAGCTTGTGCTTCTTCCAGCCCAGCGTTTCTCATGATGTACTCTGCATATAAGTTAAATAAGCAGGGTGACAATATACAGCCTTGCCATATTCCTTTTCCTATTTGGAACCAGTCTGTTATTCCATGCCCAGTTCTAACTGTTGCTTCCTGACCTGCATATAGGTTTCTCAAGAGGCTGGTCAGGTGGTCTGGTATTCCAGACCTTTCTGAATCTCTTTCAGAATTTTCCACAGTTTATTGTGATCCACACAGTCAAAGTCTTTGGCATAGTCAAGAAAGCAGAAATAGATGTTTTCCTGGAACTCTCTTGCTTTTTCGATGATTCAGCGGATGTTGGCAATTTGATCTCTGGTTCCTCTGCCTTTTCTAAAACCAGCTTGAACATCAGGAAGTTCACGGTTCACGTATTGCTGAAACCTGGCTTGGAGAATTTTGAGCATTACTTTACTAGCGTGTGAGATTAGTACAGTTGTGTGGTAGTTTGAGCATTCTCAGTGCATGTTTAATCATTAATAATTTAAAGACTCCTACAGAAATTAACTTCTGCTTTTTGTTTGTGAATTTAGACTAATTTAATTAGAAATTACAATTGTCCTCATTGCTGTGGTACATGAAAACTTCTGTGTATGTCAGATTATGGGGGCAGACTGCAGCAGTAACAGTAAAAGACTTATCAACAATAAGATACTTTTTTTTTTCTTTGCCATTCCTCAGAGATAAAAAGTCTCAAGCATATATATCTATCTTCTTATATATATGATGGTATATAAAACACAGACATGAAAATTATTATGTCATCTATCTCTCTGTATCTACCTATCCAACATATAATTGAACAATACACAAAGCAGGTAGGGGATCAAAGAACATGATCCTGTTATTTCAGAAGCTCATAAGTTATTCACAAAGTAAAAATATATAGCTATAGGAAGGAGTAGAAATGACGTATGAGAATATGAAATGAAGAACATATGTTGGATTTGTATCACAGTATTTCAAATAAAGGATAATAAGAGAAACTTACAGGAGAATAAATACACATTATGGATAATTTAGTTTGTGCTCTTATCTCAGTTTTTTCTAAATAGATAACTGAAGGTTATGAACATATGTACACTTTTCCCCTCCTCATGTTAACACATCCCTCTCCTCTTCCTTCTCGCTGGGGAATTACTTCTGTAAGTTACTTATTATACCTGTAGGCATTAATATTCTTTAAGCATTTGTTCTTTTAGTATAAGGTATATTAGGGTCTCACAATTATAGTAGGAAGGTCATTCCTATCTCTGTTGGTAATCTTTCTGAATATAAATATTTTATAAAACATAAAAGCATAATTTTCCCATTAAACATATTTAAATATTGCTTCATTATTTGGACAAACAATATTTCATTTTATTTTTATCAAGGATTTTTTGTACAACATTCTCCTTAAACAAGTGGTAGATTCAAATTATTTCATTTAATATAAATCTTCACAAGTGTCAAAAGTTCTGAAATATAATTTGGGAAAGGAAATTCTACCTTTTTAATTCAGTTAATTAAAAATCATAAAATATGAATCTAGAACAACAATCATGTCAATCACATATCTTCCTTTGCAGAAAGTTATGTCATAACAATCTCAAACAGCTATAAAATTCTATCCATGTGTGATTTCTATAACGTTAACTAGTTTGCAAAGTACTCTAAAACTATAAATACAAAACTGAATACATATTTAAAATTAGCTGAACTAAAATATGTTTTGGTTTATTAATCTTTTTTCCCTCACTTCCAAGGGCAAATACTCTAGAGCATTAGCTACATGTTTTACAGCAAGAACAATTATTTATGCTAACTCAATAATTTATTGACATTTCAGTTTTGCTTGTACCCTCTGATTTCTTCATATGTAAAACATGTATAATAATTTCCTGTCTGAAAGTAACTGTAGCTTAGGTTTCAGTTCAGTTCAGTTCAGTCGCTCAGTCGTGTCCGACTCTTCGTGACCACATGAATCACAGCGCACCAGGCCTCCCTGTCCATCACCAACTCCTGGAGTTCACTCAAACTCACGTCCATGGATTCGGTGATGCCATCCAGCCATCTCATCCTCTGTCATCCCCTTTTCTTCCTGCCCCCAATCCCTCCCAGCATCAGAATCTTTTCCAATGAGTCAACTCTTCACATGAGGTGGCCAAAGTACTGGAGTTTCAGCTTCAGCATCATTCCTTCCAAAGAACACCAAGGACTGATCTTTAGAATGGACTGGCTGGATCTCCTTGCAGTCCAAGGGACTCTCAAGAGTCTTCTCCAACACCACAGTTCAAAAGCATCAATGCTTAGGTTTGCACAGAAGTAAGTTCATCATTCTTGTCACTGCCATTTTTTTCTTTTTCATATTTATGCATATTTAAAAGCATCTGATGATATTTCTTTAATTTATATAATTTTGGCTGTGCTGAGTCATCATTGCTGTGTACAGGCTTTCTCTAGTTGTGGCAAGTGTGGGCTACTCTTTGGTTACAGTGTGTGCGCTTCTCATTCTGGTGGCTTTTCTCATTGTGGAGCATGGGCTCTAAGGTTGGCAGACTTTGACATTTGATAACATAGGTGTTTCTTTGAAGTCACTTGAGCTGTGTGCCCTACGGTCTACCTTTAGAGGTCTGCGCTTGCTCTGCTTCTAAAGAAAAAAAGTTATTCCAAATGATTTAGTTGAATTTTGTTTGAGACAACAATGTAGCCAAATTTTATTTTACATTATGAAATTTTGAAGAGCACAGATTTACTCACCCAATTCTTGAAAAAGGCAACTAATAAGGAATAGTTATCCTTAATAAGGTCTCCTGCAGGTGGATTCATTGCCATTAGTGCCACCTGGGAAGCCCTATCCTTAATTGGGACAGACATGGTATATAAAAGCTTGAGAGTGTTTATTAATCTCGAGTAATTTAGTGTTAAGTATCTCGAGCAACTTAATCATTGATAACCTCAGTTATTTCACATACAGAGCTGTTCATCATGCACATCATCATGGGCAACTTTACGTGTCACCTTGACTGTGTCACAGAATGCCCAGAGAGCTGGATAAACATTATTTCCAGGTTTGTCTATGAGAGTACTTCTGAAAGAGATCAGCATTTGAATCTGTGGGCTGAATAAAGCTGATGGCTCTCTACAATGTGGGTATCACCCAATCCACTGTGAGGCCTGAATAGAATAAAAAGGTGGAGGAAGACTGAAATATCTCTGCCTAACTGCTGAGCTGGACATCAAATATCTCCTGCCTCTGGCTTTCTTATTTCTTTGGCCTTTGGATTCAGACTGGAATCCATACCATCAACTGCCTCTTAGTCAAAGTATATCAATAGCTTTCCTGGGTTTCCAGTTTGCAGATGGTGGACTACGGGACTTCTCTGCCTCCATATTCATATGAGATAATACCTTATGATAACTATTTTACAGGCTTCTGCTATCTCACAGTAGAGCATTCTTATGAAACTTTCCATAAGTGAAATGACATAAAGCAAAGAAGCAATTACCTTAGGACACATCTTGTTAATGAATGAATAAAACAAGTAGAGGGCAAGCCAGATGCTTTCAGAGTTTAAAGCTATGGCATCTTGATGCTAAGAGCTTGGCCATGTCACTTTCACTGCTTGGGGTGTACTGCCTCTATAATCTCTCACTGCAAAACAGATGCTAAACAGCATTTCACTCTTCACTTTTTCTGGATAATAGAAAAAAACCTCTTCTCATTTCTTTCAGTTAGCAAAAACGAATTCTAATGTAAGCCTTTTATAAAAGCAAAGTGGTATAAAGTAAACTCAAAAAGTATGGGACATTGGTACATGTAACCTATTGACTGTTTCTTTAGAGAACTTTGACTAATACACAGATGCAGTTTCTATACTTAGGATATCAAAATTTTTTCATATAGGCTAATGTATAATTTGTAAAAAGGGTTCCATGATCAGTTCATGCAAAATTATTATTAGATTTTTATGTAGCACACCCAATCTTACTACATAAAATGCTTGTAAATTTTGAAAAACAAACATTGAAGCTATTTTTTTTATGAACTGACCATAACAGTCAAGACTTGGCAAAGTCAGAAACCATGCCACGGCTATATATCATGGAAATCAATCTATTTCTACAATCTATTTCATACATGTTGATTAGATTATATTTCCTTTAACAATGAAAAAATACAATGTGAAGATCAATCATATTTTCATCAGTACCATGTTATTCCCTTCATTAACATTTTGGAAAATAAACAGCCCTTGAATGTATACCTGATTCTTTGCTACCCTATGGACTGCAGCCTGTGCCACGTTCCTCTCTCCATGAAATTCTCCAGGGAAGAATACTGGAGTGGATTGCCATTTTCTTCTCCAGGGAATCTTTCCAAACCAGGGATTGAACCCAAGTCTCCTGTACTGGAAACAGATTCTTTACCATCTGAGCCAGATAAATTGGCTTCTTTTATGTCAAATCTCTTCTTTTCACAGCTATTTGTAAGGCCTCCCCAGACAGCCATTTTGCTTTCTTTGCATTTCTTTTCCATGGAGATGGTCTTGATCCCTGTCTCCTGTAGAATGTCACGAACCTCCATCCATAGTCCACCAGGCACTCTATCTATCAGATCTAGGCCCTTAAATCTATTTCTTACTTCCACTGTATAATCATAAGGGATTTGATTTAAGTCATACTTGAATGGTCTAGTGGTTTTCCCTACTTTCTTCAATTTCAGTCTGAATTTGGTAATAAGGAGTTCATGATCTGAGCCATAGTCAGCTCCCGGTCTTGTTTTTGCTGACTGTATAGAGCTTCTCCATCTTTGGCTGCAAAGAATATAATCAATCTGATTTTGGTGTTGACCATCTGGTGATATCCATGTGTAGAGTCTTCTCGTGTGTTGTTGGAAGAGGGTGTTTGCTATGACCAGGGCGTTCTCTTGGCAAAACTCTATTAGCTTTTGCCATGCTTCATTCTGTATTCCAAGGCCAAATTTGCCTGTTACCCCAGGTGTTTCTTGACTTCCTACTTTTGCATTCCAGTCCCCGATAATGAAAAGGACATCTTTTTTGGGTGTTAGTGCTAAAAGGTCTTTTAGGTCTTCATAGAACCATTCAACTTCAGCTTCTTCAGCATTGCTGGTTGAAAACGTCAGTTTTCTTTCCAATCCCAAAGAAAGGCAATGCCAAAGAATGCTCAAACTACCAGACAATTGCACTCATCTCACACACTAGTAAAGTAATGCTCAAAATTCTCCAAGCCAGGTTTCAGCAATACGTGAACCGTGAACTTCCTGATGTTCAAGCTGGTTTTAGAAAAGGCAGAGGAACCAGAGATCAAATTTCCAACATCCACTGGATCATCGAAAAAGCAAGAGAGTTCCAGAAAAACATCTATTTCTGCTTTCTGGACTATGCCAAAGACTTTGACTGTGTGGATCACAATAAACTGTGGAAAATTCTGAAAGAGATGGGAATACCAGACCACCTGACCAGCCTCTTAAAAAACCTATATGCAGGTGAGGAAGCAACAGCTAGAACTGGACATGGAACAACAGACTGTTTCCAAATAGGAAAAGGAGTACGTCAAGGCTGTATATTGTCACCCTGCTTATTTAACTTCTATGCAGAGTACATCATGAGAAACGCTGGACTGGAAGAAGCACAAGCTGGAATCAAGATTTCTGGGACACATATCAATAACCTCAGATATGCAGATGACACCACCCTTATGGCAGAAAGTGAAGAGGAACTATAAAGCCTCTTGATGAAAGTGAAAGAGGAGAGTGAAAAAATTGGCTTAAAGCTAACATTCAGAAAACGAAGATCATGGCATCTGGTCCCATCACTTCATGGGAAATAGATGGGGAAACAGTGGAAACAGTGTCAGACTTTATTTTTTGGGGGCTCCAAAATCACTGCAGATGGTGATTGCAGCCATGAAATTAAAAGACGTGTACTCCTTGGAAGGAAAGCTATGACCAACAGATATAGCATATTAGAAAGCAGAGATATGACTTTGCCAACAAAGGTCCATCTAGTCAAGGCCACAGTTTTTCCAGTGGTCATATGTGGATGTGAGAGTCGGACTGTGAAGAAAGCTGAGCACCAAATTATTGATTCTTTTGAGCTGTGGTGTTGGAGAAGACTCTTGAGAGTCCCTTGGACTGCAAGGAGATCCAACCAGTCCATTCTAAAGGAGATCAGCCCTGGGAATTCTTTGGAAGGAATGATGGTAAAGCTGAAACTCTAGTACTTTGGCCACCTCATGCGAAGAGTTGATTCATTGGAAAAGATTCTGATGCTGGGAGGGATTGGGGGCAGCAGAAGGGGACGACAGAGGATGAGATGGCTGGATGGCATCACCGACTCGATGGACGTGAGTTTGAGTAAACTCCAAGAGTTGGTGATGGACAGGAGGCCTGGCGTGCTGCAGTTCATGGGGTCGCAAAGAGTCGGACACAACTGAGCGACTAAACTGAACTGAGCTGATGTCAAATCTGTCTAGTTCCCTGAAGGAATCCATAAAATGTCATCCCAAAATATGACATAAAATTGACATATTGATATATAAATCATTTTTTATATATTGATTATATAATCATTGAGCTGAAGGCAATTAAAAGCCTTCCCTCTTCTACCTAAGGGAAGGGGAGAAACCTTTCTTCTAGTGTAGACTCCTGTCAGCCCAGAGACAGCAACAGAGAAATCTGCAAGCAAAACTTATTCCATTAGTTTCCTTCTATACACTTGAGTTTCCCTCCATTTGCTGCCCAGAAGCCTGGAACTGCTTTCCCTTGTCCTGTCAATTCTCTTTGAATTTATTGTTCTTTTTTCTAAGGAAGCTATATAAGCTGGAATTCTCTATCACAACTTTGAGTTACTTTTTTATTAAGGTCTTTTTCCGGTGTGATGTGCTGTACACATTAATAATCTGTTTGGATTTTTCTAGCTGCTGTTGCTGCTAATCTGTCATTTTGTTACAGAGTCCCAGTTGAAAACCTAAAATCAAAAGAGGTCAAGTTTTTTTTTTTTTTTGGGGGGGGGTGTATAGAATTAAATAGGGGACAACGTTCATTTCTATCCATACAAATATCAAACTGATCTTACATCATTTACTGAAAAAAATTGTCTTGTGCATATGAAAAATAATAAAATATCTAGCAAAGGGATAGATATGCAACATTCATGGTTTGGAAGACAAAATACAGTTGAGATTTCAATTAAGTTAACTGTCGATGTGATACCATGCTAATCAAAATTTTAGAATTTTGTGTGTATATTCCTGTGTGCATGTGTGCATGTGCCTGTATAAGTGATATTTTTAAAAGGCTTCTGAAAACGCTGTCAGATCTATATAGTTAAGAGAATGTCTATATAGTTATAGATATAGAATATATAATATATAGGATATAGGATATATAGACTATCTCTAATGTTAAGAGACTCACAAAGGAAAGTTAAAGTTCTCAGGGTTTACATCTTTTTTGTTTGCGTGTGTGCTCAGTTGCTCAGTCGTGTCTAACTCTTTGTGACCCCAAGGACTTTAGCCTGCCAGGCTCCTATGTCCATGGGGTTTTCCTGGCAAGAACACTGGAGTGGGTTGCCATTTCTTCCTTCAGAGGATATTCCTGATCTAGGGATCAAAACCATGTCTCCTGAGTCTTCTGCATTGGCAAGTGGATCCTTTACCCCTGAGCCCTTTCACTTTCAGGAGACTGTTACTTCTTCTGGGTGCTATTTTCTCTTCCCTCTTTGTGGCTTGTATATAGAAAATAGTGACTCATCAGTGCTACACTCAATCCAGTGACTTTACTATATATACTTATTAAATCTAAGAAGTTGTTTTTAATGATGAATGTTTCTAGATACCGAAAAACATAATCTGTGACTAGTGAAAATTTTACTTTATTCTTTTCAAAGCTTTAAGATGCTTTTTATTGCATTATTTCAATTGTTAAGACCTCCTAGTACTATGTGAATAAAGTAGGGAAAATGGGTATTATATTGTTGCTCATATCAAGGGAACAGTGTTCAAAATTTCACCCTAAATAGGATGCCAATTGTAAGTAAAAAATATCCACAATCAACTAACAAAGTTCTCTATCTTCCTATTTATTCTTATTCTGAGAGATTTTAGGGTTTTTCTTCATAACATATATGTGCTGAATTTTAGCAGATGTTTTTCCTGCATTTATTGAGATGATCATATGATTCTCTCTTATTCTAAATTTGTGCTTTATATTGGTTGATTTTTAAATGTAAAACTATGCCTGCATTCCCTAGATATACTCTTTGAATATGAGAAGTATTGGCTTAGAATTTTATTTTATTGCAATGCCTCTATCATATACTTGTAAGAAGATTATGCCACTCTCTTTATTGAGAAACATGCTTCATTCCTTTTATCTGAATGATGTGAAGATTAATATTTCTTACATTAAGATTTGCAAGATATCACCAGTGAACAATTTTGTAAACACATAAAATATCTTCTTAATTTCAGATGTACTTTAAAATTACTAGATGCACTTTTAACTTTTTTAGAGACTATAATTCTGTTAGATTAGAAATTTTCTATCTTATGTCTGTTTTTATTATTATGTCACCGTATGTTCATTTTTCCTTTGCATATTTAGCATATTAATAACAGCTAATTAAGAAATCTTGCCAGCTAACCTCAATATCTTGATGGTTGTAAGTTTTCTTCTATAGTTTGTTTTAGTTTTTTTCAGTTAAATATCCATAACAATTTTCTGCCTATTCTCACATCTATGATCTGTTTTCTCCTACTCTGGACCTTGTATGTGATACAATTTTAGTTACTTCAAAGAGAAGAACACTTTTCCATAGAAGGCTGGGTAAAGGCTGATCACATTAATCCAAGAACTGAGCCAGCATTGGACTGGTTTATTGCCTTCATGTTACTATATATCCCCCTGTAGTAAAGAATCTGCTTGCAATGCAGTAGACCTGGGTTCAATCTCTGGGTCAGGAAGATCCCCTGGAGAAGGGAATGGCTACCCACTACAGCATTACTATGTATGTCTCTGATTCTTGTGCATCAATCTCTCCTCCGCCTCTCTCTTACTCTCTTGCATAAACCTATTAAACTGAAAAAATACAGTCTGTCAGAATTTCTGTAGCTAGTTCTTATCCTCTGCCACGTACACATTGAAAATGTGATGAATGTATTGCAAAGACCAGTCACAAGCTTGTAATACATTGCTTGCCCCTAGCAGGTTCCTATCTTTAGCTTGGTGAAATGTTGGGAAATGTTACTCAACATTTCTGCTTCCAGGAGGACCTCCTTCCCTTCTCATCTCCAGCCTCCTGCCTCTTCTGAGAATTCAGCAAATACCCTGTGGGATAAGCTAGCTGTGCATCTAGGGGCTCTTTCATCTTTCTATTTGCAATGAACACCACACAGAACTATGAAAGCTCTATTGCTTTCTTACAACTGCTTTCTTACAACTGCTTTCTCTTTCTGCCTTGACCAAGTTCAGAATTAACAAATATCCTCAGGGAAAGTAAAAGGTCAAAGATTCTCAGCTCACTCTGGAAGAACACATTCATCTCTGGAATTTTAATTACTTTTTTTTTAATTACTACTACCACTTACTGTTCCTTTTATATTACTACTTTGTAGTTGTGTTTTATCTAGGTGGTATATATGTCATTTAATCTACAAAACAAAGAATTTTAAGTAAAAATGGCTTTTTATGTATGGTGACATTTACAAATATTTTATTAGAAATATTACACTATCATTCCAAATATAAACCTCCCCTTTAAGATTATATTTTGCTGCTTTTAAGACTTTTTTAATACCCACTATAACTTCCAATGAATTATTACAAAGCTGGTCTTTAATTCCTTCTCAAGGGATATCCTGAGCCATATCCTTGATTTATTTTTCAACAACTGGAATCTCCACCAATTGAACAAAGCTAAATACATTGACCATAATCATGTAGACCCTAGACTGTTTGGAACCAGAAGGTTGATGATGTTGACTCCTGATAACTCATCATCAACTAATAAGAAGAGTGTCCAGGAGCTTATCTGACACCCTGAGTCCCTCTCCCCAATACTGTATTTGAAAACCCTATCCTGAAGTCCACAGAGGAGCTCAGGTCTTTTGAGTATTGAATGCATGCTAGGTTGCTTCAGCCACGTTCAACTCTCTTTGGCCCTATGGACTATAGCACACCAGATTCCTCTGTCCATGGGATTCTCAAGACAAGAATATTAAGAGTGGGTGGCCATGCCCTCCTCTGGGGATCTTCCCAACCCAGACATCAAATCTGCATCTCTTATGTCTCCTGCATTGGCAGGTGGGTTCTTCACCACTATGGCCACCTGGAAAGCCCCTTTTGAGCATTAGCCCTCTGTATTCCTTGCTTGGCTTTGCAATAAATGTTGCACTTTTCCTTCACCCCAATCATGTGTCAGTAAGCTGACTTTATTACACACAGGCAAGGAGACTCAAATTTGGTTTTGTAACAAGATGATAGAACAGCAGAATTCTACAGCAGGAGTCAGCAAATCTTTATGTAAAAATCCAGATAGTAAACAATGCTTCTAACAACTCAAGAGTGATAAACAGCAACTCATAAATAATACACAAATTAATAGGACAGCTGTATTCAAATAAAACTGTATTCATGAGAACAAGTAGGTAGGTCAGATTTGAGCTGTTGGAAATAATTTTCTATCACCTATTCAACAACATGAAAATGCTGAAACACTTACTTTATAAAAATCAATTGACTTCTAGTCTCTGATCAGACATCCTAAGACTTTGGAAGTATCCCTTCTGCCTTTACCACTAAAAAACCTGGACATACTTAAAATCAACAAACTTTTCTTGTACTCGTTAGAGAATTGAAGTCACAAGGAAAACCTCCATCCTAAAACCCAGAGAGACAGGTACAGCAAGCTAGATGCAGCAACTAAAATCTGGAGCAATGAACTGAAAGGAAAAATTCAACAGCAATGTTGATAAGTTGTTGGAGATTGAGTGTGAAGTATTAAGAGAATGAGACACTCCTGCAGACTGCAGAATTACGAGGAGCTCTCCAGGAACCCTACCACCTTCTCACAGTGAGGATCCAGGGACGATCCCTAATAACTCTGGCAGAGTCAGAAAGTGAGTAGGCATTTGCAACATGCCCAGAGACTACACTTTAAAAAAAGTTTACTCTCCAGAAAAAAACAACTGGCCAGAGCACAGCAGAGAAAGGAATTCCTCTATCCTTCAGCATCCTTCAGCTTTCCTAATCTACCTGAGGGAGAAAAAAAAAACTTAGTCAACATGAATCAAGCCTTGAGGAAAATATAGTGAGAATGCTCCAACCTGACTAAAAAGATAAATCTTAAAATCTAACCAATAGGTGCAGAAAATGATTTGACAACAATTATACTTATTCATGATAAAAATTCCAAAAATCTAGTGATAAATAGCAACTTCCTCAATGCCGGGGTCCAGACCCCACAGGATCGAGGGGAACCCTCAGGAGAAACTGCGTTGGTGAATGAATGAATTAGAGAGGAACAGAGGAGAGAAAGAAGCTGATATTCCTTGTTTTACACAGAAAGCCAATAAGGCCCCGAGACAAGGAACTTGTTCTGTTCACGGAGGCCCCAGGTGCCCTCCCGGTCTCCTGAGGGAGTGAAGACGCAGAACTTCTTCCCGTTCAGGTCTTAGAAACCTGGGCAGATAAGTGAATGCAGGGAGCCTCTACGCTCCAAGGGATCAGCCTGAAAAAGAGAGTAAGAGAGAAAAAGAAAAGAAAAGGAAAAATAAAAGACACGGGATGACCAAGCTTCTTTGAGCGAGGCCCATAACTTTATTTTCAAAAGGAACGTTTATACCTTAATTTGTACATAGAAGGAAATGAAAGATACAAGGTTATGCAGAGTCAGCCCAAACATTCCAGCAGTTTTGCCTTTATCGAAACCAGGATTTTTTCTGCATACCTTTCCCACAATGTTGTGTACATTATCTTCTGGCCTTGGAGGCCTGTGAACATTTTATGACCCTCTTTTGATAAAGGCTGCTCAACCAGAAAACTTATTTTCCCTCAAGGTGTTTTTTTTGTTTTTTTTTTTTTTTATTTCTAATCTATGTCAGCCTCAGAAAATGCTAAACAGAGTTACATTTCTCATGGAGCAAAGGTGCAGTGAGTTACAAGAACGAACCAATTAGCTCAAAGGTCTGATGTGGTTAATTTCAAGGCTACACTTGTTTTTCTTACATTCCAACTATGTTAACTAATGCACTCCCAGGTGCACAGTGGATAAGAGATATGGGAACTTAGCAACAAGCACTGGCCCAAGAATGAAATCCTACACCAGCACTACTCTAATAGCTTTTAACTCTTTGAAAGGCTCTATGTTTTAGGCTTCCCGTGCCTCTCACAGTTGGGAGGCTGTGAACAAGCATATGCGTAGCTGCAAGAGTCTGGATAAACCTGCCAAGCAAGCTAGAATGCTAACAGAGGGGGTTTGAATCAAAATATTCCTCTCATGTCCAGGAGACTTATTAGCTAGAGCCCTAAGTTGATTTTTTCAGAGAAAGGTGGTTGGGGATAGCACCCTGTTAATGTCAGGAGAGCTGGTGAAAGGCACAAAATAGTAAGACAGACAGATTTTGGTTTTGGGGTAGATGCTCGAGCTGGTCCAGGGAGTCCCTCGAATTCTGATCCTCCTTTGCCCATCAGATCTTCTCTGTATGACCTCTGTCATGGGTGGGATCTCCCGTGGTGGCTCCCAGCATCTCAACTTGATAAAAGAACATCTCTACCTTTGGTTAACATCATATTTAATGGTGAGTCACTAGAAAATGCCTGCTGAAGATCAATATAAACGTAAGGATAACTCACCACTCGTACTCAATATTACAGTGAATGTCCTAGCCAGTGCAAAAGACAAGTGAAAAAAAAAAAAAAAAGAAGGTATGTGGAATGAAAAAGAAAAAATAAAACTGTTATTTCCATTTTATTATCTCACACCTTGGTGTTATTATATTTAAATTCAAATTGCTTGGATTAGGTGGTATCTCATATCTTTGGGTTTAACTCTTTCATCAGTTTTGAAAAATTCTCAGCCACTACTACTTCATACTTAGTACTTCTGTATATTCTCTGTCTTCATTTCTTGCACTTCATTAAGTGTACATATTTTTACAAATTTTCACATTTTGATGCTTTTAGTTGTAGTGTTTCATCATTTTCTCCTACTGTGTTGTAATAGTATATTTTCCTATTAATAGAACCCATCCATTTTCTTGTTAAGTGAATTTGAGTAAAGAATGTCGTTTTATCACTATATAGGCTCTAAACACATAACTGTCAAAATTCTGACTTTATACACACACATACACACACACTCAACAAAGTAAGGGTCCATATGTTTCTGTGTCTTATTATTATCTAGGAAATAACCCTCTAGATGTGTTTATCTAGGAGTGTTTTAAACTGAGACTCTAGGGTAAATGCTGGGGCTCTTCCTGTTTGGTTCCTTCCAAAGGTGGTCTGTTTTTCTTCAGAATTACAAGATTCTTATCAACACTGATTTAGTTTTCAAATATTTGTAGCATACCTTCCTAGCATACTTCCCCATGCTAATTTAGAATATGAGAAAATGTCCTAAGTGGATATTGGGCTGGGTGTGTGATTCACTTCTCCTTTCCCTCCTCCTAAACTGAATCCTAGTTTGACAACCCACTCCAGTACTCTTGCCTGGAAAATCCCATGGACATAGGAGCCTGGTGGGCTACAGTTCATGGGGTCACAAAAAGTCAGACACGACTGAGTGACTTCACTTTCACTTTTCACTTTCATGCATTGAAGAAGGAAATGGCAACCCACTCCAGTGTTCTTGCCTGGAGAATCCCAGGGACAGGGGAGCCTGGTGGGCTGCTGTCTATGGGGTTGCATAGGGTCGGACACGGCTGACGTGACTTAGCAGCAGCAGCAGCCCCTCAAGAATATGATTTCTGTCTGCCTAGCACCCAAAAGGTTACCTAAATATCTATTCACATTTCTGCTTCTCTGTATGTATTATGGATATATTAAACTTTACATCATTTATATATGAATATACATTTATAGCTGAAATTCCAGTATTTTGGCCACCTGATGCGAATAGCTGACTCATTTGCAAAGACTCTATGTTGGGAAAGATTAAAGGCAGGAGGAGAAGGGGACGAAAGAGGATGACATGGTTAGATGGCATCACTGACTCAATGGACAGGAGTTTGGGTAAACTCTGGGAGCTGGTGATGGACAGGGAGGCCTGGTGTGCTGCTTTCATGGGATCACAAAAAGTTGGACACGACTCAGCGACTGAACTGAACTGAATGCATTTATCTGGAGTATGTTCTTACAGATTCTTTGCTGAAAGGAGCGCATAACTTTTATCATTAAAAAGTAGGTCACTAAGGCACTGCCATCAGGTGAATGAACACAACTGTATCACAACTATACTATTAACTTATCTGAGTACAGGATTCACATTGCTAGGAAAGAACTCTTGACTATGTGTTCATTAGTAAAATGGGAAACTGGCATGAGATGGGGTTTTCTAATAACAGGAATGAAGGAAAGAAATTTACTAGGCAAAAAAAAACAGACAGCTATTAGAAGTGAAACAATAAATTGTTAATCATCACACACAAATAAGTATTATATTGAAAGGGCTAAATCAGTAGAAATGCTAGTAGAAACAAAAGATATACTGTTTTTGTAACTGGAGACTTTAACATAAGTCAATAAGAGAAAATATAAGCAAAGATCTATGATTAGAAAAAAAAGTGCTCCTTTTTTTTTTTTTTTGCCATTGCCAGTGACATTAAAACAAATAATTGAAGAGATGACCAAAAAAAAATCTAACTCAATTTAACCAATAGTTACCATGTAGTTTTTTGTACAGGTACTCTCCTAGGTAAAGTTAATGTAATGTTGAATGCATTCTCAAGTTCATATATATATATATATATCATTTACTCATATATATATATAATTCTTAAGACCCATATAATATATATAGTTTTTAAAAAAATAATAAACTGCAATATATAATCTCAGAAATCTGCACAGTAAATTAGTATGCCAGGTGATTCATCCATTCAACTATTAATTCACTCATATATTAAAAGTTTATAAAGTGATATACTTAAGGAATTATTTAATTACAAAATTAAAAGATGAATGAAATAGAAAAGAGAAAAATCAATGAAATTAACACATGTACACAAAATATCTTAAGAAACAGAAATAAAAGCAACCACTGAGAATAGGGGATTATAAAAGAGAGGGAGATAAAGTACATATATAGAGAGAGTGGCATCAGCAAAAACTCAACTTCCTGTCATCCCAATTTAGAGTTTTAAACTCAAAAATTATTTACTCTGTGGCATGTCACTGGTCTCTTTGGCAGATGAATGATATTTGGAAAACTGCAGATTGACTCTTAAAGTCTGACTTATTAAGTTTTTGATGTGCTTGAAATAATTAGATATATTAAATTTATAATTGTAATCTGAAGTGTCATGAGAATTTAATGAAGTTTATAAATGGTGTTTTATGGCTGGGAACATTTAATCTGTCAAATATACAAGTTAATTGAGCATAAGCCAAAGAACAGGACTTAAATGTACTTAATTCCACCAAAAAACTTTTTCCACTTATAAATAGAATGAGATGTGTAAAGAAAGTATAAGGCTTAAGAAATAAAATGTATTAATTACAACCATGAGAAAATAAATATTACTAAAATGCAAGTACAAAACATTATTTTCCTTGCATAATAAGCCTCATCAATTTTTTTTAAAAATGTCTATTTGTTTAAGTATCTTTGAGGTCTAGGAGGAAGCATTTGGAGAATATGAGGCTATCTTTACAGCCAAGAAATAACAGTCCAACCAAGTTAGAATATATATAAAACAATAGTACTGCTACTGGTCTGTTCCAACACTGAACTCATTCATACATTGGGTTACATATGTCAAATAGACAGAGACATTACTGAAGATTTCATAGGAACACGGGACAGAATGCTTTTATTTTTGCTTATATTATTTATTTGTTAGGAAAGGGGAGAGAAATCAAAGCGTATCATGAGTACCTGCTGCCTACCATCCTATTTGCTCCCATCTTCTTTCCTCAAGAATGTAACACCTGGGGGGCCATTGTCTTTTATAAACTCCTTTTATTTGTAGCTTGATATTTTTGACATAATATGTAGAATTTTAATCACTCTTCAAATTATATTTTAGTTTTTAATGTTTAATTTTATTTTTTAATTTATTTATTTTAATTGGAGGCTAATTACTCTACACCATTGTGGTGATTTTTGCCACACATTGACATGAATCAGCTATGGGTGTACATGTATGTTTTCTGTTCCTTTGTTGCCCTTTTGTTACCACATTCTGGGTCTATCACATATAGAAACTGTTCATTTTTTCAATCCTTAACCAGCCCCACTCCTCCTCTTCTCTTTTGCAGTATATGTTGGGCCCATTCAGTGGATCTTTGATTTACTTATTATAATACTCAATTTTCAAACTTCTATTTTATAGTTTCCTCTAGTACACTGAGATTTGCTATTTTATCACTCATTTTGTCTGTTTTAACTTATTTATTTTTCTTTAAATTCTTGAACACATTTTGAATAATTACTTTAAATCTTTGGTTGACAATTCCAAATTAGGTGCCCTTTTATGTCTCTGTTAGCTATTTATTTCCTGGTTATTTCTTTGTCTTCCTGCTTACTGACATGTCTACTAATCTGTATTGAATGCTGCCTGTTACAGATGTTATATGCCTGGATTTGGATGATTTTCTTTAAAAATGTTGAATTTTGTTGTGGAAAAGATTTAACTCACTGGCAGACTGATTTATCATGCTGAGTGAGAACTGAATTTAGGTTTGCTAATCCAAGTGTCAAGTAGTCATTACTTTAAGGCTAGTGCAGTCTTGCAATACATAGACTTTGAGAGGTCTTTATGGAACACGTGTGATATTATGTAATGTCTGTCATTTGAAACTGTAATATTTTCCAGTACACATATAAATGCACAGTACCTTAACAGAGTTGCTACAGAAGTTCTATAGCCATTAAAAAAGATCTGATTTATCTTAACTTAGAGGTTCTCAACCAGGGGTGATTTTGCATCCTAAGGACTATTTGATAATAGCTGGAGATATCTGTGGATGTTATCTTAAAGTGGTCAATGTTACTGACATTTATTGGTAGAGGCCTGTGTGCCAATAAACATATCCTATAACACTCCACCACAAAAGAATATTCATCCTGTGCATATCTCGTGTATGGGTAAATTTTCCAAAATTTTCTATTTTCTGTGAATATATTCACAGAAAGTTTCTGAACCACACAAACACAGGATATAAGGTGTATTTTGAAAGTCATATTGTATTTATAATCATAAAAAATTAATACATCTAGCACCGAAAGTACTGCTAAACATCAAAGATACTGTATATTAACATCAATCTGTTATTTTATCCAACAAATAAGCTAATATTAATGACTTTCTGGTGTCACTGAGTTTGATGAGATGTAATTTTAGCTTTTTTTTAAACACAAAAATGTGAAGATAAAAGTAACTCCCTCCCAGGTGCACAGTGGTATAGAATTCACCTGCCAGTGCAGGAGATGCGGGTTCAGACCCTGGGTTGGGAAGATCGCTTGGAGTAGGAAGTGACAACCCACTCCAGTATTCTTGCCTGGAAATTCCATGGACAGTGAAGCCTTGTGAGTTACAGTCCATGTCACAAAGAGTCGGATATGACTGAGAACACACACATGCATGCATCTAAAATGTATCAAAATTTTCACATTCCACAAGGCATCAAATAACAGCAGTGAATCATTCATTTGTGTTGTGTAGTATATGATATTTATTTACTGGAGAAGGAAATGGCAACCCAATCCAGTATTCTTGCCTGGAGAATCCTGTGGACGAAGGACCCTGGTGGGCTGCCTTCTATGGGGTCGCACAGAATTGGACACGACTGAAGCGACTTAGCTTGCATGCAAACATATAATAGTTAAAACTAGTTTCATTTATTTCACTTCCTCAGCACAACATTTTTTTCTAAATAGACTGATAATTAGGAATACTGTTATTCATAGGTTATAATATAGGCTATGTCCATGTACATAATTATGCTGCATACAAGATAGGACTTCTAGTAAAACAACTCAGAAATGTGTATCCTTTTAACAGAAGAGTCCATAATAACATACAATAAGCAGTTGCATGCAAAATGATTATCACAGCTTCAGTGGCTACATATGATTTTAATATTAATAGTTTGTCTGCCAGATGTACTAAAAGCCATAATGTACTCTGCTTCACTGAATGTCCAAAGGTATTCATTCTTGAAATTATAATACAGTACTTTTAAAAAGGCAGAACAAAATAGGAAAATAGTAGTCATTCAGGAAATTGAAGATATTTTGGGAACAGGGATGTCGTGGCCTTTTATCTCCTATGCTTAGTATATTGTCTTTCACATCCTAGCTAAATGGTGGTTAAAAAATGATAGTGCATAATTTTTATTCCAGATAAATATTAAATGTAATACTTTTATCACAATTTTATTACTACAACTCTATCCATAAAATGTCTAATGTCTATAATTGTATTGAGGGTGTTGAAAAGCATTTTCATGTACATTAAAATAATTCAGTCTCATAACTTGAATGCTGGATCTTAGTGCTTGCATTTAATCAATAAACGAAATGAGTTTCAAAACCTGGACTGATTTATCTATGATTGCCATAGAGCAAAAAAGTAATAATAAATAAAATTTTCTTTTAAATTGAGATTGAATGATTCTTGCTTTTTTCTAATATACTGCAGCTAAATTTTATTAGTATTTTAATATATTGGCTAACTTCACTTCATGGGAAATAGATGGGGAAACAGTGGAAACAGTGTCAGACTTTATTTTGGGGGGCTCCAAAATCACTGCAGATGATAACTGCAGCCATGAAATTAAAAGATGCTTACTCCTTGGAAGAAAAGTTATGACCAACCCAGATAGGATATTCAAAAGCAGAGACATTACTTTGCAAACTAACGTCTGTCTAGTCAAGGCTATAGTTTTTCCAGTGGTCATGTATGGATGTGAGAGTTGGACTGTGGAGAAGGCTGAGCACCAAAGAATTGATGCTTTTGAACTGTGGTGTTGGAGAAGACTCTTGAGAGTCCCTTGGACTGCAAGGAGATCCAACCAGTTCATTTTGAAGGAGATCAGTCCTGGGTGTTCTTTGGAAGGTATGATGCTAAAGCTGAAGCTCCAGTACTTTGGCCACCTCATGAGAAGAGTTGACTCACTGGAAAAGACTTTGATGCTGAGAGGGATTGGGGGCAGGAGGAGAAAGGGACGACAGAGGATGAGATGACTGGATGGCATCACTGACTTGATGGACGTGAATCTGAGTGAACTCGGGAGTTGGTGATCGACAGGTAGGCCTAGCTTGCTTCAATTCATGGGGTCGCAAAGAGTCGGACATGACTGAACAACTGAACTGAAGTGAAGTGAACTGACAAAAGAGAAAGTTAATGGCACATTTTAAAATGTGGCAAACTGCATAAATTTATTAATAAAAATACTTTTTTACTGAGGCATCTACTTTTAAATCCATGTACTGATTAGAGAAAAATAATGTACTAAAAGCTGGTATCCAACATTATCCTTGAAATAAACCTGATCTCTCTGAAGATTATCAGGTGAATAAATAAGATATATGATATATATGTGATATATCTAGTATAAAAATTATTTGCATATGAAAAGTAATTCTGATGCAAACTTGACATCAGAATTCCCAATATATATAAGGGAAAATGGAATAATAAATGTATGGAGCACTATAAATTCTTATTATTAAAAGAAAAATTATCAGTTCAGTTCAGTTGCTCAGTCGTGTCTGACTCTTGGTGAACCCATGCACTGCGGCACTCTAGGCTTCTCTGTTCATCACTAACTCCTGGAGCTTACTCAAACTCATGTCCATCGAGTTGGTGATGCCATACAACCATCTCATCCTCTGTCATCCCCTTCTTCTCCCACCTTCAATCTTTCCCAGCATCAGGGTCTTTTCAGATGAGTCAGTTCTTTGCATCAGGTAGCCAAATATTGGAATTTCAGCTTGAGCATCAGTCTTTCCAATGAATATTCAGGACCCATCTCTTTTAGCATGTACAGGTTGGATCTCCTTGCTTTCCAAGTGACTCTCAAGAGTCTTCTCCAACACCACAGTTCAAAAGCATCAATTCTTCGGTGCTCAGCTTTCCTTATAGTCCAACTCTCACACCCATACATGACTACTGGAAAAACCATAGCTGTGACTAGATGGACTTTTGTCAGCAAAGTAATATCTCTGTCTTTTAATATGCTGTCTAGGTAGGTCATAGCTTTTCTTCCAAGCAGTGTCTTTTAATTTCATGGCTGCAGTCAACATCTGCAGTGATTTTTGGAGACCCCTAAAATTAAAGTCTCTCACTGTTTTCATTATTTCCCTATATATTTCCCATGAAGTGATGGGACCAGATGCCACAATCTTAGTTTTCTGAATGTTGATTTTTAAGCCAACTTTTTAGCTTTAAAAAGAGGTAAAACTCACCTCTTTTACTTCATCAAGAAGCACTTTAGTTCTTTTTCACTTTCGGCCATAATGGCGGTGTCATCTGCATATCTGAGGTTATTGATATTTCTCCCAGCAATCTTGATTCCAACTCGTACTTCATCCAGCCTGGCATTTTGCATGATATATTCTGCATGTAAGTTAAATAAGCAGGGTGACAATATACAGCCTTGATGCACTCCTTTCCAAATTTGGAACCAGTCTGTTGTTCCTTGTCCAGCTCTAACTGTTGCTTCCTGACCTGCATAGAGATTTCTCAAGAGGCAGGTCAGGTCGTCTGGTATTCCAATCTCTTTAACAATTTTCCATAGATTGTCAATTATGGAGAATTTGTGAAAATAAAAGATGTTTCAACTAGACTGAGTGGGCAAGGGGTAATATGATTTATTTGCAAAATGGTTCTATGTATCTCATCCACAGTGTAATTTGTCTGCTCCTCTCATTAATGGTAGAGAGAGTTTCTTCAACCTGGATTCTGAACTGGCCTTGTGTCTTGTCTTGATTAACAGAATATGGAAGAAGTGAGATCTTGCAAGGCCAAAGCTTAGGCCTCAAGAAGCTCCATGGCCTCTAGTTTTCCCTTGGGAACTCAGTCTTGAAGTCCATATGAGAAACTGTAATCAAGCTTTCTGGAGGACAGGAGGCTCATGAGAAGTAAGGTTCCCAAGCTGAGACAGTGCCACTTTTAGGCATGAGAGTGAGACAACCCTAGATCATCAAGCTCAAGGCACCACACGAATGCAACCTCACAAGTGATTTCAGAGTAGACTAGCCAAAGTAGTGCCTGGCTATCTCAAGTTCAAATTGCCAACACACTGAATTAGAGGCAATTATAAACAGTGGTTGTTTTAACCCAATAAGTTTGAAGAAAGTTTGTTATACCACAGTAGGTAAATACAGAGGATTTCCTGAAGAAGTAATTAAAGTCTGCTAAAATTGGAAATGCTGTGACAAAGTAGACTCAAAAGTACTAAGCACAGAAGGGAGAGCAAGTCTTTCAAGGATGCTGTGTGTTGTTTCAAAAATGCTTGGAAGCTGCAAGCATTTTATTTCTGGAGGAAGGTCAGGTATATGAAGAGACATGGCCTCAGAGTTTGACAGACTTTATATATTTTGTAGAATTTGGGATTCTATAGAGAAGCCAATGAGCACTATTGAAATATTTTAAAGCATGGGCAAGACCTTACTTTATCTGTTTAACCAGGTCACTCCTTCAACCAAATCTACATACACACGTTGAAAAATAATGTTGGTCAGTGGGCCAAATATTTCAGTAGTTTAGCAGGAGATGACGAAGGATTAAAGTAGGGGTTAATAAAAATAAGCTTTTGAAAGAGAAGATAAATTTTAAAAATTCAACTAAATACTAGTTCAGTTGGTGTTACAGACATTTCATATGTGAAAAATAATTATAATTGTTGGGTTGTATAAAATTGCAATACATTCTTATTTCAAAATACTGTATTACAGAGAAGACCAGAGGCCATATCACATATCTTGAAATAAATAAAGTAATAAAACAAGATTAACAGTGGCACATTGGCTTGTATTTTTTAAATACAAATAATTCAGTAAAAAAGAAAAATAATATTATATCAAAACTAATAATCTGAATTTAATAATTTCTTATTGAATTTGAAACATTCTCTAAACTTTGTAGTTTCATGAAGAACAATGTTACAGCATAAGAATAAAGAAATAAAAAATCACTGAAAACAAACTGTGATCATTCTCCAAAATGGGAAAAAATAACATCAGTTTAGTTCAGTTCAGTTCAGTCGCTCAGTCGTGTCCAACTCTTTGCAACCCCAAGAACCACAGCGCGCCAGGCCTCCCTGTCCATCACCATCTCCCAGAGTTCACTCAGACTCACTTCCATCGAGGCAGTGATGCCTTCCAGCCATCTCATCCTCTGTCATCCCCTTTTCCTCCTTCCTCCAATCCCTCCTAGCATCAGAGGCTTTTCCAACGAGTCAACTCTTCGCATGAGGTGGCCAAAGTGCTGGAGTTTCAGCTTTAGCATCATTCTTTCTAATAATTTCTAATAAGTGTTCTGAATGCATCATCTTTCCCACTGTCTTACATTCAATGAGTAAGATCAAGGAACAAAAATAATTATTCTCCAAAAGTAGGTTTTTATTCTGTCTTCACTTGCTGTCAGAATATTTGAAAGTTCTGAGTGTGGCTAATGTCTCTTGGACAGTTTATTACATGAATCTCTGAACAAACACCCATCTTTATTCACTTTTAAACAAGTAGAAACCGATTGTGAATAAAAACTTTTTAAAAGTGTGAAGTCTGTTATCTCTTAGCAATGAGGTCTATCATAATATTGAATTCGAAAGCATAACAAAACCTCAGAATGAGTTTTCTTTAAATAATAATTTTTTTTCTCTATCCTAGTTTCACAGGTTGGCTATATGAACTTGACAGAAAATGATTTATATATTGAGAATGTTGTTTATTAAAGGTCTAGATAAAGGGAAACTCTTGCCAAAGACAAAAGAACAACAACAAAAAGTTCACAGGTATAAATTATATCTACTTCTTTTATTTCAAACACTTTTACTCAGAACTCCTGAAAAAAAAAGAGAATGGGATCTGTTTCTCATTTGCATATAAACAGTCACTATAACAAAGTGACCTTTAATATACAGAATTAGATTTCAGAATATCTGCATTCATTTCTTGACTCCAACTTAGTAAGACATTCAGCGTGTCACCTAATCATCTTAATTGTAAGCTTCCTTGGGGATAAACATTATTCAGCCTACGTATATGATATGCTTTCACAGACAGGAAAAAACATAAATTTCCTTCAGGGAACATTTGCATGCTGATACTGCCCTAGTGACTGAAAGCCAAATTATGTAGTCAATTTTATCTGTGTGAGGGCAACACCTGAACATATTATCAGCCAGTAAACCATTTTTTATCATACTTGCTCAGATTATCTAACCATATTCATAAAAAGTATTGAGATAAACCAGACGTTAGGAAATAAAGATAGCTAAACGCAATGAAGCACTGACTTTAGATCCAGACCAGTCTACTGAAGTTATGACAGAAGTTTCCATATGCATACAAAAACAAGGATTGTATACTTTTGTATGTGTATGCAGAGAAAGAAAATTGCTACAAAGAACCTCAGTTTTACATAATTAAGTTTTGCGACTTAAGGACAGAATATTTAGAATGCTATCTCTTTATTCATTGTTTTCCTAATAACTGACACAAGATCTGATCTCTGTCTGCAAACACACATACACGCACACATACATGCCATCTTTACAACAAACTGTGGAAAATTCTTTAAGAGATGGGAATACCAGACCACCTGACCTGCCTCTTAAGAAATCTGTATGCAGGTCAGGAAGCAAGAGTTAGAATGGACATGGAACAACAGACTGGTTCCAAATAGGGAAAGGAGTACGTCAAGGATGTATATTGTCAGACTGCTTTTTTAACCTATATGCAGAGTACATCATGAGAAATGCAGGGCTAGATGAAGGAAAAGCTGGAATCAAGATTGCCGAGATAAATATCAATAACCTCAGATATGCAAATGACACCACCGTTATGGCAGAAAGCAAAAAAGAACTAAAGAGCCTCTTGAAGAAAGTGAAAGAAGAGAGTGAGAACATTGGCTTAAAACTCAACATTCAGAAAACTAAGATCATTGTATCCAGTCCCATGACTTCATGGCAAATAGATGGGGAAACAGTGGAAAGAATGAGAGATTTTATTTGGGGGGTCTCCAAAATCACTGCCACCAGGGAATTAAGACTTCCTTGGTGGCTCAGATGGTAAAGCGTCTGCCTACAATGCAGGAGACCCAGGTTCAATCCCTGGATTGGGAAGATCTCCTGGAGAAGGAAATGGCAACCCACTCTAGTACTCTTTCCTGGAAAATCCCATGGATGGAGGACCCTGGTAGGCTACAGTCCATGGGGTCACAAAGGGTCGGACATGACTGAGCGACTTCACTTTCTAAAATCACTGCAGATGGTGACTGTAGCCATGAAATTAAAAGACGGTTGCTCCTTGGAAGAAAAGTTATGACCAACCTAGACAGCATATTAAAAAGCAGAGACATTACTTTGCCAACAAAGGTCCATTTATTCAAAGCTATGGGTTTTCCAGTAGTCATGGATGTGAGAGTTGGACTATAAAGAAAGCTGAGCACCAAAGAATTTATGCTTTTGAATTGTGGTGCTGGAGAAGGCTCTTGAGAGTCCCTGGGCTGCAAGGAGATCCAACCAGTCCATCCTAAAGGAGATCAGTCCTGAATATTCCTTGGAAGGACTGATGCTGAAGCTGAAAGTCCAATACTGATGTGAAGAATTGCCTCCTTGGAAAAGACCCTGATGCTGGGAAAGATTGAAGGCGGGAGGAAAAGGAGTCGACAGATGATAAGATTGTTGGATGGCATCACCGACTCCATGGACATGAGCTTGAATAAACTCCAGAAATTGGTGATGGACACGGAGGCCTGGCATGCTGCATTCCATGGGGTTGCAATGAGTCGGACACGACTGAGCAACTGAACTGAACTGAAAGACTGTAGGCATGAGGTTACCTTTCCAACATTCCCAACATTATAAAAAAATAATTGTAACAAATATAAATTATATGTTCTTTAAGATTGATCTATTTTTCATAAGCCATAAACATGTGCAAAAAGGAAACCTAAAAATATTTCTCAATTTCAGCCAATACCATTTTTGTCTTCTTTTTTATTCAATGTCCTTTTTTTTAATTTCCTTTTTTTATGCGATTAATGAGGAAAATAAAAGGTTTTTCCAATTCAAAGAAGTTTCTAAGCATTTAGAAAGACTTAATTTAATCTTTCTCGATTCAAGGAAATGAAGAAAGATTCTATCACAAAATAAAGATTCTTGAGTAACTGATATTTTATTTTTCTTTTTTCCTTTCCCCTCTTTCTTTTCTTTTTCCTATCTGTCATGGTAAGCATCTTCTTAAGTCAACTTGAGATGTTAGCAACAAAGAAAGATCTTTCACTTATGGAAAAATAAAATGGAAAATCACCATCTGTTCAAACTTCTGTAATCAGACCTGGCCCTTAGTTGTATCTATAGCATATTTTCAGAATTGCAGAGGGAAGAAGAAGTGACTTATAGAAAAATGCTTTTGTTAATTTAAGCCATAACAATTAAGAAATAAAACTAATTTGAGAATAATGATTGATGAGATAAAATTTTGGTTTAACTAACTTTTATGATTCATATTCATAATCTTTAAATTAGTATTTTTTAAGAGAGAAGTCATTTTAACATCACTTACTTTATCTATAAGATGTTTACTTTTACTATTCAGCCTGATAAGGATGGGAAATAATTTAGGATTTACTAATAACTTTTCAGTAATTCAGAACCTTCAAGTTTATAGGTAAGACTATAAAAGATAATTGTGGGTTGTAATCTTCTAAAAAATATTGGCAATTCCTTTTTTAAATAAAAATGAATTTTTATTTAAAATAGATTTAACTTTATATAAAAATTATATAAACCACTAAATAAAATTTAAAATGTAAAGTCTCTTTTGAAAGGATTTAAACAGTTTTGAGAATGTTCCAAATTTTAAGAACAAGCTATCTAAGTCTAATAAAGTAAAAATATACTGGAAAAACAAAGGCTAGACTAATTTTGTCCATCTATTCCTCATATTTCTAATTAACTAGAATTCTATTCTGGGGTATTGATTGTTTCTTGATCTAGAATTAAAGAGAAAATGATAAGAATATCACTTCTTTTATTTTTCAACTGGAAGTTTGCACCTCAATCTATATTGAATATGAAAATACATAATGGGGCATACAGTAGATAATGATGTAATGTCTTTGTATAGTGACAGATTATTGTGGTGATCATTTTGGAATAAATATAAATACCAAATCACTATCTTGTGTAATAGAAACTAATAAACTGTTGTAGGTGAGTGAGATATCAAAAACAAACTCATAGAATAAGAGATAAGATTTCTGATTATCAGAGGGAGGGGGTTAAGGTGAGGGAGAAGTGGATGAAGGCAGTTAAAAGATATAAGCAGCCACTTGTAAGATTAATATAAAATATAATTAAATTATATTTAATGATAAACATAATTAACACAGCTTTATATTATATTTGAAAGCTATTAAGAGAGTAAATTGTAGGAATTGTCACAGGGAAAATTTTTTCTATTTCTTTAATTTTGTACCTATATGAGATAATGGATGTTCAACAAATTTATTGTGGCAATCACTTCAAGATGTATATGTCAAATCGTTATGTGGTACACCTTAAACTTATACATGTTGTATGTCAACTAAATCTCAATAAAGATAGAAACAAACAAAAACAAACAAATATTCCATTAGAGAATGTAATATTATATAGGCTTAAAAAAGAACTCTGACACAGACTACAATATGAGCATACTCTTACACATAAGTGAATTAAGCATGTCACAAAAGGACAAACAAACATAACTAAACTTACATGAGGTCATTGGAATTGTTATCTCACAGAACAGAGTGATGACTGCCCAGGGCTGGAGTGGAGGGAGATAGGGAGTTTTCATTTGACGGGTTGCTGTTGTTCAGTCAGTAAGTTCTGTCCAACCCTTTGTGACCCCATGGACTGCAGCATGCCACACTTCCCTGTCCTGAGTTTGCTCAAATTCATGTCCATTGAGTTGGTGATGCTCTCTAACCATCTCACGAGTTTATTTGTTTTTTATATCTTTGGCATTCAGACTTCATTATGGTAAAATTTTCACACCCATACATGACTACTGAAAAAACCATAGCTTTGACTATAAAGACCTTTGTCGGCAAAGAGAGCTCTTTGCTTTTTAATATGCTGTCTAGGTTTGACATAGCTTACGGTTTCAACTTAGAAGATAAAAAGCTCTGGTGATGACTTTTGGTAGATTGTGCAACAAAGTGAATGTGTTTGCTATCATAGTAATGTATACTTAAAAATGGGCAAATGTGTAAATTCTATGTTACATTTTACCACACAAACACAAAATTATGTTCCAAATACTGTGTGACTATATATTTATATTAATGAAAGTTAATATTATCATCCAAGTGTTTTAATCCAGAAATACTCTTAATCAAAAATAAAGTAAAATTAAAAAAAAAAAAAACATTTTCCTGAAAACAAATAAAATTAAATTTAAAAATTATACATTAAGAAGAGGTGGCAAGAATAGAAGAACTATACAAAATAGATCTTAATCACCCAGATAACCACAATGGTGTGATCACTCACCTAGACCCAGACATCCTAGAGTGTGAATTCAAGTGGCCCTCAGGAAGCATCACAATGAACAAAGCTAGTGGAAGTGATGGAATTCCAGCTGAGCTATTTCAAATTCTAAAAGACAATGCTGTGAAAGTGCTGCATTCTATATGCCAGCAAATTTGGAAAACACAGCAGTAGTCAGTTTTCATCTCAATCCCACAGAAGGGCAGTGCCAAAGAATGTTCAAACAACTGCACCACTGCACTCATTTCACATACTAGCAAAGTAATGCTTAAAATCCTTCAAGCTAGGCTTCAACAATATGTGAACGAAGAATTTCCAGTTGTTCAAGTTGGATTTAGAAAAGGCAGAGGAGCCAGATATCAAATTGTCAACATCCATTGACTCATAGAAAAAGCTAGAGAATTCCAGAAAAACATCTACTTCTGCTTCATTGACTACACTAAAGCCTTTGACTGTGTGGATCACAACTCTGGAAAATTCTTAAAGAGATGGGAATACCAGACCCCCTTACCAGCCTCCTGCAAAACCTGTATGCAAGTCAGGAAGCAAGAGAACTGGATATGGAACAATGGACTGGTTCAAAATTGGGAAAGGAGTATGTCAGGGCTATATGTTGTCACCCTGCTTATTCAACTTATATGAAGAGTACATCATGTGAAATGTAGGGCTGGATGGAGTACAAGCTGGAATCAAGATTGTGGGGAGGAATATCAATAATCTCATATATACAGATGACACCACCTTTATACAGACAGCAAAGAGGATTTAAAGAGCCTTGATGAAGGTGAAAGAGAATAGTGAAAAAGCTGGCTAAAAGCTCAGCATTCATAAAACGAACATCACATCTGACCCCATCATTTCATGGCAAACAGATCGGGAAACATGGAAACAGTGAAAGACTATTTTCTTAGGCTCCAAAATCACTGTGGACAGTGACTGTAATCATGAAATTAAAAGATATATTCCTCTTGGAAGAAAAGCAATGACATACCTAGACAGTGTATTAAAAAACAGAGACATTACTTTGCCTACAAAGGTCTGTATAGGCAAAGCTGTGGTTTTTCGAGTAGTCATGTATGGATGTGAGATTTGGACCATAAAGAAGGCTGAGCCCCTAAGAAGTGATTCAAACTATGGTGCTGGAGAAGACTCTTCAGAGTCCCTTGGACAGTAAGGCAATCAAACCAGTCAATCCTAAAGGAAATCAACCCTCAATGTTCATTGGAAGAACTGACGCTGAAGCTGAAGCTCCAATAATTTGGCCACCTGATGGGAAGTGCCGATCACTGGAAAATATCCTGATGCTGGGAATGAAGGAATGCAAGAGCAGAGGGTGAGGTGGTTGGATGCCATCACTGACTCAATGGACATGAGTTTTAGCAAACTCTGGTACATGGTGAAGGACAGGGAAGCCTGGCATTCTGCAGACCATGGGGTTGCAAAGATTTGGACATGACTGAGTGACTGAACAAATGAAAAAAACAAAAAAGTAAGAAAATCACCTCTGTATTATGTCACTAAGGCAATCATCCATCAAGGATAGTTGAGAGGAGTTAAAATGAGCTAAAAGTAAAATTTTATTTTTTGCATGGAATTCCAGCTGAGCTATTTCAAATTGTAAAAGATGATGCTGTGAAAGTGCTGCACTCCATATGCCAGCAAATTTGGAAAACTCAGCAGGGGTCACAAGACTGGAAAAGGTCAGTTTTCATCCAAACACAAAGAAGGGCAGTGCCAAAGAATGTTCAAACTACTGCTCAACTGCACTCATTTCACAAACAAATATTTTAAGTGTGTCTCATTTTCTCAAAGCTTGTTATTGATATATCCATTGAGCATTCTCCAACTGCCCTTGCTGCTGCTGCTGCTGCTTCTAAGTCACTTCAGTCGTATCTGACTCTGTGCGACCCCATAGAAGGCAGCCCACCAGGCTCCGCCATCCCTGGGATTCTCCAGGCAAGAACACTGGAGTGGGTTGCCATTTCTTTCTCTAATGCATGAAAGTGAAAAGTGAAAGTGAAGTCGCTCAGTTGTGTCCGACTCTTCGTGACCCCACAGACTGGAGCCTACCAGGCTTCTCCGCCCATGAGATTTTCCAGGCAAGAGGACTGGAGTGGGGAGCCATTGCCTTCTCCATCCAATTGCCACATGAAATGTTTAAATGACAATGATTTATAGAATTTTTGTTTGTTTGTTTAATTAGTCCTACTTAGTGTAATATTTTATTTAATCCTAGGTTTTTTTTAGACAGTGACACAGCTTCACAATGTCAAATGACACTCCTAATAGAAAGCAATTTAAATTACTTCCTGGTTTGTATACTGTCAAATACTATTATTAACCCTTTATTAAATTTGTGTGTAGCTAGTCATTTTATTTATAATATATTGGCATAAAATTTTATTATTTGTAACACATGATTTTCCTTTGAGAAAGAAATATGATTTTTGCTTCATATGCAACTACTTTCTATTGCTGTTTAGTCACTAAATCATGTCCAACTTTTTTGCAAACCTATGGACTGTAGCTTATATGGCTCCTCTGTCCATGGAATTTTCTAGGCAAGAATATTGGAGTGGGTTGCCCTTCCCTCCTCCAGGATTCTTCCCAACCCATGGGTAAAATCCATGTCTCTTGCATTGCAGGTGGATTCTTTTACCGTTGTGCTACTGGGAAAGCCCTATTCCATATTACCATATTCAGTTATTCTTTGCAAGAAAATGGAAGCTTTAATTCTAGAATCTCATTTATGTTTTCGGATTTCATTCTGATACACTGATTGTGAAGAAAGCTTCCTGACATTACATAGTAGTGGACGTGATGAGAAGTGGTCTGCCCTGAGATGTATTTTATAGGTAGAACTAACAGGACTTGTTAATAGTCTGCAGGGGTGTACAGATATTGCAACAAGTTCCTGCTTTCTATTATTTTGGCTATATAACCAGACATGACCTTGCTGGATCATATGGTAATTCTATATTTAATTTTTTGAAGATTTTTCACATTGTCTTCCATAATATCCCCAGAAGTAGTGCACAGGATTGCAATTACCCCATATCTGTGCCAACACAGATATGAACATTTCATGAGAATTTACTCTATGCCCAGTACTGTTCTAGGCACTTTACTTCATATTATCTTATTTAACTTCCACAACATTTTTCAAAGCTATACAGGTATTATTATCTTCAAATATAGATGAAAAAAATGTATATAATCTTGACATATGGTTAGTACACAGTATATACATTTTATTCACTAAGCTGATGGACTTTAATCTTATATTACTGTTCTTTATGCTAAATGAAGCTACCCTTCTCTGGGAAGAATTTTCATATCCAAAAGGTTTGCACGAGAACTGAAGTAAAAAAAGCAGGGATTTGTCCTATATGCACATAGACAAGTAACTGTGATCCTAGAATTGACAAAGAAAAAGTGATAGTCACTCAGTCATGTCCAACTGACTGCAATGCATAGACAGTAGCCTGCCAGGCTCCTCTGTCCATGGAACTCTTCAGGCAAGAATATTAGAATGGGCAGCCATTCCCCTCTCCATGGAACTCTTCAGGCAAGAATATTAGCCCGTGATCTAGAAGATCTAGAAGAGTGAGGCTTTATAACGCAAGCTTTTATTTTAGGAGCAAATAAGATGGTAAGCAGCAGGTATTGGTGACATGCTCTGATTTCTGTATCATTACTGTATCACGATGAACAATTATGGCATCCACTATGCACCTATTCAGATCACTATCACAACACCCAAGGCAGGGTTTGACAGAAATGCAAACCAATATTTTTTTTCAAAGAGACACAGAGGAGTGACTGATTCAAGAAAAAAAATCAAATCAGTATGCTTTAGTGAAGAATTGCAGGTGCATAGGATAGGGAGAAGAAAATGTGAAGGCCTGTGACAACACACGATAAGTGATTTTTTTCATTCCTGAGACAGAAAACAATAGAAGGGGTGCTTTTTGAAAAGAAAATGAGAAAAAAAAAATCACTCAAATTACTGGGTACATACTAGGCAACAATAGAAATCACTTTTTATAGTTTCACGGTTTTCTTTATGTTTGAAAGAAGAAAAAACAGATATTTAAAATCTTAAAAGAATTTCTAACTTCTGTAATAGGGAAAACAAATTTCATAAGTTGTCTCCTAAATGTATAAAAAAGGTTTATGCTGCCTAAATATTTTACATTATTCTTTGGAATTGTTTCATAAACAAAATATTTTATGACAGCAAAACATTTCTTGTTTATCCAATCTTCCATTTCATGCTTTTTGTCATATTTTGGTTTACATACAAGTTATGACATATTCTATTCAGAGTCATTCTTCACATTTCCAGGATTTATTCCCTGCAAAGTATTTCATCAAACTATATCTATTTTCATTTACAATTATTTTTTGTTTTTCAACCTTGAAATTTATCTTTTACTTTATAGCTCAGGTAATCCCCATTCTGTATTTGAAACTGTGGGAGAAGGCAATGACAACCCACTCCAGTACTCTTGCCGGGAAGGTCCAATGGATGGAGGAGCCTGGTAGGCTGCAGTCCACGGGATCGATAGGAGTCGGACACGACTTCACTTTCACTTTCATGCACTGGAGAAGGAAATGGCAACCCACTCCAGTATTCTTGCCTGGAGAATCCCAGGGACGGGAGAGCCGGGTGGGCTGCTGTCTATGCGGTCGCACAGAGTCAGACACGACTGAAGCGACTTAGCATCAGCAGCATTTTTACAATCATATGTAAACTCAGACATCTATTTGATTTGTCAGACGTTTCATAAATTAGTACCTATTTGATTCATATGTTATGTCCACAATGCTCACTTTTTTATCATCTAAAGCATTTTGTTAAATATGAATGTTTTATAATTAAGCTTCTGTTTTTCTAAAACAGAGACAGAAAAATGAGTAAGAGTAACAATGAGACAAAGAGATAATTTATTGCATTGGCAGGCAAATAATCTTGAATGCATTTCCAAGGAAAAAATATATATACACTTATATATAAGTATGCATATTTGCATTTTGTGTATGTGTACATACATTGTTGTGTATGCTCAGTTGCTCAGTCGTGTCCAACTCTTTGTCACACCATGGACCATAGACCACTAGGCTCCTCAGTCCATGGAATTTCCCAGCCAAGAATACTTGAGTGGGTTGCCGTTTCCTCCTCCAGGGGATTTTCCCGACCCAGGGACTGAACCCACGTCTCCTGTGTTTCCTGCATTGACAGGTGGATTCTTGACCACTGAGCCACCTGGGAAGTGCTATGTATGTAGAATACTCCTAATAAAGATGAATACTCCTTGAGCAAGGTTTGCAGTATTATCTTTAAATATATTCTTCCACTTTGACAAATCATTTTTATCACTTACCCTCTAAAACTAAAATGTGTTAATACTATTGGTAATCATCAATCAATGGGAACAGAAGCCCATAAATATTTCTTCCTGTCAGGCGCTCAAGTGCACAGTTCTGAGAAGTAGTTTCCATCTACACTGAATGGTCTCAGGTAGGAACTGGTCTCACTTGATTAATCCCCAGTTGTTCAGCAACCCTGATAACATGCTTGACAGCACAACTAATAGTAACTTCTCATTCTCTCATGCTCACAAGTCCCTCACTCCTATTCTCTGAGGTGAGTACAACTCCTTATCTTGGTTTCTAGTTTTGGCAGAATTCTAGATGAGGACTATAACATTGGGTGATTGTTCACTGCATTGAAACTAAGTTAATTGGGAATCAGTTGTGATAAGAAGGTGTGAAATTTCAGAGATGAAAATTTTGTATAATGCCAAGGTTCAGGCTTCACCCATGGAGAAGGACACTAGCGTGGATACATGGAGAAATACACTAGCCTGGATACACAGGAACCAATGTTGCTGTGGCTCCTAAGTACATACAACATGAGGACATTGGCAGAAGTGACCAACCCTCTTTGCAGCCATCTTTTAATAGCTACATCAAAGCAAATAAAGAGCAAAAACTGTTAAAAATGGCCTGCCTCTTAGTTTTCTTCAGTAAAAAAGGGAAAATAAGTTTCTCTGAATTCTGTGTGGTGTAGCGTTCCAGTGATATCTCACTTCAAGAATTAACCTTTTTCTGCTCTGAATATGTATGTTAGACTAAACAAGGCCCAACAGCCATAGCATTAACAAAAACAAATAGGATAACCAACAAGATTAATACCATTTACCCAGTTAGCCTCTATTCCAATGACCACCAAATCTAGTCGTTGTACAGGAAAACAATTTGAAGAGGCTCCAAAAAGCAAAACCTGAATTTCCTGCATGCCAACTATTTACATAGCATTTACATTGTATTAGGCATCATAAGTAATCTAGAAATCATTTAAAGTAACAGGAGGAAATATGTAAGTTATATGTAAATATGACATCATATTATATAAGCAATTTGAGCACTAACAAATTTTGGTATCTTTAGGGAGGTTCTTGGAATCAATTTACTATGAACATTGAGGGATGATTGTATAATACTTTTATAAAATTGAAAGCAAAAATATTTTATATCACTATTTTTAATATTATGAATTAATCTATAGATTCAATAGATTATAAATTATTCATAAACAACTAATAAAAAATTTTACAGAATAGCTTTAGTAGAATTTTATTTCCTTGTATAAGTGGGACAAGTTTAGAACTCTTTAATGAGTTTTTAATGTCTTAGTATTTTAAATCAAGTGCTAAAGTTTATTTTCATTAACTAATTAAACTACATTTATTAAACATCCTAAAAATTATGGTGGTAAAGAATTGAAGTCAATTCATTTATTTTGCATATACTAAATCATCACATGCCCTGTATATTCCTTTTGTTTTTCTTCTGAACATTCAATCTAATTCTACAGTTAAAACATAAGCTGACTTAATATCAAAATTAAAATATATATGTGAATATATATATATATATATGAAAAGTACTCTCTGCCTGTGTTAAATTATTTGTAAAATTCCTTTATTTAGTTATTCCTGCAATTTGTTTTTTATTTTAGGGATTTCCTTGGGAGTACATATGCATTATAATCATACACTGTAAAAAGCCATTCTTTAATGGAACAACAGACTGGTTCCAAATAGGAAAAGGAATACATCAGGGCTGGATATTGTCACCCTGCTTATTTAACTTATATGCAGAGAACATCTTGAGAAATACTGGGCTGGAAGAAGCACAAGCTGGAATCAAGATTGCCAGGAGAAATATCAATAACCGCAGATATGCAGATGACACCGCCTTTATGTCAGAAAGTGAAGAGGAACTAAAAAGCCTCTTGATAAAACCGAAAGAGGAGAGTGAAAAAGTTGGCTTAAAGCTCAACATTCAGAAAATGAAGATCACGGCATCTGGTCCCATCACTTAATGGCAAATAGAAGGGGAAACAGTGGAAACAGTGTCAGACTTTATTTTTTCCAAAATCTTTAAATTTTCCAAAATTTTTTAAAATTTATTTCCCCAAAATCACTGCAGGTGGTGGGATTGCAGCCATGAATTAAAAGACGCTTAATCCTTGGAAGAAAAGTTATGACCCACGTAGATAGCATATTCAAAGGAAGAGACAATATTTTGCCAACAAAGGTCCGTCTAGTCAAGGCTATGGTTTTTCCTGTGGTCATGTAGGGATGTGAGAGTTGGACTGTGAAGAAAGCTGAGTGCCGAAGAATTGATGCTTTTGAACTGTGGTGTTGGAGAAGACTCTTGAGAGTCCCTTGGACTGCAAGGAGATCCAACCAGTCCATTCTAAAGGAGATCAGTCCTGGGTGTTCTTTGGAAGGAATGATGCTAAAGCTGAAACTCCAGTACTTTGGCCACCTCATGCGAAGAGTTGACATATTGGAAAAGACTCTGATGCAAGGAGGGATTGGAGGCAGGAGGAGAAGGGGACGACAGAGGATGAGATGGCTGGATGGCATCACTGACTTGATGGACATGAGTTTGGGTGAACTCCAGAGGTTGGTGATGGACAGGGAGGCCTGGCGTGCTGCAGTTCATGGGGTCACAGAGTTGGACACAACTGAGTGACTGAACTGAACTGAACTGAAAACAATAATTTACTAGAATTATACATTTAAAGGCAAGGATATTAGGTAATAGTAGACATTTCTTAGTAATAATATTTGAATTACTTTATGTTCAATTTAAAGAATAAAATTATTAATACAGATATACAACCAAGATTTACTCCATTTGAGTTAATAGAATCTTTTATATATATGCACATGTATTCCATTTTATTTATTCTCTAACCAGTCTTCTTTCTTCTCAAGTCTATTTTATGAAGACTTTTCACTGGCATGCAAATAAAAAACTGAACAAGACAATGCATGCTGTAAGATTGTAGTTTATTTAAAGCACCGTATTTACTGAGATTTAGGTTTGGCTTCTTGAGGAGAAAGAAAATAATTTGTGTATTATTAACAATATTCTTGTCAATAAAAATCAACTGTATTTTTTCAGCTTCATAAGAATATGAGACACATAAGAATATATTTTAAATTTTTTAGAACAAATATTACACTTAGGACACAGTGATGATAGTCTAAGCAACAGCAACCCTCAGCCCTAGTCTAATATCCACCTAGATTATCTCAAAGACCCACAATAAAGGAAAGAAGACCCACAATATCAGAAGGAAAGCTATGTCCATTGTGGGGCATAAGATTTTATATCATCACTACTATTCTGAATAGATGTCTGGATTCAAGAAAATTGCAAGGCATATGAAAAGACAAGAAAAGTCCCATCTTGAAAAGCCAAAGGAATCATTATAATCATATTTAATTAAGAAAAGAATATAGAAATTATCCAAAAAAAGATGTAAAATAACTATATTAATAATATGTTAATGCTGTACTGTAAAAAGTGATAAATATGCAAATTCAAATGTGCAATTTCACCAGAGAAATAAAAATTACAGTGAAGAATAAAATGGAAGTGCTAGCAACAATAACCAGAGTAAGAGAAACGAGGGCTGGTTTGCATGTGCTCATTTGAACTCTAAACACAGTTGAGAAAAGATTCAGTGAACGTGAAGATAGGTCAACAGAAATTGTGCAAACAGAAACACAAGGAGTAAAGTAGGCGAAATAGTACCAGAGAAGACTATCCAAAAGTCATGCGACATTGTCAGTCCAAGTAATGTATGTATTTTCTGAATCCCAGAAGTGTGAGGGAGAGAGAGAGAGAAAGAAGTAAAAGAGACATTTGAAGAAACAATGCCTACAATCTTCTAAAAGTTAATGACACACATCAAAATACAAATCCAAAATCAGAGAAAACCAGTGAAATGAATATACAAACTGATAAATTCATAGAATTGAATGAATGAATAAATAAATATAAATAAAATGTCATAATAGCCAAAGTGAATGAGCCCAAAATGTAAATCCATACTTGTAAAAGTAAAAAGTGAATAAAAACACAAGGAGAAAAGGCAACTCTTTCTTAAAGAAGAATTTTGGCTCACAGATATAGATGAAAGGAGAAAGCTTTCATCGTAATAACTTAAAAATAATTGCTGCAGTCAAGATCCAGCTGTATGACAAATTTAGGGGATGAATATTTAAGTAGAACTAGAGTATCTGTATTATCTCAAAGTATCTACCCAAAACACTTAATAAATTCCAGATGACAATAGTAAGTTTATATCCTGGCAGATATCACCTTAAACAAATGATTGATATGAATATCAGCAGTAATATATATAGACATAATGCAGCCCCTGATCAGATGCAATAATATAACACAACTGCCATAGAAATCTTCTTAATAAAGTATAGCCTTAATTTAATAATGAGAAAGTAATCAGCCAAATTCAAGTTGAGGGACATTTTCTCATAATAACTAGCCCATTATTTTAAAGTTTCAAGACTATATAAAACAAGAGAAGACCAAAAGCTGGCAAGGCTGGACGAGACTAAAGGAGTGTGACACTAAGCACAATGGGGGATTCTGGATTAGATTTTAGCCAGAAAAGGTTATTGACAGGGAAAAAAAAAAAAAAACTGCCAAACTGTGAATAAATCCTCTAGTTTAGTTTGTAGCATTATACCAAAGTAATTTCTTAATTTTGATAATTGACCTGTAGATAGGCAAGATGTTAACATAAAGGGAGTTGGTTTAAAGGTACCTGAAAACTCCTTGTACTATTTTTATAACCCTATATAAGTTTAAAATTATCTCAATATAAAAACTTAATGTATATTTTTACATTTGTCAAAAGTATATACATTTCAATGAGTAAATAGAACACTATATGAACACAGTGATAAAAATTATGACAACATCAACAATAATGAAATTTAATACTGAAACTTAAGTAGGAGTTTCTGGTAAATAATTGGTTTTAAGAAATGAAAAAAAGTACTTATAATCATGGCTAAATATATTGAGTTTTGACTCTGCTGGACATGAAACTATCTCCTTAAAATAAGCTTTTCTTCCTTAAATGGAAAATGTTTAATTGGGATAAGTAGGTGGCATTTACTTATCGACTATGGAGCTGGAGAAGACTCAAGAGTTCCTTGGACTGCAAGGAGATCAAACCAATGAAGCCTAAAAGAAATCAGTACTGAATATTCAATGGAAGAACTGATGCTGAAACTGAAGCTCCAATACTTTGGCCACCTGTTGCGAAGACCCGACTCTTTGGAAAAGACTTTGAAGACAGGAAAGACTGAGGGCAAAAAGAGAAGGTGGTGACAAATGATGAGACAGTTAGTTAGACAGCATCACAGACTCAGTGGACATGAGTTGAGCAAACTCCAGGAGATAGTGAAGGACAGATAAGCCTGGTGTTCTATAGTTCATGGGTTTGTAAAGAGTAGTACATGACTGAGCTACTGAACAAAAGAAGATAATATTTAATTGAGGATGATGCTATTTGGTGGTAATTCCATAGGAGCCACACTTTCAACTATTAAGATAGACAGTAAAAGGTATTCAGGGGAACAAAAAATCTTAACACTGATTCACAGTGCAGGTAGAGATATATCACTTAGAATCAACAATTACAGAAGCCAAAACAAAAACTACATAATACTGTATTTGAAGTGATGAAAAGCTGTGTACCTAGCTAAAGAAAAGGTGGGGAAATGCTTTTGTCATACAGGAAAACAGATATATTTACTTCTATAATTCAAGAAGTAGAAAAGTGAATATGTGGGTAACCATTAAGATATACTAGGATGCTAAATCAATATTTCAAATCAATTGCAACGTGAATTCTAAGTATCCAATTGTTTCCACTGTTCTCAGAAAACAGATTATCACCTTTGCTTACAAACACTGATGGATCAGTTTGTGTTCAACAAACACACGGAGTACAGATCAGTGCACTGTATAATGTGAAAAGTTAGAAAGCATGACTTGACGTAATGTAACAGAGATTTACAAGAAGAAAGTGTTGAGTGTATTTACTGATACCTTATCAGAACTGATTTTTAAAAACGGACCTTCTCAGAACTGGACAATGTCTCTTATACTGAGATAACTAGTGAAATGTGTTTATTTATAATAGCACAGCTGTTTGTTATTTCATGGAAATAAAATTCTAGAAATACAAACTGCCTAGAAACAAAGTGAGTCTATATGAAACTTAAACTGGAAATAATGCGGCACAATTTCAGATCTTTAGTTTCCTTGGTGGAAAAACTACAAAGAGAAAATAAATCTAATTAAAATGAGAGAAAAAATATAGCTGGACTAGTAAATATTTCTATACCTTTTTAAATAACAAAAATACGATATGGGATTTATCTCTTATGAAAGTATCAAAAGCCAATCTGGAAAGATATCCTCAATTTGAAACTACCAAAAACCAAAAATGTGGAAATATGCCCTCAAAATAAAACAAGGGCCCTTGAATGAGAGGAAAATTAATAAGAGTATGAAGTTTCTGTATCAGGTGTTACCTGGCTTTTCTTCTATTGCCTTTATATGTCAGTGTGTATTTAAATAATGGCAAAAGAGATCAATTGGAATGAGTAGTTAGTTCTTTAACTGAATCATCTCAAATTTCATTCATGAAAATATTCCCAACATTTCAAACACCAGATCCTTTGAAGACAATCAGTAACTATGAATCAAACTAATGAATGGTTGGTTTCCCTTTTTTTTTTTACTAAATTTATTTTATATTACCTTTACTTAACATATTAAAATACTCTTTTTAAATTCTCCCAAACTTCAGGGTTCATACTACTCAAAACTTCCTACTCTTGATACTAGTTTTATCTTTGTATCCTTAACTCCTTTTGTTAATGTTCTATTTGTGGGAAACATGCTTTAAAAGGCTAATCCAAAGAAGAAACACAAAAATAGTGTAAATATAGAGAATTGATAGTGTTTGGTAAAGATTCCAAAATTTGTTGGACTTTAAGATATAACACTAACAGTTTTGCAATCATAATTAAACATAAGTAGGACATTATCTATTACTTATGCAAATCTTCTGTAAGTAGCACTAACAAGAATTTTATTATTTTCTAATATTTGCACTATACATTTGAGAACTATTAGTGGTTTACAATTAGGTGGCACCAGTATATGCAATATGAGTCATACCTAGAAAAGAGTCTGTCTTTGAGGGGGGTGGAGTAGAAGGAAGGTGGACAGCATCTATCATTTTGAAATTAACAATCAATGATTCATGCCTTAAGCCCCAGAGAATGTGTTGGCTCAGACTCTGTAGGTAGGGAAAGCAAACCTGTTTCCAGAATAGGCATCCATTCATTCAAAGATGAGAATGGCTCGCTAGAGTCTAATTTTCCACCAAGTGGCCTTTTGGTCCCTTTTTGGGGATAGTGCCATATATGACTAGTTAATCATTCAGAGGTAACATTTTTCAGTTCGCTAAGGTCAGTGTTTGACTCCTTGCTACCCCGTGGATCGCAGAATGCCAGGCTTCTCTGTCTTTCACTATCTCCTGAAATTTGCTCAGACTCATATCCATTGAGTTAGTGATGCCATCCAAGCATCTCATACTCTGTCACCACCTTCTCCTCTTGCCCTCAAATCTTTCCCAGCATCAGGGTCTTTTCCGATGAGTCAGTTCTTTGCATCAGGTGGCCAAAGTACTAGAGATTCAGCTTCAACATCAGCCCTTATTGAATATTCAGGGTTAATTTCCTTTAGGATTGACTGACTTGATCTGCTTACAATCCAAGGGACTCTCAAGAGTCTTCTCCAGCACCACAGTTTGAAAGCATCAGTTCTTCAGTGCTCAGTTAATGGTCCAACTCTCACATTTATACATGACTACTAGAAAAACTACAGTATTGACTATAAGGACCTTTGTCAGCAAAATGATGTCTTTAGCTGGGTCAGATATTATAATAGTCAGAGCTGCTGGATCCAAACGTAGGCTCGAACTTTGCCATTCATGTGAGAACTGACCAATTTTGGCTTAACTGATATCAAAGCTGGGCTAAAATCTACTGACAGAGCAACTGAGCTGCAACCTTGCACCAAGAACAATTTGGGTCTCACCCGCAAATAGAAATGGTATACTCATCATACACTAGGAAGGGAATAGGCCAGTCTCAAATCCCTTTTCACCACTGATTTTCTCAGAACATCCTTTGTACCACTTATTTTAGTTAGGTGGTAAAGAAACAGGTCTCAAGGTGGAATCAGACACTCAAAAGGTGTAAGAGATTTATTAGGGTAAATGCTTATGAGGGGAAAGGAGAGAGCGCTTAAGGAGGCTGGGAGACTTATGAGAGTATAATGAAGATCTGATCTTTGCAAAGGAGAGGGAAAAAAGAAAAGAAGCTTCTACACTGCAAAACTGGTAAGTCTTGGGGCAGGCCACGCCAAAATATGTTGAGGTGGCATATTGATTATTTTGGATTAAAGTTACTTAAGAAACAGCTTATACCAAAAAAAAAAAAAAATACTCTGACCACCCCCACCCCCATTCTGTTCTCCTTGAAAGCAGGAAACAAACACCAGTGGGAAGGTGCCCTCCCTATGGGAGGTGGAGGGCTTCCTTATCATCAGAGAGAGGGGATTCAAGGCAAGAAAGCTGTATAAATGCATACTGTTAGTTCTTCATTAATTTAATTAATTAAGAATACCCCCTCCACCTTTTTCTCAAACCTTCACAAACAGTTGATTCTTTGCCTAAAAAGATATGTAAACAGCCTGCTTTAGTCACATCTTTGGTCCTATACCTATGGGGTCTCTGAAGGTACAAAATTTAATGTATTTATCTTTCTCCTAATTACTTGTTAATTTGATTGTTACACCAGCCAAAAGAACCTGAAAAGACAGAAGAGAAATTCCTTCTTTACATAACACAATATGAAGAAAATTTGGCAAGGCTTATAAGGAGTTCTTGAGCAAAAATCAGAGGAATCCTACAGCTCACTGACACAGGCCTATTATACCATCCTGTTGTGCAAGGTCACTGATTGGATCAATCATGGGAAGCATGTTCTAAGCTCCACTACAGGGAAGAACTCAGATAACAGCAGCAGAGCCCATTGATCCATATTTATCCTCACAGTAGGATACAGGAGACTGTAGCCGACTAGCTCATCTGAAGCCCTCAGAACTGTTGATGGCCACCAGAAACAGCAACAGCAGAAAAAATAAACATATACATTAGGAAGCCTAAGAATCTTCAAAGCAAAAAGAACTTATAAGGTCAAGATCGCAGAGAGAAGGAAAGCAGAGAGGGGAGAGAAAACTCTGATTCTGCCCTCAGGGAACCTTTTAAGTTTAAGCAGCTCTTTCATTCTCAGTGCACCTGAGAAGCAGCAGCTGGTCCAAGTCAGACAGGTGGAACAAAGGTGACAGCTCTGGTGAGTGGGGGATTTTGAATATCAGTGCCTGCCAAGAGTTGTTTGTGACAGAGGAAACCAGTGGTAAAAAGGGGATATTTTGAACAACTTCATGCCGAAAGTTTGAAAATGTAGATGATATATGGACAATCCTTAAAATAATACATGTACTTATCTTTCTAAAACTGACACAAGTAGAAACTGAAAATCTGTATTCTCCTAAATATATATATATATATAACATATTTCATCCTTAATTTAAAAATTTCCCACAAATTTCAGAACCAGATGCCTTTCACTGGTGAAATTTTTCCCTACAATCTGTTTTAAAGAAAAGAAACTTTGAACTTTAAAATCCAGAGACATTTGTGACAACTACAAAATAAATGACTCTGTTTCAGAACAATATTTGCCCTTAATGTTTAGGACATCTGATTACTGATTACAGAGACTATGTATCTCAGGAAAAAGACTACACAAATATAACACTTCAAAGGCCCATATGGCCCATGCTAGAGACTTATGAAAGAACAATAAGAATATTACAATCTATAAGGAATCTAGCTAAATTCAATTAAAAATACATATCATCCGTATATCTGTATCAATTAAGAAAATGAATCTACAGTTAAAATCTTTCCTATAAATAAAATTGCAGACCTGGATGGCTTCAACAATTAATTCTGCCAACTATTTAAAGAAGAAATAATACCAGTTCTGCAAAAAATCTACCAGAAAGTAGATGGAGTAGAGCTATTTTCCAAATATTTTTACAAAAGTAATAATATTCTGGTAATACACTGATAGAAAAACATATCATGAAAAGAAAGACCTCATCAGGAAAAACAAAAACTATAGCACAATATTCCTGGTGATCATAATATGAATTAAAATATCATTAAACCAGTGTCTAACACAAAAAGATGAACTGCTGATACATGTAACAACATAGATGAATTCTCAAAAACATTAAGGTAAGTGAAAAAATTTATATACAAAAGACTGCAAATTGACTGACTGTATTTTTATTACCTTCTGAGAAACATAAAACACTATGAAGTAAGATCAGATATGAAAGGACAGATTTGGAAGGGAAGACCTGACTGCAAAGAAGCAGGAGAGGACATTTTAACTTGATGGAAATTGTCCAGTTATAGTGATGTGAAATTATTGTAATGGTTGTATGATTATACATAGCTTCAAAACTTTTTGAATGATACAAATTGATACATTTTGTATGTTTTTTCTCTAAAATAAATATATTTTAAGCATGTATCTTAAAGAGTCTGCTTGAACAGTCTTTTATCTTTATACATAATATGACTTAAGAAAACACAACTCTTGGCACTCTTAATTAGCATCACAGCTCAGGCTGCTTAATACAACTAGGACAACACTTTCTCCACTTCTCCAGACCTAGTGTATACTAGTCTGACATTCTAAAACTTCTCCAAAACAGTTTTTCAGGACATAGTGGAGGGCTTTTTTACTTCATTCATAGAAGAAACATGGTTCTTGCCTAAAGAAATAATGGTGAACAATTAGTCTAACTGATGAAACAAGGGACTTTCTAGAGACCATATTAAAGAACCAGAAAAGCTGATACAATTTAAATGATAACTAAGTAACACTATAGCCACTTTATAATGTATGTGTGTGTATCATGAATGTATTAATGATATAATCAAATCTTTTTGTCATTTTCCTGAAAGCAAGTTAACTACTTTACGCTGATAGGATGCCAAAGCAAAGTCTGTAGTAAACAGATACTACAGACTTTGGTATTCTTTGGTGCTTTGGTATGCTTCCATATTTTATCATTGCAAATATGTTTTTGAACATTCTAAGAAAAATTTTTAATATATTGAAATTAGAATTTCCTATGTGGAAGAACAGTTTGGATTCAATAAGAAGAAAACTGACTATGAACCTTGAGCTGAAACTCATTATGCATTTGCACTTCTGTTCTCAATGCGAGTGGTAAATTCCCTCTGCCTTCCTCACCTAACAATTAATGTTGTTATTTGCTGCTTTACCTCAATGCTATGTACACAAATGATCATCCAAACAAACCCTCTAACACTGCAAAATGAGTGACTGTAGTAAAATGTAATTTATGGATTAAAATTTTCATTTTGTGTGCTCTACTGCTGAATATAGGATGAATTCATCCTATTGATGATATTTAACTAACTGGTGAATGCAGTCCTTTGTTCCACTGAGATATCAATCAGGTATCATGGTGAGCTGGAAAAATCTAAGAACAGATATGATCTGAATGAATAAAGCATTAAAATTCTTATGCATTCTTCTTTGCCAATACTGTGTATAAGGATTTAGAGGTAAAAAAAATAAAGAAAAGAAAAGCCATTTGTCAATTTAAAAAGGATAAGATGGAATGTACTGTTAATATCACACTGACATAATGAAAAGCCCTCAAAGATGTAAACACTAGGGAAATGAAAAGGCATATATGGTGTCCTTTAAATGTGCATTATAAGGATATGAAGATATAAAAAACATCATCATCAAAAATCAAACAACCCATATGCTAAGTGAATGAAGAATAACACTGATAATATACTTGTGCAAAGGATTTAGCTGGTTAAAGAGTGTAGACAGAAATAGGAGCATTATTGACTATACATTAAGTATAGTAAAATTTTAATAGTGTAAGCAGCATGGAATACTCTGCTTTACTCCCATAATAATAAGGATAGAACTGGGTCTCAGAATCCAACTATTGTGCTGATGACTGTAGAAAGGCAATGTTTAAATACACAATGAAGCAGCACAGCTTTAAGTAAAGAAGGGACTAAAGGGGAAGAAGAGAAGGAAGAGGAAGAAGAAAAAGGAAAAGAAGAAAGAAAAATCACCAGGGGTATCCTATGTTACAATTAGTGGACATTTGCTTTCCTGGTGGCTCAGAGGTTAAAGCGTCTGCCCACAATGCGGGAGACCTGGATTCAATGCCTGGGTTGGGAAGATCCCCTGGAGAAGGAAATGGCAACCCACTCCAGTATTCTTGCCTGGAGAATCCCACAGAGGGAGGAGCTTGGTAAGCTACAGTCCACGGGGTCGCAAAGGGTAGGATACAACTGAGCGACTTCACTTATGCGAGAAAAGCTGGTAATACCCAGGTCTGTTGATCTTACTGATGAAGGAGAAAATAGAACTGTTTTATCTCTTTTATATTTCCCTTCCTCTTTCTCTCTCTTTCTTTTTCTCTATGTCTCACCCGCCTTACAAACCCTTATTATCACACAATGACTGCAAAAGTGTCAGGCATCATGCCCTGACAAAAAATATTGAAAAGGGGCATTTTTAAATGCTCTTTTAAATATCAAATGTTATTCCTGGAGTGTAGGAAGGTTATTGTATCCTTGATTTTAAAAAGTTTTGAATGTCAAGTGCTTTGTCTTTAGAGTAAGAGCTAAGTATTCACACATTTCAAAGAACTGACAAATCGACAAAACTAGAACAACAAAGTAGTAGTCATCAAGAAAAATTTGTACTTAAATCATTGGTAGGGTTTCAGAAAGTCAAATATTCATAAAATACTTTTTAAATCATTTGCTGTACAAGAGAAGAAATATTTGTAAACAACTCCCTGATGTTCAAGCTGGTTTTAGAAAAGGCAGAGGAACCAGAGATCAAATTGCCAACGTCCACTGGATCATGGAAAAAGCAAGAGAGTTCCAGAAAAACATCTATGTCTGCTTTCTTGACTATGCCAAAGCCTTTGACTGTGTGGATCACAACAAACTGTGGAAAATTCTTCAAGAGATGGGAATACCAGACCACCTAACCTGCCTCTTAAGAAATCTGTATGCAGGTCAGGAAGCAACAGTTAGAACTGGACATGGAACAACAAACTGGTTCCAAATAGGAAAAGGAGTCCGTCAAGGCTGTATATTGCCACCCTGCTTATTTAACGTCTATGCAGAGTACATCATGAGAAATGCTGGACTGGAAGAAACACAAGCTGGAATCAAAATTGCCGGGAGAAATATCAATAACCTCAGATATGCAGATGACACCACCCTTATGGCAGAAAGTGAAGAGGAGCTAAAAAGCCTCTTGATGAAAGTGAAAGAGGAGAGCGAAAAGTTGGCTTAAAGCTCAACATTCAGAAAACGAAGATCATGGCATCCGGTCCCATCACTCCATGGGAAATAGATGGAGAAACAGTGGAAACAGTGTCAGACTTTATTTTTTGGGGCTCCCAAATCACTGCAGATGGTGACTGCAGCCATGAAATTAAAAGATGCTTACTCCTTGGAAGAAAAGTTATGACCAACCTAGATAGTATATACAAAAGCAGAGACATTACTTTGCCAACTAAGGTCCGTCTAGTCAAGGCTGTGGTTTTTCCTGTGGTCATGTATGGATGTGAGAGTTGGACTGTGGAGAAGGCTGAGCACCGAAGAATTGATGCTTTTGAACTGTGGTGTTGGAGAAGACTCTTGAGAGTCCCTTGGACTGCAAGGAGATCCAACCAGTCCATTCTGAAGGAGATCAACCCGGGGATTTCTTTGGAAGGAACGATGCTAAAGCTGAAACTCCAGTACTTTGGCCACCTCATGTGAAGAGTTGACTCATTGGAAAAGACTCTGATGCTGGGAGGGACTGGGGGCAGGAGGAGAAGGGGACAACTGAGGATGAGATGGCTGGATGGCATCACGGACTCGATGGACAGATGAGTCAGAGTGAACTCTGGGAGATGGTGATGGACAGGGAGGCCTGGCATGCTGCGATACATGGGGTCACAAAGAGTTGGACACGACTGAGCAACTGAACTGAACTGAACTGAACTGAGTTTTCTTAAAAAAATAAATATTATACAAAACCCACTAAATGCACCTGGAAAAATACTTCATTCCCAATGGACATTGAGAAATGCAATTCACATTTACTATTTAGAACTCCTGGCAGCCCTATGTTAATATGTTAATTAACGTTAATGAAAATATGTTAGTGTTAATGCAAATGTTAATGTAAATATGTTAATACTTTCAATCCACAGAAATAGTGTATTTTTGTATGTGCTAACTGTTAATAAAATATTCCTTCAAATTATGAAATAATAATCTTTGCTCTATGAATAAAACCTTCTATAAAACTTTGAAAAGTGAAAGTGAAGTCGCTCAGTTGTGTCCGACTCTTCGCGACCCCGTGGACTGTAGCCCGCCAGGTTCCTCTGTCCATGGGATTCTCCAGGCAAGAATACTGGAGTGGGTTGCCATTTTCTTCTCCAGGGGATCTTCCCAACCCAGGGATCGAACCCAGGTCTCCTGCATTGCAGGCAAATGCTTTATCCTCTGAGCCATATAAAACTTGGAAGTAAATATGAAATTTTCTTATAATGATGATGAGTCACTAAATATTGCATTACATTGCACCCCGCATTACATATTGGTGACAGTCGTAACTAGATTGAAGATAACATATTAATAAATGGCCTAAAACCAAATATCTATTCAAAGATGAATGAATAAAGAAAATGTGGTACACATATACAATGGAAAATTACTCAGTTATTTAAGAGAAAGAAATGATTCTATTTGCAGGGCAACATGGATGTACCTGGAGATTAACATACTGCATAAAGTAAGTCAGACAGAGAAAGATCAGCATCATATGACACTGCTTACATGAGGACTCTTAACAAAATATACAAAGGAACTTATTCACAAACCAGAAACAGACTCACACAGAACAAACTTACCACTGCCATGGAGAAGGGGGAGGAACAGATTGGGAGTTTGGACTGTAATGTACACACCGCTATATTTAAAACAGATAACTAACAAGAACTTATTGTATAGCACAGGGAATGCTGCTCAATACTCTGTAATAAACTAAATGGGAAAATAATTTGAAAAATAGATACATGCATATGTGTAACTGAATCAGTTCCTGTACACCTGAAACTAACACAACATTGTTAATCAACCATACTACAATATAAAACAAAACTAAAATAAACTCATTCAGATTCAAAAATTAATACTGAACTTGTTAGTAGGCTAGCCTATGTACTAAGTACTTATTGTTTTGTCAATATTTAAACAAATCAATGTATAGAAGCACCTATTCATGATGTCTTCTGGAGACCATATTTTAATGAGTGTTTTAAATATTTCCTTTTTTTAAATACAAAAATTAAAAATTAGATATTTTTTCACACACTGAATCAGATAAAGTACTTTATATTTTCTCTTGAATATAAATATGGGAAAGAGACTAAATGGAAACCCTAGAAGTGAGAAACAGAATTTCTGAAATTAGAAATTTATTGGGTAGAATGAGCCAGATGGACATGACAGAAGAAAAGATAATTTGTGATAGAACTATAGAAATTATCCAAGATAAATAACAGAAAGAAACAATGTTGCAAATAAAGGTAACTGGAGCCTCAAGGACAAGTTAGACCACATCATATAGTCAAGTGTGGAAAAGGAATCATAGAATGAATAGATGGGACAGGAAAGCAAAAAAACAAAGCAAAACATCTTGAAGATGTCATGGCTGATTATTTCCCAAATTCTTACAGGAAAAAAATTTAGCTAGATGTTTTAAAAATACAAACAAACCTTAAAAAGGACACTGTAGTCAGGGAGTTCAAAATCAGAAACAACAACTTGTGATAGCAGCACAAGAAAACAATATATACGTACAGATACATAAACAGTGAAACAACAATCCAATTAATGAGTGAGTCAGAAAAGATGGAGGTTAGAAGGAGGCAGACATCTTTATTTATTTTATTTTAATTGGGGGCTAATTACTTTATAATATTGTATTGGTTTTGACATACATTGACATGAATCCACCATGGGTATACACGTGTTCCCCATCCTGAACCCCCCTCCCATCTCCCTCCCCATCCCATCCCTCTGGGTCATCCCAGTGCACCAGCCCTGAGCACCCTGTCTTTAAACTGAGGAAAGAAATAAAAACGTCAATCACAAATTCTAATTTCAGCGACAATATAACACATGATTTAAGAGAAAATAAAGACTTTTTTTGATAAAAAGTAAATCAAGAGAGTCTGTTACCAGAAGAACTGAACTAAAAGAAAGCTAAAGGAAATTGTTCAACTGAAAGGGAAACTGTATCAGACTGCTTAAATCCCCAGAAAAGAACAAAGAGCATAAGAAATGGTAAATCCATGGATAAATGCAGAAACCTTTTTTTATATATAATTTCTTTCTATTTGTATAAAACAAATAATTGAGTAAAACTAAAATTATAACACTGTCTTGTGAGCTTTAGCATGTAAGCTTATGTATTACATGTGATGATTATAATGTAATGATAAGTTGTAGTTTTGCCAGTTTTTAAAACTGTAATATAAACAGATTCAGAGCAAAAAATAAATATTCATAAATACTCTTCAAATAATTTTATGGAACTTGCAATAAAAGTACTCAAAAATTAAATTATAAAGTGTATTTTTATAGACCACACAAAAGTGAGCTTTATTTATCCACTCTGACAGTCTCAGTCTTTGATCAGAATGTGTATTCCATCATTATAGGTATGTGATAACATGTACATATGAGTGAAAATCGCTCAGTCGTGTCTGATTCTTTGCAACCCCACGGACTATATATAGTTCATGAAACTCTCCAGGTCAGAATACTAGAGTGGGTAGCCTTTCACTTTTCCAGGGGATCTTCCCAACCCAGGGGTTGAACCCAGGTCTCCTGCATTGCAGGTGGATTCTTTACCAGCTGAGCCACAAGGGAAGCCCAACATGTACATGTGTGCATGCTAAATCACTTAAGGCATGTCCCACTCTGTGTGACCCTATGGACTATAGCCCGCCAGGCTCCTCTCCATGGGACTCTCCTGGCAAGAATACTGGAGTGGGTTGCCATGCCCTTCTCCAGGGGATCTTCCCAACCCAAGCATCAAACCTGCCTCTCTACTTCTGCACTGGCAGGCGGGCTCTTGACCTCTATTGCCACATGTACATGTATATGTGTAATTATTGATATGGTTGGGCCTTATGACTAGTATGTTAGCTCTGTTTTCAAATTTCCTTATCTTTTTCCTTCTTTTACTGTTGTTTCTTTACCCTCCCTTCATAGTCTGGTTCTGATTATTTAAGTATTTTCTTAAATAAAACTTTACTTTGCATGTTGTATTTTGGTAGTGGTTATTCCAGGATTTATATCTTGTGTCCCCAGAGATCTCAGATCTAAAGATATTCTGTCTACCAAAATATAATAAAAAGTTTTCTAATTTTGTTTCACACGCAAAATCATATACAAAATGTGAGGAAAATGCATATCCCAGAACAATATTATTTTCCAATCCTCACTCTGAACCCACAATATTTCCTATATAATTATCCTTTTAGATACCACAGATGTGCTCAGATTATTTTCTCTCCCCTTTCACTTTACCTTTATCGATCTAAGTTCTCCCACTTCTCCTGATTCTAATTCATAAAGCCCCCAAACATTTTTGCACTTCAAGGATTCTCCTACACTGGATCACAGTGAAGGAAGAAAGGACAGAAAGGGGTAGAGCCTGTTCCCATGAGTTGACAAATAAAGAGGAAAACAGCTTAAAAAAAAAACTGTGCATTCACTATCTTGCATTCAGTTCTAGTAAATATTTTTATAAAAATAATACAGAATTATTTTATATGTAGGTAGCTTCAGTTCTCATTTAACTTAAATTTTACCTCTATAAATGTTATTTTTATATACCTGAGTTATTGTTGCTATTATCATGGTTATAACCTGGTCATGTTTCCAGGATGATTCTATTTTTGGTCTCTCAATTATTATGGTTTCTTGATTATAGTGATCTGACACATACAAATCTGCAGTTTTTGTTTTATATATGAGAATATTTACTTTTGTTTTTTAGTTTTCCTATTACAAAATTTCTATATATTGGTTCCTATTTCCTATTCTTATACCTCATCATCTTTCTCATATTTTTATCCTTTTGTGCTTCTCTTATATATTCTGGGAATGCTATTCAAGTCTGTACTACATATTATTGATTTGATTTTTCCGCAAAATTACCTCTCTTCTACTGAAAGACTAGTTTTCTCAGTTCTGATTATTTCCACTGACCTCTACTATGTCTTATTTACTATGTTCACTAGCAAGCCTTCCTCATTACTTCCTTGTCTTGCTTTCTCAGCTTACTGTCTTTTAAGAGAGGTGAGTTATTTTATACCAACTTGAGAGTGAGAGTCTCCTGAAATGTCTTCTTGCATCCAAATGATTCTGTTTTAGGAGTATCTGCTTCTTCTGGGTTTCTTAGATTTATTTGGTCTTGCCTTTTATGTATTAAGTTTTTTAATTAGCTTTTTTCTAACCTCATTACAAATTCTGTGAAATGGTGATATATTTCTAAATAATTAAACCACTTTTCTTTCTGAATTATAGAACATTAATTCAGGACAATGATATAAGGCCATGATTACAAAAATAGACAACTGTGTGCAAGATGTGGGAAAGGAAATGTCTACTAAACTTTTCATATTATAAAATTTATATTGTATGTGATTTGGACATTTAAATCAATGCAGGAAGAACAGTTCAGTGCAATGCTGCCTGGTATATTCTTTATATTCTCACCTGGACAGTAGATTTGAATATTTTCTAGCCTAATACCTACTATATAGCAGTTTCCCCCCACTATTTCATTCACCTGTGTCTGGTTTTTGTCCCTACTTCATGCATCTTTTTTACTTTACATAAACAAACAGTTCTTCTATTGCTTCTTGAATTATTCTTTTTCTATAATCCTTACACCATAGGTCATCTGCACTTTCTCTCCCTCAAAATATCCACATGCCCTACATGCATTGCAGTAGGGCATGTGGATATTATAAGTTCCTATGTAATGCATAGTGTTTTTTATTAACTGATTAAGCAAAGTTATTTTCAATATTTTGATTGTCAAATATTATGGAAGACTCCAAGGTGGTGAGGAAAGCAGTTCTCTCCATTCCAGGGTAATGAAGGAAACCAAATTTTCTAAACAAAACTAGACTGGATTTGAGAGTCAGGGACCAGATGGTAGGACAGCCATGAAGTACCTTCTTACCTATTTAATACGGTTTCTCTTTCATAGAGTAAAGCATGGATATGCCAAAAGCAAATTCCTAGGTTGATTTTATCTCCATCTCATTCCATCTGCTTTTTAATTAGTGTCAATCCATCTAGATTTTGGTATTAATTGCTTATAAGTACAGGCTTCCAATGCTATTGAGAGTGTTGGCCTTCTTCTGTATTTGTACAGATTTTTTTTTCTTCTAAATAACAAGTCAGTACTGGATGAATTAGACTCCATTATAAATGTGAGCAGGATGTCTGTCATATTTTAAAGGTTGGAAAATAATGTACTCAATGATGTAGTACAAAATATTAATTAAAAATCCATGTGAGATAAAGGTAACTTCACTTGTTTATTCTACCAATTAACAGCTTAAATGCCTACCATATGCCAGGCATGTTTTGATTTTTACAGTGAATGAAAAGCACATGTTTTTAGCTTCATGATATTTGATATTTATTGAGGGAAGCAGATAAAATATAATTTCATAGTAGAAAAAAAATTAACTCCGTCTATGGGGTCGCACAGAGTCGGACACGACTGAAGCGACTTAGCAGCAGTAGCAGCAGCAGTAGCAGCAGCAGTACCCAAAAAGGGGGAGTGTATGTTAGCATATTAGATGAGTGGATATGGTCTCGTTTGGGACCTCAGGATAGAGAAAGTAAACTGACATATAAACTGAAGCAAATTATCACAGGAAAGAGGAAATTCCCACAAGCATGGATACATGGATGAGCAAAGGTCCAGGGTGGAATGGAACATGGTTTACTAAAACTGGTAGAGAGTGAGAGATTAATACTGAAAAGAGGAATACCTGTTAAAAATGCTTGGAGAGTCTCATTGGTTAAGTTAAATTCTTTAATTAAGAGAAACTAGATGCTATGACTTTTTTTTTTAATATAAGTACATTATCTAGAACTGTGGTTCCCAATATATTAGCCACTGTGCTTGTCAAAAGTTGCACTAGTTATTTTTGACTGTTCAAAGAACTCCATAAGGTTGTTGGCCACCATATTGGACAGCACAAATATAGAATATATTCACTATTATGGAAGGTCCCACTAGACAGTGCTAGTGCAGAGAAAGCAGTGTGAAATATATAGGAACTCAAATGGGTAAAGTGAACCCAGCAGCAGTTAAGACACAGTAGAAGTTTAGTGTGTGCGTTAGTTTATTAGAGCTGCTGGAAGAAAGTACCACAAACTGGGTAGCTTAAAACATCAAAAATTTAGTGTCTCAAAGGTTTGGAGGCTATAAGTATTAAATCAAGGTACTGGCAGGATCATGAAGGCTCTAGCAGAGAATCTGTTCCATGCCTTTAATGTAGCTTCCAGGGTTGCCAGCAGTCTTTGGCATTTCTTGGCTTACAGACATTATCACTTCAATCTCAGCCTCTGTTAACTGCATAGCCTCTTCGCTGGGTGTCAACATATGTTTGTCTCTTATTTTTGTTTTCGTTGTGTTTAGTCACTAAATTGTGTCTGATTATTTTGTAACCCTATGGATTGTAGACTGCCAGGCTCCTCTGTTCATGGGATTTTCCAGGCAAGAATACTGGAGTTGTGGTTTCCTTCTCCAGGGGATCTTCCTCACCCAGGGATCAATTCCACGTCTTCTGCACTGGCAGACAAATTCTTCACCACTGAGCCACCAGGAAAGCTCCTCTCTTCTTATTAGAATCCAGTAATATGGTGGGATTACAGCCCACCGTAATGACATCACCTTAATACAGTTACATTTGCAAAACCCTATTTTTCAAATAAGATTACATTTATAAGTACATAACATTAGGACTTAAAACGTATCTTTTTGGTATGGGCAGGATTCAACCCACAAAAGTACTGAGTGAAAAGAAGCTGACAGACATAAAGAATATTTATTTAAAAAGTAGATTAAATACAGAGAGAAGTCAATGACAAGTATATTTTAAATAAACTTATTAGAAAGATTTCTTTTAAAAAGTTCCTCGAACATTATCACTTCTATCTCTCACACAAATAACAAAATTTAGCCTATATATATAAGACACTGGTCAGAAAGTGATTAGGACGCTTTCTAAAGAGCTATAGACCTTAAAGCCTGGGGTGAGTGGGTTGTAAAACATTGTGTATGTGTGTGTGTGTGTGTGTGTATGTGTGTGTTTTTACCTAGATTTCTAACTCCCTAAAACATGATATGGAAAAATTAAAGAATTCTATGATTGATTCTTTCCAGGAAATTCTGAAAATAAGAGGCCAGTTTCATCTCCCTGTAACAAGAGATATGGCAATTAATGTGAGATGACGGACACAGAGCAAAGCTATGTGTTTTCTGAGGGCTAACCTAGGTGTTCTGGAAATAAATAGGGTTAGAGATTTCTCTAAAAATCCAACCCAAGAAGACTGACTTTGGAAGAGAGACATCAAAAGGAAAGGTTGATCTCAGATCAGGACATGAGAGAATCATAAATGATCCACAGGAGAATTAACAACAAACAATAAGCTTGGTTCCCAATAACAAAGTTCTAAAGAACTTACAAAAGTAATCCATGAGAGGAAAAATATTTTAACATTTATAATTCATAATGCATGAATGAACTCCTGACATGAAATATGCAAGACAATCTCTGTCATGTCAAAAATATTAGAAAGTATACCCTGGTAGTATGTAGGTACTATAGAGATCTTCCAAGTTAGACTTGAGGTCCATTTCTTTCTTGTCTTAACAAATATGAGTTCTCTACCCAGCTGGAAAAAAATTCTACTTTCTAGGGTTATTTCAAATTTTGGTAATGATGAATTTTTGCCCATAAAATCCAATGAGTTTGACGACATTCTTCATCACATTCTGAGAATTTAACATGGAGACCCAATGTGCATCAGGTGTTAAGGAATGGAAAATTACTCATAACCTGTGATACATAACCTTTAATACATAGTGCAATGAAATAGACATGATACAGGAGAGGATAATTTAAAAAATAAACATAAAAAAACAGGTGAATATCAGGAGTATTTTCAATATCTGCAAGTCACGTGGAGTGATTTGAAACAGAACAACATTCTATTACCAAAACTTTTACAGCCAATAGTCTTACTCTTCGCTTATTTAACTGTTATTTAACAAATATTAACCAACTATCATGTGCCAACCACTTGATTATTCAATGCATTCTCCATGGATATGCTGATTAAAGTGACTTTAAAAAAATTCTCAACTACTTTCATATAGGAATATTGTATCCTGTTGCAATTTGCTTTTTTTATTTCCAGCTAACATATGTTCACTTCGATAATCTTACTTTTAGTTCCTTACCCATTATATTCATATCTAATTCTCACATCAAAATCATTTGATAAAGAACATTATAATCGCATTTAGAAATGGGCAAACATATGTTCAGAAGTGATTTTCTAAATGTTGTTAAGAAATAAAGCAGGCGAATCACTACTATTTTTCTAGATTCCATAAAACCAACCCAATATTGTAAATCAATTCTCCTGCAATTAAAAAAATTAAGAAGTAAAGCAGGGATTAGATACAATACAGATTCATTCCACAGTATTCCTTGTTAATTTCAGGTGCAATATCTTGTTTTTCACCTGCTCTAATTCTATCTTGGATATGTTCCAACATTTTTGACAGTAACTCTCTCATCTATGTTCATGTCTGATCCCCATTTAAATATTTGGAACCAATCTGTCTGAGTTTGCATCTTTGTTTTCAGAACTTGGATAGACTGCTCCTTTATTCCTCACACCTTCTTGTTTTTGATGCTCATTTCCAAGACCACATTCTGCCATCATCCAATGCAATGCAATTCTAAAGAAAGCAGCTGAAGGCATGAGGGAAAATCAGCTCACAGAGATCATTTTTGACATTTGCTATGATGAAAAGAAAATATACCACCTTAAAGAATACACAATTTATCAAGGGAGACATTTTAAACAAAAACAATATAATGGAACAAATGTGATGGGATTAAAAGACACACATGTTACCATTTTCTCCAGATGTATGTCTAGCAGTGGGATTCCTGGATCATATGGTAGTTTTATTTTTAGCTTTTTAAAGGAAACTCCATATTATTCTCCATAGTTCAGTTCAGATCAGTCTTCAGTTGTGTCCGACTCATTGCAACCTCATGGACTGTAGCATGCCAGGCCTCCCTGTCCATCACCAACTCCCAGAATTTATTCAAACTCATGTCCATGGAGTCGGTGATGCCATCCAACCATCTCACCCTCTCTCATCCCCTTCTCCTCCTGCCTTCAATCTTTCCCAGCATCAGGGTCTTTTCAAATGAGTCAGTTCTTCGCATCAGGTGACCAAAGTATTGGAGTTTCAGCTTCAGCATTAGTCCTTCCAATGAATGTTTAGGACTGATTTCCTTTAGGATCTCCTTGCAGTTCAAGGGACTATCAAGAGTCTTCTTCTCTAACGCCATAGTTCAAAAGCATCAATTCTTCCGCACTCAGCTTTCTTTAAAGTCCAACTCTCACATCCATACATGACTACTGGAAAAACCATAGCTTTGACTAGACTAACCTTTATTGGTAAAGTAATGTCTCTTCTTTTTAATATGCTGTCTAGGTTGGTAATTGGAGAAGGCAAAGGCAACCCGCTCCAGTACTCTTGCCTGGAGAATCCCATGGACGCAGGAGCCTGGTAGGCTGCAGTCCATGGGGTCGCTAAGAGTCGGACACGACTTAACGACTTCACTTTCACTTTTCATTTTCATGCATTGGAGAAGGAAATGGAAACCCACTCCAGTGTTCTTGCCTGGAGAATCCCAGGGATGGGGGAGCCTGGTGGGCTGCCATCTGTGGGATCACACAGAGTCGGACACGACTAAAGTGACTTAGCAGCAGCAGGTTGGTCATAACTTTTCTTGCAAGGAGCAAACGTCTTTTAATTTCATGGCTGCAGTCACCATCTGCAGTAATTATGGAGTCCCCCAAAATAGAGTTCTCCATAGTGGCTATATCAATTTACATTTCCACCAAAAGTGTAGGAGTGTTCCCTTTCTCCACACCTTCTCTTGCATTTATTGTTTGTATGATTTTTGGACGATGGCCATTCTGACCAATGTGAGGTGATACTTCCTTGTAGTTTTATTTGTATTTCTCTAATAATTAATGATGTTGAACACCTTTTCCCATGCCTCTTGGCCATCCACATGTCTTCTTCAAAGAAATATCTATCTTTTGCCCATTTTTAAATTTTTTTTTTTGACATTGAGCTATAGCAAACCCAGTACTGGGCATATGTCCAGAGAAAACCATAATTCAAAAGGATACATGTACCCCAACATTCACTGCAACACTATTTACAATAGCTAGAACATGCAAGAAACCTAAATGTTTATTGATGGAGGAACAGATAAAGATGTACACATATACAATGGAATATTACTCAGCCATAAAAAAGGATGAAATAATGTCATTTTCAATGACACGGATGGACCTCAAGACTGCCCTACTGAATGAATTAAGTCAGACAGAGAAAGACAGATATCATATGATATCGCTTATACGTGGAATCTTAAAAAAGGGGGGTAAAACCAAACCTATTTAAAAAATAGAAACAGTGTCTCAGATGCAGAAAACAAACTATGGTGACCAAGGGGGAAAAGAGAGGGAGATAAATTGGGAGACTGGGATTTATACACTCTACTATATAAAATAGATAACTAATAAGAACCTACCATATAGAATAGGGAACTCTAGTGAATACTCTGTAATGACCATAATGGAAATAAATCTAAAGAGATATATCCATGTATGTCTTATATATGTATTTGTATAAACATATACATGTATTTGTATATATATACTTGAATAACTAATTCACTTTGCTGTACAGCAGAAATTAACACATTATAAATCAACTATACGCCAATAAAAATTAATTAAAAGAAAACATGAATGTGAAAGAAATTTTTAGAAGTTACTGAGCCATCACAATACTGTCTAATTATTACCATTTTTATTCTTTGTACTATGCAACTTAGAACAATATATACTGCTTAAGCCTCTTGATGAGAGTGAAAGAGGAAAGCGAAAAAGTTGGCTTAAAGCTCAACATTCAGAAAATGAAGATCATGGCATCCGGTCCCATCACTTCATGGGAAATAGACGGGGAAACAGTGGAAACAGTGTCAGACTTTATTTTTTGGGCTCCAAAATCACTGCAAATGGTGACTGCAGCCATGAAATTAAAAGATGCTTACTCCTTGGAAGAAAAGTTATGACCAACCTAGATAGCATATTCAAAAGCAGAGACATTACTTTGCCAACTAAGGTCCGTCTAGTCAAGGCTATGGTTTTTCCTGTGGTCATGTATGGATGTGAGAGTTGGACTGTGAAGAAGGCTGAGCGCCGAAGAATTGATGCTTTTGAACTGTGGTGTTTGAGAAGACTCTTGAGAGTCCCTTGGACTGCAAGGAGATCCAACCAGTCCATTCTGAAGGAGATCAACCCTGGGATTTCTTTGGAAGGAATGATGCTAAAGCTGAAACTCCAGTACTTTGGCCACCTCATGGAAAGAGTTGACTCATTGGAAAAGACTTTGATGCTGGGAGGGATTGGGGGCAGGAGGAGAAAGGGACGACAGAGGATGAGATGGCTGGATGGCATCACAACCTCGATGGACATGAGTCTGAGTGAACTCTGGGAGATGGTGATGAACAGGGAGGCCTGGCGTGCTGCGATTCATGGTGTCTCAAAGAGTCGGACACGACTGAGCGACTGAACTGAACTGAACTGACAGTTATTTTTCTTTGTATTATTGTTGTTACTCTCAAATTTATCACTAAATTATAAATAATATGAGACTTTTAACCCTAACTACATATATAAGATAGTGTTAAATAACCATGAAACATTCAATATACATGTTGATTTATCATCACAACTAAGTGATAATGATATATAGTGTATACTTTGGAATCAATTTTTCACCAGAGAATATGGTAATCTTTAAATATTAATATTTTTAAACCATATTAGTATTTAAAAACGAAGTCATATCCTCAGATTTGAATTTCAGATAGAAATAAAAAACATTATTTTTGGCAGATTTTGTTAAATAGAAATTATCAAGTTATAAATATAAATGATATAACATCAACATGTTTAGAAAATAAAAATTTTGGAAATCATAATTGTAGTAATTAAGATACCTGCTTTATAAAAGCATTCAGAACACTAGAAAAATACTTTTAAATCATGGATAATAATGAATAATGTGAAGCTTACTATCTTTCATGAAAGTATAAGCCAAAGAGCAGCTGGTATAGTCAAAGTCATCAACAGGCCATGAAATTTCTAAAAGAGGGTACTTGTCAACAGTATGTGTCATGGTTTATCTGAACACAGCTGCAGTTGGGATTTTCAAGCTGACCCCCATCTGGACAGGACTATGATGGCTTCCTGAAAGATTCTCAACAGAGTCCAAATGAAAAACAGTAGGTCAAAACAGAAGGGCAGATGGTAAAGTAACTGAACAATATGATAATTTTTAATTATACACACACAAAAATCTTGCTGCAATAACTTACTAAAAATACCCTAGTATATGAATTTAATGCCCCATAATAAAGAACATCCTTGAGGTTTTGAGGAAAGGGGAGCTATAGTTGAATTAAAAGGTTGAAATGCTGTTATTTTTCTTTTTTAAAAAAAGTAATTTCAGAGTCCACAGTGCTATTCATGACTTTAGGATACACAAAGTCATTAAGAAAAATCCCTCTAGGAGCCACAGTTTGGTCTCTGATTTTAACTAAAATTTATTTTTAATGTAACTGCAGACTAGATACATATTTAAGTGACAGTTTCTCCACAAAATGTGCAAACTTAAATCTCTGACTTTCACATTTTAACATGAAACCAACATCATTTTTAAATATTCTAAGTATCACATAATAGAAAATCCAATGGACATAATGCAAAATCCTATGGACATAGGAGCCTGGCAGGGTACCCAGTTCATGGGGTCACAAGAGTCAGACAAAACTTAATGACTAAACCACCACCACCATCGCATAATTTGAATTGAAGTTTTACATTATATATCGAACATATATTACATAATAATAAAACAGCACACATTTTTAAACCACTAAAAATGCAAGTTATAACTATATATAAAAATGCCTGAATTTCCTGCTATAAATTATGAGATGAAAAAATATATATTTCACTAGTTTGTGATTATACAGCATAAGTCAATTTTTGTTAAAGGCAACTAGAATCTACCTAGAAAATTACTAAAGCATATTCATATTATTAGCATAATTAAAATATTATAACTTTTCAATTTAATATACTGCATTTAAATCTCATCTTATATGTAGATTATGCTATACATATTTTAATATATGCTACACAAATTTTAACAATTTCAAAGTTACTAAAGTAAACATATTTTTTAAATATAAAAATTTCTCTCATACTTTTACATTTGTAAACTCAGTTTTGTGCTATGGTTTCACAATATTCATTGAATTTACACACTTTAATACCTTACTTGTATGGCATTTTGTCACCTGCATTAAAACAATGTTTGCATTTATTTAAATTGAGAATAAGCTATAACTCTGCTGATTCATTATTTTTATTATTTTTTGAAATAGCAGTAGAATTTATGAGGCTGTGTATCCATTTCAACAATATTACTCTTTCTCAGATTGTGACTGTTTTTAAAGCTTGCACCATGCTTTCTGAACTTCCACAATAGTAGTAAACATTACCTTTTGAGGGAGCAAAGGATCTGGAGACAAGAAATGATTAACTTATCTGTACATTAAAATCAACAAGTAAACGTTTGATACAGCATAGAATTCAAGAACTTTCAGCTGTTTTTTTATCACATTATTTTCATTATTCACTTGAAGGTGCTGAATGTGTTTCCTTACTAACGCAAAAGGAACAATCGATGTTGTTTTGAAAAGTTAATATAGTAGATTTATGTCAATTACCACAAAGTACTTTGGAAATTGCTATTATTTCAGTTAGTATCATGATGTAACTGCAAATTAATGGAAGAATAAGTGTGAGATATGTTTTAGATAATATAAAATAAACTTGAAACTGAAGACAATATGAAAAGGAAAATTCCAAAACATATTCATCAAAAAAGGACATGTGGATAAAGTTCTGTCATAATCATCAAAGACAATTTAAAGGTTTAATAGAATATGGGATTAAAAAAAGAGAGGAAGAAATAGACCATCTAAAGACAGTTGAAGGAATACAAAGTATAACAATAAGTTCTATGAAAATTATTGTCATGTTAAGTGCTTCAGCCATGTCTGACTCTTTGCAACCCTATGGACTATAGCTTGGCAGGTTCCTCTGTCCATGGGATTCTCCAGGCAAGAATACTGGAGTGTGTTGCCATTTCCTCCTCCAGTGACAATTAAACCTTGGCTTTTTAGCATCTAGTTGCTAGAGCAAAATAAAATTACATTCTTTATTTTCTTACTCAAGAAAATATATGAATTAATTGCAGTAGCAAATTCAAATACAAATTTATCGTGCATATGTTATATAGAACAATAGCTTAAATATGTTTATAAAGAGTTATTTAAATTATCATTAACATCAATATAAAAAGCTTCTGCACAACAAAGGAAATTATAAGCAAGGTGAAAAGACAGCCTTCAAAATGGGAGAAAATAATAGAAAATGAAGCAACTGACAAACAACTAATTTCAAAAATATACAAGCAACTCCTGCAGCTCAATTCCAGAAAAATAAACGACCCAATCAAAAAATGGGCCAAAGACCTAAATAGACATTTCTCCAAAGAAGACATACAGATGGCTAACAAACACATGAAAAGATGCTCAACATCACTCATTATCAGAGAAAAGCAAATCAAAACCACATTTCAAGCCAGTCAGAATGGCTGTGATCCAAAAGTCTACAAGCAATAAAGGCTGGAGAGGGTGTGGAGAAAAGGGAACCCTCTTACACTGTTGGTGGGAATGCAAACTAGTACAGCCACTATGGAGAACAGTGTGGGGATTCCTTAAAAAACTGGAAATAGAACTGCCTTATGACCCAGCAATCCCACTACTGGGCATACACACCAAGGAAACCAGAATTGAAAGAGACACGTGTACCCCAATATTCATCACAGCACTGTTTATAATAGCCAGGACATGGAAACAACCTAGATGTCCATCAGCAGATGAATGGATAAGAAAGCTGTGGTACATATACACAATGGAGTATTACTCAGCCATTAAAAAGAATACATTTGAACCAGTTCTAATGAGGTGGATGAAACTGGAGCCTATTATACAGAGTGAAGTAAGCCAGAAAGAAAAACACCAATACAGTATACTAACACATACATATGGAATTTAGAAAGATGGTTAAGGATAACCCTGTATGCGAGACAGCAAAAGAGACACAGATGTGGAACAGTCTTTTGGACTCTGTGGGAGAGGGAGAGGGTGGGATGATTTGGGAGAATGGCATTGAAACATGTATACTATCATGTAAGAAACGAATCACCAGTCCAAGTTCGATGCATGATACTGGATGCTTGGGGGTGGTGCACTGGGACAACTCAGAGGGATGGTAAGGGGAGGGAGAAGGGAGGGGGTTCAGGATGGGGAACATGTGTATACCTGTGGTGGATTCATGTTGATGTATGGAAAAACCAATACAATATTGTAAAGTAATTAACCTATAATTAAAATAAATAAATTTATATTAAAAAAATAAATAAAACAAAGCCTACTGACATTTTCTTAGTACTAAATATATATCACATCACATGTGAAATGTTTCTATATAATTTACAATTACCTTGTTATTGCTAGTATTTTCCGAAATGGGTAAAAGAAAACATGAAGTACTTTCCACATACTCAGTGCCTCTGTTTCATGCTTCAGGGCAATCACTTACCATTATCTTGATGCAATATATATCCAGATATTGATGGTGGTGATTTATTGAACACAGCTCTTTGTGACCCCATGGACTATAGCCTGCCAGACTCCTCTGTCTGTGGGATTTCTGAGGCAAGAATACTGGAGTGGGTTCTCATTTCCTTCTCCAGAGGATCTTCTTCACTCACAGAATGAACCCACATCTCCTGAACTGCAGGTAGATTCTTTACCAACTGAGCCACCAGGGAAGCTCACGTATGTTAGGTGCTAAAATTGCCTTTAGAGTGCATATTCTGTTCACCACACACAGAATGCCTTATTTCTCCACTAAGAGCCTTTACTGATACCTAAAATCACTTCAATGTACAAAAGCAAAAAACTGACACTTTATCCCACTGCTTGGAATGTTTATACTCAAATTCTCTGATCTGTGTAAAATAGCACTTCAGGATGTGGCCGTTCCATTTCTCTTCAACATCATCCTGACATTACATGCATATTATACTCCGGTACCAGAACTACATCCAATTTCTCAAACATATAGTATTAATATTGCTTCACTGCTTTTGCGCATGTTCCTTGCAAATGTCCATAGCTTTTGCATATAAGCCTGGATGTTTTCTCCTTATCTTAACTGATTAAGTCTCAGTCCTCCTTCCAAGATGGTTTTTTGTTTTTAATTTTGGAAACCTTCGATTACTTTCCAAATCTGAGTTACAAGCAGTTAGTCCTGTGCCCCAGCAGAACTCTTATAATACCTCTGTGCTTCTTCATGATCTGCAGCTTAGTGGAGAGCAAAGGCCATACCTGTTGTGTACACTCTTGACCTCCAGAGTTTAGCGTACAGTTTAACAAACAGAAAGGATTTATAAAATCTGCTAATAGAATAGATGATTCCTGATAAAATACATTAAATGGAGATTTAACCAACATCAAATTTGGAGAAGTATTTGTAATAAATGGCATTAAAATAAGTAAAATGACAGAAACAGTCATTTGATAAGCAAATAAATGCATGCTAAATGTTTTTGTACCACTATTTATAAATTTCATTTGTTTTTGTTTCTGTGTCTGTATATGTTTGTTCAGCATTCAGAAATCTGCTTCTTTTTAATTAATTAATTTATTTTTTATTTTACTTTACAATTCTGTATTGGTTTTGCCATACACTGACATGAATCCACCACGGGTGTACATGCATTCCCAAACATGAATCCCCTCCCACACCCCTCCCCACAACATCTCTCTGGGTCATCCCCGTGTACCAGCCCCAAGCATGCCGTATCCTGCCTCGGACATAGACTGGCGATTCGATTCTTACATGATATTATACATGTTTCAATGCCATTCTCCCAAATCATCTCACCCTCTCCCTCTCTCTCTGAGTCCAAAAGTCCGCTATACACATCTGTGTCTTTTTTGCTGTCCTGCATACAGGGTCATCATTGCCATCTTTCTAAATTCCATATATATGTGTTAGTATACTGTATTGGTGTTTTTCTTTCTGGCTTACTTCACTCTGTATAATCGGCTCCAGTTTCATCCATCTCATCAGAACTGATTCAAATGTATTCTTTTTGATGGCTGAGTAATACTCCATTGTGTATATGTACCACAGCTTTCTTATCCATTCATCTGCTGATGGACATCTAGGTTGTTTCCATGTCCTGGCTATTATAAACAGTGCTGCAATGAACATTGGGGTACATGTGTCTCTTTCAATTCTGGTTTCCTCAGTGTGTATGCCCAGCAGTGGGATTTCTGGGTCATAAGGTAGTTCTATTTGCAGTTTTTTAAGGAATCTCCACACTGTTCTCCATAGTGGCTGTACTAGTTTGCATTCCCACCAACAGTGTAGGAGGGTTCCCTTTTCTAACTATAAAACTCCTAGAGGAGAACATAGGCAAAACACTCTCCGACATAAACCACAGCAGGATCCTCAATGATCCATCTCCCAGAATTCTGGAAATAAAAGCAAAAATAAACAAATGGGACCTAATTAAAATTAAAAGCTTCTACACAACAAAGGAAAATATAAGCAAGGTGAAAAGAAATCTGCTTCTTATCTTGTAAAGTGATAATGCCTTTTGAGTAACTATTTCATATTGGTTATTTTCTGACAATACTCTTTAGAAACATTATTATAGAACCGCATTTATATTATGCACATGGCATTGTATGTGAAGTTCCTCTGATTAATCATTAATAGTAGAAACAAAAGGTAAGGGTGGAAAAATAACGTAAGGAGGTTATTTTATTTTAAAAAGTGAGCAAAATCACCATTCTATGAAAATATACTCTATCATAAAAATTTTAATGATATTTTACATGCATACCAGGTACTTCTCTGATGGCTCAGCAGGTAAAGAATCCGCCTGCAATGCAGGGTTTCACCTCTGGGTCGGGACGATCCCCTGGAGGAGGAAATGGCAACCCATTCCAGTATTTCTGCCTGAAATATCCATGGACAGAGGAGCCTGACAGGCTACAAAAAGGGTCTCAAAGAAGTAGGACACGGCTGAGTGACTAAGCATGACATGAATATCACAAAGGTTCTTTTAATGCATGAACTCTCAAACAATATAACCCAAATATATTTACCATTTGGTTGTCAGAAATGATTGCCCAGAATATCCCATCTTTCACTTGCCCTACTCAGTGTCCCTCAGTCTCCCACTCAAAAATAAGTTAATCCAGCAAATGGTCAGAGGGATAACTGTACTACATGAGACGAGAAGTGCTTCTTCATTTTAATTTCAATTAGCTTTACATTTGAAAGTTCCTTGTTTTGGTACTCTAAACCTTCTAAAATACTATGGTTTTGCTGTGTATGTTCATGATTTTAATCATCATATGCCTAACTAATAGATAATATATTATCATCTATTGTGGGCAATGATATACCTAAACACTACATGATTTGTTAAAGGACAAAACAAGAAAGTACAGTCATAAAGTTTTACAGCAATTGCGTGAATTGCCAATGAACACTTAAATCTCTAAACGAATATAAGAATACAGAAAAAGTATATATATTAATATATATTAGGATGTTCACGTTAATGTAAGTAAGCTTCCAGTTGATCTAGTTTATAGAAGTGCAGTCAGAAAACGCATTAATACAAGTTCAAAACATGCTACATAATTACTTTTGTCATCCTAGTGTACAAAATTTCCCAATATATTGATCAGCATGATTGTCATGTTTTATTAAGGAAACAGAGACACAGGTATATTAAATAATTTCCCCAGTTTCAAACAGGAAATATCAGCAGGGCAAACAAAGGAATATTATTTTTTCTGAGTTTAACTTACTGATTCTTTTGCTTATACAAGATTGCCTTAAATGTATGTTTTATATTTCAGCTTTGGAGCAGCTTGCAAAAGAACTAGAAGAGGTTAAATCTGGCAATTGTGAGATAAACTATTTTGCTGTTTCACTTATTATTACCAGATATTCTATCCAGAGGTTGCTGATAAACATTCAAGTTTTTTTTTCCAATGTTGAATATACATGAGCAACTAACTTATTATGTGGTAAAAATATTTTATAAAAGAACAAGCTTACTGAATACAAATATTTAGAAATGGCACTTGGCAATGGGTATAAGGAAAACGATGTTATTTTTATCTATAAAAACTTCAAAAGAAAGAAGCTTCAGAAAGGGATCCCATTTTCCTATGAGTTACTGAACTCGGATTTTATTTTGATGAACCACGGCAGTAAATACTTTGAGGTAAACGTATAATCACTAACCCTTAGGCAACCAGTCGGTTGTACTTTCATTTTCAGAAGTGTTCCAATAAATTAAACATATTTAAGTAATCTCAAGTTTATATAAATTTCACTCCAATGTGAAAAAACATAGTCTATGCTTAGATTTAGGATGTATAAAAAACCTAGCTATTTTTACTAAACAACACGCTGGTCAAAAGCAAATTAAAAAAATATATATATATTTACCTTGATTCAAGTTTTAGTAAGTTTCCATATATCCATACATTCCATCCAACAACTCTTATTTATTGAAGAGTATTTTTTATCAGGCATTATGCTAGATGCTGAGGATATGAAAGCATTAAGGATACACCTCTTTTTCCATATACTGCATTCGCCAAAATGTTCCTTCCGTTTTTTAGAAAAAATAAAAGGCCCATTTTTCATGTTCACCAAGAACTTTATTGAGTTTGTTCACTGTTTTATTCCATTACCTTCTGCCATTTTTTTTCAGGTAACTTCATAATTCCATCTTCTCAAACTTGTTTTATCTTTTTGAGGAAAAAAAAAGGTGTCTTTTACAGTCTTTTAGGAAATTGAATTTTTTTCGGTAATTAACAGATCAAACATCTATTAAGTTCAAACACTTAAGTTTTACACTTAACACCATTTATCTTCTCACAATGAGCTCATGTATGGTGTGAAATGTTTTCCATTAAGAGAATTTTGTAAAAAACAAATCAATGGAAATCCAAAGATTCAATGCTTGGTGAATACAGTGGTTGAATCAGAACTTCTCAATCAAGATGTGACAGGTTTATTCCAGTCATCAAAGAAAAATGTGGTCTTTCTCTCTCCTGATGGAACTTTATGCATTTTCAGTTGACTAGTTCTGGATATTTTTCACTGAGTGCTGCTTTCAGTTGGTCTAACTGGGAGCAGTACTTGCTGGAATTAATCATTTGGTTTCCAGAAGGAGCTCATTATAGAGGATTACCCTCAAGTCCCACTACATACACAACATTGCCTTCTCTGGATGAAGACTGGCCTTTGGTGTGGCTGTTATGTGGTGATTCATTTCATTTGCCCTATGATATCTTATGCTCCACAATACTGTACAGTATAAACTTTTCATCATCTGTCACAATTTGTTTAAAAATGGAATTTTCATTGCATTTAAGTAGAGAATCTCATGTAGAATTATGGTCAAGAAGATTTTTTCTTTTCTTTTTAATTAACTTATGTGGAACCCAAACATCAAAGTAATTCACATAATCAAGCTCATAAAAATGACTTCCAATGCTTGATTTTGACATTTTGAGTATGTTAATCATCTCCCATGTGGTACAATCTTGAGTGTTCTCAATTAATGTCATGATTTGATCACTATCTATTTCAACTGGTCCACCTGACCTTGGAGCATCATCCAGCAAGAAACTTGCAATATGAAAATTCCCAGACCAGTTTTGACAGTCAGTCACAGCAACTAATCCATACACTGCACATTTGGCTTCATTTTTACCTTTCTTGACCTAATCAGGCATAATATGGTGAAAATGTTGCTTTTTTCTTCCATCTTCCATATTAAAATGTCTACACAAAAATTCACCCACTTTGATAGCTTTTTTTAAATGCATGCTGTTATGACAGCTGTCACAATACAGTCAAACAAAATTGTTTTGAATGAAATTAAAGGCAACTACAGATGTTTTATCACCTTACTTGGGAAAAATCCAAGGAACTTTTTGGTCAACCCAATAGAAACTGAAAGTAACTGAGCAGAGAGGCAGAGGAGGTATGGCATTTAAAACTGAACAGCTTGCAGGTACAAGGATAATATGACCCAGGAGTGAAATTTAAAATGACATACACTTCTCATAAACCTTGCATTTTAACTTAAACAATAGTCTACAATTCTCTCTCAGTACAGTGACACTGGTCTCCTATTGTACCTCAAGGACAACAGGATACCACTTTCCCCCCATAATTCAAACGTATTTGCAATAATTTTGCTTGAGTCAACTTCTCAATGAAATCTATGCTGTCCATAGTGTTTTAAATTTTATCAAAAGTTATGGTCTTCATCCCATGTCTAATTTCTTAACCCACTCTCTTCATGGTACTTATTTTAATAACATAATGATATTTATTTCCTTTAATCCCTCAGTAGAATGTAAGTTGCAGAAATGAAGTGATCCTTGCCTATTAGCTAGTTTTTATACCAAGTTGTTAGAACAGTGATGACCTAATGAATGAAGTCATACAATTATAAACTCAATTTGTCAATCTTTGTATGGAAGACACAGGCCTTTTCCTTAAATATAGCCTCAGATATAAAATAAATATGACTAGTATTCTGTATTATCTTTGTTGAAAGATTAAACTCATCTATTTTGTCTAATTTAAAATTCTGGGTTTTAATTGCAGAGAAAGAAGCAAAGCAAAGATATTCTACAGCAAGATATCTATGTGGAAAATAAATAGGATGTCTAAAAAGTCTCAAATTGTGGACATATTACATTATTATTACAGACTTAGGGGAGGGGCCTAAGGATGGGTTGGTTCCAAGAATGGATTGGGCCTAAGGATGGCCTTAGGATGGGTTGGTTCCAAGACATTTTTACACGTCAGCCACAGAAAAATACAGCTTTTGTCAAAGAATCCTACATAAAATGAAAGGGAAACCATAAATGAATAATTTGCTATTTTCCAGGATTTGGAAATATTCTGCAATTTTTATAAGCACATTGAATGTGGCATATATTCCACCTTTATTGTTCTCCTAAGATTATGCAAGTCAGATTTTTACTAGGAAAAATGTCTCTTTACATGTATAATGCATTCATAATGTATAATATCTAACTGTATTTTAGCTTATTAAGTTCAGTTCAGTTCAGTCGCTCAGTCATATCTGACTCTGTGACCCCATGAATCACAGCACGCCAGGCCTCCCTGTCCATCACCAACTCCCAGAGTTCACTCTGACTCGCATCCATCAAGTCAGTGATGCCATCCAGCCATCTCATCCTCGGTCCTGCCATTCTTCTCCTGCCCCCAATCCCTCCCAGCATCAAAGTCTTTTCCAATGAGTCAACTCTTTGCATGAGGTGGCCAAAGTATTGGAGTTTCAGCTTTAGCATCATTCCTTCCAAAGAAATCCCAGGGTTGATCTCCTTCAGAATGGACTGGTTGGATCTCCTTGCAGTCCAAGGGACTCTCAAGAGTCTTCTCCAACACCACAGTTCAAACACATCAATTCTTTGGCGCTCAGCCTTCTTCACAGTCCAACTCTCACATCCATACATGACCACAGGAAAAACCATAGCCTTGACTAGACAGACTTTAGTCGGCAAAGTAATGTCTCTGCTTTTGAATATACTGTCTAGGTTGGTCATAAATTTTCTTCCAAGGAGTAAGCGTCTTTTAATTTCATGGCTGCAATCACCATCTGCAGTGATTTTGGAGCCCAAAAAATAAAGTCTGACACTGTTTCACTGTTTCTCCATCTATTTCCCATGGAGTGATGGGACCGGATGCCATGATCTTCGTTTTCTGAATGTTGAGCTTTAAGCCAACTTTTTCACTTTCCTCTTTTACTTTCATCAAGAGGCTTTTTAGTTCCTCTTCACTTTCTGCCATAAGGGTGGTGTCATCTGCATATCTGAGGTTATTGATATTTCTCCCGGCAATCTTGATTCCAGCTTGTGCTTCTTCCAGCCCAGCATTTCTCATGATGTACTCTGCATAGAAGTTAAATAAGCAGGGTGACAATATACAGCCTTGACGTACTCCTTTTCTTATTTGGAATCAGTCTGTATCTTTTCTCTTATAATCTTCTGTTTTTACAAACGTGTAATAAATACAGTTATTCCGTTTTACCTACCTCAGTAGAATGTCTATTACATTGACAATCAGAAAAAGTAAGTATCCTTAAGTGAGATTTAACTAAGCATCATTCCAAGGTTAAAAGTATGCGGCCATAGTTTTGGACAGAACGTTTTATATGTTCTCTACAAGGGACTCTCAAGAGTCTTCTCCAACACCTCAGTTCAAAAGCATCAGTTCTTCAGCGCTCAGCATTCTTTATGGTCCAACTCTCACATCCATACATGACTACTGAAAAAAACCACAGCTTTGACTAGATGGACCTTTGTTAGCAAAGTAATATCCCTGCTTTTTAATACACTGTCCAGGTTTGTCATCACTTTTCCTCCAAGGAACAAAGGTCTTTTAATTTCATGGCTGCAGTCATGATCTGCAGTGATTCTAAAGCCCAAGAAAATAATGTCTCTCACTGTTTGCATTGTTTCCCCATCTATTTGCCCAAAAATGATAGGGTCAGATGCAATGATCTTTGTCTACTGAATGTTGACTTTTAAGCCAGATTTTTTTAGTCTCTTCTTTACCTTCATCAAGAGGCTCTTAATTCCTCTTTGCTTTCTGCCATAAGTGTGGTATCACTTGCAAATCTGAGGTTATTGATATTTCTCTCAGCAATCTTGATTCTGGCTTGTGCTTCATCCTGTGCACCGTTTCCCATGATGTACTCTGTATATAGGTTAAATAAACAGGGTGACAATATATACAGCCTTGACTTACTCCTTTCCCAATCTGGAACCAGCCCGTTGTTCCATGTCCAGTTCTAACTGTTGCTTCTTGATCTGTATACAGGTTTTTCAGGAGGCAGGTAAGGTGGACTGGTATTCCCATCTCTTTAAGAATTTCCCACAGTTTGTTGTGATCCACACAGTGAAAGGCTCTAGCATAGTCAATGAAGCAGAAGTAAATGTTTTTCTGGAATTCTCTTGCTTTTTATATAATCCAAGGGATGTTGGCAATTTGATCTCTTGTTCCTCTGCCTTTTCTAAATCCAGCTTGAACATCTGGAATTTCTTGGTTAATATACTGTTGAAGCCTAGCTTCCATGATGATAAGACAATAGATTCATGTTATTTTAAGCCATTAAGTTTGTAGTAATTTGTTAAAGAAGCAAAAGAAAATTATGGACAATTTTCTAGAATATAAAATAGAAACTATGATTTCTATGATTTAAGCAATAGAAAATCATGACTCCATGGTGAATCATGGAACTATCCATGCAGATTTTTTGCCTTTGTCTTTAAAATGCTAGGATCAAATCATTACCACATCTTAATCAGCACAGTTGATCTTAAAAGCATGCATTTTACCCATGGACATTATTCTTAGTTTTCTCTCATTTTCCCTTCATCATTTATCACTTCTCCTTATCTGATAATATTTGGATGTATTGTGTACATTATACAAGGTTAGCCAAAAGCATCCAACTATTTCATTTACTCTCCCTGATTCTCTCTCTTATCATTTTCATCTTAAGTATCTGGAACTTTGTAATGGATTTGTTAAAATATGAGGGTTCTTAGTGACCTTTGAAGTATCACACCAAGGGGATTTTTATCTCCCTGTGGCCCATGGCACTACCTGGTAGTAAGTTAAGGACTTAAGAAGACACTCTAAATCTTACATACTCTAGAGTGCCATTAATGACACTGAGGCAGTAGTGCACTAAATATACTGCTGTGTATTCAGCACAACACAAGCTTCTCAGCAGGTTTCATGATCTATATATTTTACTGTTTCTATAAACCACAGAAAGAATATCAAAACAAATGTCCATTGATCATGCACTTTGTGTATATCTTTGTATCATTAAGGGACAATATATTTACGTTTCTAAAGCGTAACTATGAACTTGTGCTTATGGAAAGGAGATCAGACGCCAATCACAAATTTTAAGAATTGTAACACACCTCTGTACTAAATGACACAAATATTTACAAGATTCCCATTTACATTTCTGAGGGCTTCCCTGATGGCTCAGATGGTAAAGAGTCCACCTAAAGAGTCCGCCTGCAGTATAGGAGACATGGATTCAATCTCGAGGTCGGGACGATCCTATGGAGAAGGGAATGGCTACTAACTCCAGTATTCTTGCTTGGAGAATTTCACAGACAGTGGTGCCTGTCCATGGGATCGTGTAGTGTCAGACTAACACTTTATCTCTGTTTTTACTTTAATGTTAAATAGTTGGAATTTAAAAACTAAATGAAATTGTTTTCATGTTACATGGCATTCTGCCATCAGTTCAGTTCAGCTCAGTCACTCAATCGTGTCCGACTCTTTGCGACCCCATGAATCGCAGCATGTCAGGCCTCCCTGTCCATCACCATCTCCCAGAGTTCACTCAGACTCACGTCCATTGAGTCCGTGATGCCATCCAGCCATCTCATCCTGGGTCGTCCCCTTCTCCTCCTGCCCCCAATCCCTCCCAGCATCAGAGTCTTTTCCAATGAGTCAACTCTTCACATGAGGTGGACAAAGTACTGGAGCTTCAGCTTTAGCATCATTCCTTCCAAAGAAATCCCAGGGTTGATCTCCTTCAGAATGGACTGGTTGGATCTCCTTGCAGTCCAAGGGACTCTCAAGAGTCTTCTCCAACACCACAGTTCAAAAGCATCAATTCTTTGGCACTCAGCCTTCTTCACAGTCCAACTCTCACATCCATACATGACCACAGGAAAAACCATAGCCTTGACTAGACAGACCTTAGTTGGCAAAGTAATGTCTCTGCTTTTGAATATACTATCTAGGTTGGTCAAAACTTTTCTTCCAAGGAGTAAGCGTCTTTTAATTTCATGGCTGCAGTCACCATCTGCAGTGATTTTGGAGCCCCCAAAAATAAAGTCTGACACTGTTTCCACTGTTTCCCCATCTATTTCCCATGGAGTGATGGGACCAGATGCCATGATCTTCATTTTCTGAATGTTGAGCTTTAAGCCAACTTTAAGCCAGACCACCTGAACCGCCTCTTAAGAAATCCGTATGCAGGCCAGGAAGCAACAGTTAGGACTGGACATGGAACAACAGACTGGTTCCAAATAAGAAAAGGAGTACGTCAAGGCTGTATATTGTCACCCTGCTTATTTAACTTATATGCAGAGTACATCATGAGAAACGCTAGACTGGAAGAAACACAAGCTGGAATCAAGATTGCCGGGAGAAATATCAATAACCTCAGATATGCATTCTGCCATATTTACTTCTAATTACCCTTCATGTGCTGTTTTTGATTTTCATTGTTAGGTCTCTGATACACCCGGATTCCATCCTTTCATGTATGACAGAGATCCAATGAGGATAATTATCCTAAATAGATGCTACAGTAAAATCTGAATAAAAATTCATAGTGGTCACCATTAAATTTATCTTGAAATTCTTGTTTATCATTAGTTAGAAACCATGTTTTCAGTTTTAATTAACATATCAATATTTTCATCGTCTTTCATTTTCATTGTCTTTCCTATGTATCCTTAGGTATTGGAATTCTTATTCTTGGTCTTCCAAAGAATTCTAGAAAAGCAGTCAATTTTTCAAACTACTATCGAGTCACAACAAAATATGCTAATTCAATGTTATTGCAAAAATCGTCACTGAGAGTAAATAACCATTCTCTTTTTTAGAAAATGAAGTTTTATTCATTTTCATCATTTTAAGTAAAAAAGAAAAAGTGAAAAATGCTATCAAATTATTTTGGATGTTTTAGCCCATTATTATCCATTTGATAAATTGTCTTTTAAGAACACTGATTGGTAATGAACTTTATGCAGATCTGTAATTTACATTATTTTTTTCTCACAGTGAGACATGACAATAGAGAAATTAAGTAGTTGAAATGAAGAGTAATTCAGGTTAAAATTAAATAGTAACTTCATAATTGGTTAGAAAATTAAATAAAACTCTGGAGTAACAGTAACTTTGGTAAATCCTTTTATGTAGCAGAAATTGGAAGTTAATGATCCATAGACAAAATTTTGAGGATATACTCCCCAAGGCATAGGAATTTCTGGCTCTTTTATTTCTGGTTTATCTCCAGCACCTGACTGCATCATGTATGTAAAAGGTGCTCAAAAATAAATGGTGACTAATTAACAAAGTAAATAGTGTTATGGATAGATAGCTTGATTAAAGTTTAATGGAAATCATTGTGATTTTACTGATTTTCATATCTTCATATAATTTCTATATGCATTTCTAAAGGGATGAAAATTTAGGGCAAGGAGAATATAGCTGAAAACAAATTTGATAGAAGTCTAAGATCTTGGTGAAGGTAAATGGGATTAACTCTTTGATCAGCAAAGAATAGGTTATTAACATAAAAAAAAAACAAGCTAAAAATTGGAAAGGGAAACAAAATGAGAATTGTGGAATAAGGAAAATCAGTTGTCTTTTGAAAAATCTTCTAGTTCTGTGAAAAATATCGCCGGTATCTTGATAGGGATTGCATTGAATTTGTAAATTGCTTTGGGTAATATACTCATTTTCACTATATTGATTCTTCCGATCCATGAGCATGGTATATTCCTCCATCTATTAGTGTCCTCTTTGATTTCTTTCATCAGTGTTTTATAGTTTTCTGTATATAGGTCTTTAGTTTCTTTAGGTAGATATATTCCTAAGTATTTTATTCTTTTTGTTGCAATGGTGAATGGAATTGTTTCCTTAATTTCTTCTTCTACTTTCTCATTATTAGTGTATAGGAATGCAAGGGATTTGTTGGGCATACACACAGAGGAAACCAGAATTGAAAGAGACACATGTACCCCAATGTTCATTGCAGCACTGTTTATAATAGCCAGGACATGGAAACAACCTAGATGTCCATCAGTAGATGAATGGATAAGAAAGCTGTGGTACATATACACAATGGAGTATTACTCAGCCATCAAAAAGAATACATTTGAATCAGTTCTGATGAGATGGATGAAACTGGAGCCGATTATACAGAGTGAAGTGAGCCAGAAAGAAAAACACCAATACAGTATACTAACACATATATATGGAATTTAGGAAGATGGCAATGATGACCCTGTAAGCAGGACAGCAAAAAAGACACAGATGTGTATAGTGGACTTTTGGACTCAGAGGGAGAGGGAGAGGGTGTGATGATTTGGGAGAATGGCATTGAAACACGTATAATATCATGTAAGAATCGAAATGCCAGTCTGTCTGATGCACGATATGACATGCTTGGGGCTGACGTGCGGGGATGACCCAGAGAGATGTTGTGGGGAGGGGGGTGGGAGGGGGGTTCATGTTTGGGAACGCATGTACACCTGTGGTGGATTCATGTCAATCTATGCCAAAACCAATACAGAATTGTAAAGTAAAAATTAAAAATAAATTAATTAATTAAAAAAAATAAAATAAAAAATAAAAATAAAAAATCTTATAATGCACACTAATTGAGGTAAATCTAGGTTCTGTAAAATTTACACAGTATTTTGATAACTCTTACTAGTTTGATAAAACCGGTATTTTTTCTGAGGCAAAAGTATAATATTAAGATTCTGAGCTGTGCTTTATTGCTCTAGATAATGAGATGACCAGAACCATATGAATATATCTAACACATGTACATATTAAATATGAACACATATATATGAGTAGTCATTTAGTATACATCCATACCATAAAACAGGCAAGATATATGAATAATTGAACATCATCTAATTAGCATTCCAGAGCACATACCACTTCCTTGGGAGAAACTTTCAAACATTAAATATATTTCTTTCCTCAGAAAGACTACAACCTAATCCTTAGCTGGTATCAACGTGGCATTATATGATCTATTTTAAATAGCAGTTGTTTACAAGAACATAGCTAAAGAGAAAACTAGATTTCACTGAGTCTGAAATCTAAGCAGGAAAACAACATACAGCTTTAAAAATAAATGTATTACTTGGAGAAAAAGAGAAACATAAAATCTCAGTCAATTAAAATTTAATGAGCCAACTGTTCTTTCAACTCTTTTCGATAGAGATGTATGAAGTATCTGTTTATTGATTTTTAAATACATAAAACAGTTCATGTATGAAAGCATTAGTCAGCATTCACCTTAGTTTTCTCATCCTTCTCGACAACGTGGGTCTGCCTTTCCCACAAGCAATGTTCTTTTCTTAACAGTCAGTTCTCTGATCAAGTTTGTGACTTTAAGTCAGCAGCAGTCAGTCGTATGAACAATTTAACAAGGTATATATTCATAGAACAGGCACACAGACTAGAACAGCAATGAACATGAATGCAGATTCACATTACAGGCAGATGATGGTGACTACAACAGGTTTTAATGACTATTCTAGTAACTGTTTCACTTGAACTACCATAAACTTTATATGGGACACAATTAAGTCATTACTAAAATTTATCAGATTTACAAATTAAAAAAATAAAACACCTAAATATTATTAAAGTGTGACTATCAATGTCTTGGTGCAAATAACTACATTTATTTTAATTATTATTTATTTATTTTGCTACACTATGCAGCATGTGGGATCTTAGTTCCCACACAAGGGTTCAAACCCATATCCCCTGCAGTGGAAGCATGGAGTCTTAACCACTATACCACAACCTATTAAAAAAATTATTGACATATAGTTGATTTACAATGTTATGTTTAGTATCAGGAGTACAGCTAAGTGAATCAGTCATACAGATACATATATTCACTCTTTTTTAGACTCTTTCTCATAAAGGCCATTACAGAATACTGAGTAGAGTTTATACTGTGTTATACAGTAGGTCCTTATTGGTCACTTATTTTAATACAGTATTATGTACATATCAATCCCAATCTCTCAGTTTATCCCTCTCTCGCAATTACTCCCTGGTAACCGTAAGTTTGTTTTCTATATTTGAGACTCTATTTTTCAGGTAAGTTCATTTGTACCCTTTTTTTTATAGATCCCACATATATGCACTATCATATGATATCTGTCTTCTTGTCTCTTACTTCACTCACTATAACAATCTCTGGGTCCATCCATGTTGCTGCAAATGGCATTATTTGATGTTTCTTAATGACCTCAGAAATGAGTTCTTAATTTTTTAACCTCTTTATACAAATAAAATCATTAATTTAATTGGTTAACAATAACTTCCCTCATAGTTCAGTTGGTAAAGAATCCACCTGCAATGCAGGAGACCCTGGTTCAATTCCTGGGTTGGGAAGATCCCCTGGAAAAGGGATAGGCTACCCACTCTGGTATTCTGGCCTGGAGAATTCCATGGACTGTATAGTTCATGGGGATGCAAAGGGTCGGACACAACTGAGTGACTTTCATTTCACTTCCCTTCACTTCAAACTTTCTGCTGCTGCTGCTGCTGCTGCTGCTGCTAAGTCGCTTCAGTCATGTCCAACTCTGTGCGACCTTAGAGATGGCAGCCCACCAGGCTCCCCCGTCCCTGGGATTCTCCAGGCAAGAACACTGGAGTGGGTTGCCATTTCGTTCTCCAATGCATGACAGTGAAAAGTGAAAGTGAAGTTGCTCAGTCGTGTCTGACTCTTCACGACCCCATGGACTGCAGCCTACCAGGCTACTCCATCCATGGGGTTTTCCAGGCAAGAGTACTGGAGTGGGTTGCCATTGCCTTCTCCCGTCAAACTTTCTCCTGAATACAATCTAGACTAAAATTGTGGTATATTATGTACCTTGACTTTCTGTACATTCTTTTGAGTAGTAAAATATTTGAGATCCATTAAGAGTAATCTAGTCTTCTTACAGATTTAATATGCACATATTTAACTTGTGGCAATAAAATGTCATGATAGAAAATTCATGTATTCATTGATACGACCGTGAAAAATATTACTAGAAATCTATTCAGAGCACTGGGTGAGGCTAAAAGGAAATGTAATAGTCATTAACATGTTCTACACAAATTAGAAGAAAATTTTGTTTAAAGACACTAGGAGAAGGACCAAATTCAGACTAGAGAGTAAGGAAACACAAGTCTGATATTTAAACAGATATTATGTGTGAATAAGTGTTAATCAATTCAAGCTTAAGACAAACAGTATTTCAGACACAAGACAGACTGTCTGTTGAAGTCATAAAAATAAATAATTTTGGTATGCACTGAAAGTATTAATAGATCCATATTAATGTATAACCAATAATGGGTGACCAACTCTGCCATCAATTCAAAAAGCATATATTATGGGACTGTAGCAGATATGGGGGCTTCCCAGGTAGTAGTAATACCTAGCAGTATTACTCAAGACTCTCAAGTCTTCTCATATTAAAGTAGTAGGCACTAGTAGTAAAGAACTCACCTGCCAGTGCAAGTTAGACATAAGAGATTCAGGTTTGATCTCTGGGTTAGGAAGATCCCCTGGAGGAGGACACAGCAACCCACTCCAGTGTTACAGAATCCCATAGACAGAAGAGCCTGGCAGGATACAAAGAGAGTCAGACACGCCTGAAGCAACTTAGAAAACACGTAGCAGACATAATAAACTGTATTAGCTTGCTAGGGCTGACATATAAATTATTATAGACTATGCAGCTTAAAATCACTGCAGTTGGTGATTGCAGTCATGAAATTAAAAGACGCTTACTCCTTGGAAAGAAAGTTATGACTAACCTAGATAGCATATTAAAAAGCAGAGATATTACTTTGCCAACACAGGTCCATCTAGTCAAGGCCATGTTTTCTCCAGTGGTCATGTATGGATGTGAGAGTTGGACTGTGAAGAAGGCTGAGCGCCGAAAAATTGATGCTTTTGAACTGTGGCGTTGGAGAAGACTCTTGAGAGTCCCTTCGACTGTAAGGAGATCCAACCAGTCCATCCTAAAGGAGATCAGTCCTGGGTGTTCATTGGAAGGACTGATTCTGAAGCTGAAACTCCAATACTTTGGCCACCTCATGCAAAGAGTTGATTCACTGGGAAGGACCCTGATGCTGGGAGGGATTGGGGGCAGGAGAAGGGGATGACAGAGGATGAGATGGCTGGATGGCATCACCGACTTGATGGACGTGAGTTTGAGTGAACTCTGGGAGTTGGTGATGGACAGGGAGGCCTGGTGTGCCGTAATTCTTGGGGTTGCAAAGAGTCAGACATGACTGAGCGACTGAACTGAACTGATGCAGCTTAAAGATCAGAAATTTATATTCAAAATTTATATTTATATTTTCTTACAGATTTGGAAGCTAGAAGTCCAAGATCAAAGTATTGCCGGGTTTGATTTCTCCTGTGGTCTCTCTCCTTGGCTTGCAGATGGCTGCCTTTCTCTCAAATGGTCTTTTCATTTTGCTCGTGTATCGCTGGTGTCTCTTCTTTGTTCAAATTTCCTCTTCTTTTAAGGGTACTAATCATTGTATGAGGGACCACTCTAATGATCTTAATTTAATTTAAAGGCCTCATCTCCATATATGTTCTGACATTCTAAGGTACTAGGGGCTAGGGCTTTATCATATAAATTTTGGGTGGAAACAATTCAACTCAAAACTTAAAAATAAATTTAGGTATAAAACTGAATCAAATATGCAAAAATAATTTCAGAGTCCTTCTCTCTCTCCTCCAGCTTTCAAATACAGAAAACAATAAAAAAAAATGAAAAAGAAAATCTGGAAAATAAAATGTAGCAGCTATAAAAAATAACAGAAAAGCAGAATATGCTGCTGCTGCTGCTAAGTCGCCTCAGTTGTGTCTGACTCTGTGTGACCCCATAGATGGCAGCCCACCAGGCTCCCCCTTCTCTGGGATTCTCCAGGCAAGAACACTTGAGTGGGTTGCCATTTCCTTCTCCAGGGGATTTTCCTAACCCAGGGATTGAACCTGGGTATCTTGCATTGCAGGCAGATTCTTTACCAATTGAGCCACCAGTGAAGCCCTAGTAAGAACTACAGTAAGAATTCCCTAATTTTAAATATTTATCTTCTCATCATGTACTTTTTACTTTATTAACTATGTTGCTGTATTACTTAAGCAATATTTGTACATTTTTATTCTATTTATACCTTGGAAAGTTTAGGGTACACTTTTTCCAGATTGTAACAACTTTCAAATTAATCAACTTGAGATTGTGAAAATTCCTGAGTCCTAAGTTCCTGACTTCACTACAGTAACTCATCAATATTTTCAATGAATTAGATTAAACATTCAGAATCCCAGATACTGGGAAGTATCGAAGGCCGAAGGAGAAGGGGACGACAGATGATGGGATGGTTGGATGGCATCACCAACTCAATGGACATGAGTTTGAGCAAGCTCCGGGAGTTGGTGAGGTACAGGAAAGCCTGGCCGTGGCACAGTCCATGGGGTTGCAAAGAGTCGGACATGACTGAGCAACTGAACAACAACAAATCCTTGTAGGACATAAGACCTCTCCTTTCTGCATTCTCAACTCTATTTTAATGGCGACTTCTGCTTATTAACTTTTACAACCCAAAGGAAATAGTATAAAGGCCCTCACAACAGAGGTGAGCAGAAACATGTTTGTTTATCCCAGGAAACAGAGAAGAGCTGGTGAGAATACAAAGTACTTCTATTCATTCAGCAAAGAGCAGAGTTATAGCAGCCTAATCACAGCCAGGAAAGGTCACTTCTGAAGTAATAAACAACTAGCATCAGTGTAATTTTTGGAGGAAGCAGTATTTTCTAATATAATTGATAAACTATTTATGCTTATAGTAAAGTCTGAGCAACTGCAGAGGGGAGATAAAAATGTTGGTAAACAGTAAGTTTTCTGAAACACGATACAGACAAACTCTTGACTTATGTTAGGAATCTTGTGGAGTAAACTGAGAAAATCTGCAGAATAAATGGATAAATAAAGACAATGTGGAACATATGCAAAAGAGACAGTTTTCTTAATCACATGGAATTTAGGGTTTTCAGGAAGATCTGACCAAGACAGATCTTCAGTTTCCTTCAGCTTGACTAAATTTACAGGCTTCTTCCTGATTCTAGGCTCTGACCATTTTGTTTTTGGAGTGTTTTCTTTAGCAAACTGGCAATAGTAAACTCTTTTTTCTGCTTTTTTGAGATGGAAATCTTTTAAAAGCCTGTTGTCAATTTTACAAACTAAGAATATCTTTCTCAAGGACCTGGGAGTAATTTCTTTGAAATATAAACAGGAAGGAATGCCCAATCTTCAGGGGGCACCTTGCTCCAACTTATAAAACTGCCTTCTGTTGTGAAGATAGAAGAATGTTTACTTTTCTTTGAAAGTGAAGTCACTCAGTCATGTCTGACTCTTTGCGACCCCATGGACTGTAGCCTACCAGGCTCCTCCCTCCATGGGATTCTCCAGGCAAGAGTACTGGAGTGGGTTGCCATTTTCCTTCTCCAGGGAATCTTCCCAACCCAGGGATTGAACTCAGGTCTCCCACATTCCAGGCAGACGCTTTAACCTCTGAGCCACCAGGGAGCCAATTAGCAAAAACATAAGGGCTGTGATTCCTATAAAACACTGCATCCCATTCTTACAATTCTCCTTAATCACATGATGCTCAAGCTCAAGAAGGTGATATCACCCTATCAAAAAAAAAAAAAAAAAAGTCACTGAATTCATTCTCTATATTCTGCAAGCTTCCGGAAGTGACTGATCTATACCTGTATTAGTGAGATTGTGTTTCCTGCTCAGACTATCCAACAAATACCAGCTATTATTAATAACACTAGATTATCCAGAGTCATGCTTCCCAGAAAATAAGCTGATTGTGTTGGGGAGGAGACAAATTTCCCCTCTATCCCTCTAGAGCTCTGTGGTTGGACTCACAATAAAGTCAACAAAAGTGAGAGATTAATGGGAGAAAAAGAAACAAATTTTATTTTATGTGCATGGAGATTTTATGAAGTGGGAAATAAGAAGTGTCAAAGCAGGCAATTTTTATACTTTTTAGCCAAAGAAACAATACATTTGTGTGGAATTGATGGGAAAAAGAAACTTAGATTTGGGTGCTTAGTTGGCAAAGAATTTAACCGGTTACGACTTGGGGAAGTAAATTAAAGTAGCAAGGTTTTTATACAGACTTCTTGGCCCCAAATTCCCTATCTCCACAATAATGTTATTACTTTCCTACCTACAGACACAGCATGTGCACCTTTCATATAAAAGATTTCTTTTCTACTTTTAGGAAGAATTGGAGGGGTGTTAAGGTGTCTCTCTTGCATTAGCTCTTTCTTAAATAACTTTAAATCAAATAATCCATTTGCTATTAAGGCATATTTTGGGGTGGCCTGCCCTGGGTCCCTAGACAACAGCATCCTGTGATAAATGTCTTGATCAAAAGGTTTGGGGTCAAAAAGAATTGGGAAATGCTTAAAAATGTACCTCACCTTATGAATTTATTGCCAATAACTTTAAATTAAATGGAGAAAACTGAAGACTCCTTGTTAACATCTCACTGAAGTTGATTACAGTATTTAAATGAGAAACTTTAACTACATATGCTATGGTACGTGCTAAGTTACTTCAGTTGTATCTGACTCTGCTACCATATGGAATGTAGCCCACCAGGCTCCTCTATCCATGGGATTCTCCAGGCAAGAATATTGGAGTTCACTGCCATGCCCTTCCTTCTCCAGGGGATCTTCCCAACCCAGGGATTGAGCCCATGTCTCTTATGTCTTCTGCACTGGCAGGTGAGTTCTTTACAACTAGCCACCTAGATGAAGTCATTCTTATTTAAACACGTTTTTCAGAAACCACATTAGTTGCGATTCTAGCCAGGCATCAAAATATGAATTTTTTTTTAAAGGAGAAGTGGAACCTAAAATAATATTTAATGGAATAGTTTATCATATCACTGCCCAAGTTACTATTTTATTTTATTTTTTTAAATAGTCTCCATATTTATTCAAAATGGGCAATGATTACATTTCTTAGCAATATTAAGTATCTGAGATCCCAGGAGCAAATGGAGATCTTGGAAAATCCTAAGATTCTGAGGCATGCCGACGGCATGTCTTCAGTTGTCTGACCTTTTTTTTTTTTAATTTTTATTTTTACTTTATTTTACAATACTGTATTGGTTTTGCCATACATTGACATGAATCCACCACAGGTGTACATGAGTTCCCAATCCTGAACCCCCCTCCCACTTCCCACCCCCTATCATCTCTCTGGATCATCCCCGTGCACCAGCCCCAAGCATCCTGTATCCTGTATCGAACACAGACTGGCGATTTGTTTCTTACATGATAGTATACATGTTTCAATGCCATTCTCCCAAATCATCCCACCCTCTCCCTCTCCCACAGAGTCTAAAAGTCCATTCTATATATCTGTGTCTCTTTTGCTGTCTCGCATACAGGGTTATCCTTACCATCTTTCTAAATTCCATATATATGTGTTAGTATACTGTATTGGCATTTTTCTTTCTGGCTTACTTCACTCTGTATAATTGGCTCCAGTTTCATCCATCTCATTAGAACTGATTCAAATGTATTCTTTTTAATGGCTGAGTAATACTCCATTGTGTATATGTACCACAGCTTTCTTATCCATTCATCTACTGATGGACATCTAGGTTGTTTCCACTATTTTAAAATAAAATAAACAATTCATAAAAGTAGAATAACTTCTGGAATATATTCTCACAGTTTTCACTCCTTTTTTTTAATTTTTATTTTTACTTTATTTTACTTTACAATACTGTATTGGTTTTGCCATACATTGACATGAATCCACCACGGGTGTACATGAGCTCCCAAACATGAACCCCCCTCCCACCCCCACACCACATCATCCCTCCGGATCATCCCCGTGCACCAGCCCCAAGCATCCTGCATCCTGCATCGAACGTAGACTGGCGATTCATTTCTTACATGATAGTATACATGTTTCAATGCCATTCTCCTAAATCATCCCACCCTCTCCCTCTCCCTCAGAGTCCAAAAGTCTGCTCTACACATCTGTGTCTCTTTTGCTGTCTTTCATACAGGGTCATCATTATCGTCTTTCTAAATTCCATATATATGTGTTAGTATACTGTATTGGAGTTTTTCTGGCTTACTTCACTCTGTATAATCGGCTCCAGTTTCATCCACCTCATTAGAACTGATTCAAATGTATTCTTTTTAATGGCTGAGTAATACTCCATTGTGTATATGTACCACAGCTTTCTTATCCATTCATCTGCTGATGGACATCTAGGTTGTTTCCATGTCCTGGCTAATATAAACAGTGCTGCAATGAACATTGGGGTACATGTGTCTCTTTCAATTCTGGTTTCCTCGGTGTGTATCCCCAGCAGTGGGATTGCTGGGTCATAAGGCAGTTCTATTTCCAGTTTTTTAAGGAATCTCCACACTGTTCTCCATAGTGGCTGTACTAGTTTGCATTCCCACCAAGAGTGTAGGAGGGTTCCCTTTTCTCCACACCCTCTCTAGCATTTATTGTTTTCACTCCTTTAAAGTTGCTTTCCTCTAATAATTTCATTTAACCAACATAATTATATATTATTTATATTTGATAGTGTGTATGTAGGTGTGAGTATGTCAGTTCAGTTCAGTCGATCAGTCATGTCCGACTCTTTGTAACCACATGGACTGCAGCTCGTGAGGTTTCCCTATCCATCACCAACTCCCGAAGCCTACAAAACTCATCTGCATTGACTCAGTTATGCCTTCCAACCACCTCATTCTCTGTTGTACCCTTCTCCTTTTATCTTCAATCTTTCCCAGCATCAGGGTCTTCTCCAATGAGTCAGTGCTTTGCATCAGGTGGCCAAAGTATGATCTCCATTAGGATGGACTGGTTGGTTCTCCTTACTATCCAAGGGACTCTCAAGAATCTTCTCAACACCACAGTTCAAAAGCATCAATTCTTCAGTGCTCAGTTTTCTCCACAGTCCAACTCTCACATCCATACATGACTACTGGAAAAACCATAGCTATGACTAGATGGACCTTCATTGGCAAAGTAATGTCTCTGCTTTTTAATATGCTGTCTAGGTTGGTCATAACTTTCCTTCCAAGAGCAAGCGTCTGTTAATTTCATGGCTGAAATAAACATGTGCAGTGACTCTGGAGCCCAAAAACATAAAGTCTATCACTGTTTCCACTGTTTCCCCATCTATTTTCCATGAAGTGATGGGACCAGATGCCATGATCTTAGTTTTCTGAATGTTGAGTTTTAAGCCAACTTTTTCACTCTTCTTTTTCACTTTCATTAAGAGGCTCTTTCAGTTCAGTTCAGTCACTCAGTCGTGTCTGACTCTTTGCGACCCCATGAATCGCAGCACGCCAGGCCTCCCTCCATCACCAACTCCTGGACTTCACTCAGACTCACGTCCATCGAGTCCGTGATGCCATCCAGCCATCTCATCCTCTGTCATCCCCTTCTCCTCCTGCCCCCAATCCCTCCCAGCATCAGAGTCTTTTCCAACGAGTCAACTCTTCGCATGAGGTGGCCAAAGTACTGGAGCTTCAGCTTTAGCATCATTCCTTCCAAAGAAATCCCAGGGTTGATTTCCTTCAGAATGGACTGGTTGGATCTCCTTGCAGTCCCAGGGACTCTCAAGAGTCTTCTCCAACTCTTTAGTTATTCTTCAATATCTGCCATAACGGTGCTGTCATCTGCATATCTGAGGTTATTGATATTTCTCCTTGCAATCTACATTCCAGCTTGTGCTTCATCCAGCCCAGCATTTCTCATGTTGTATTCTGCATAAAAGTTAAATAAGCAGGGTGGCAATATACAGTCCTGACATTTATTCCTTTCCCTATCTGGAACCGTTCTGTTGTTCCATGTCCAGTTCTAACTGTTGCTTCCTGATCTGCATACAGATTTCTCAGGAGGCAGGTCAGGCAGTCTGGTATTCTCATCTCTTTCAGAATTTTCCACAGTTTGTTGTGATCCACATAGTCAAATGCTTTGGCATAGTCAATAAAGCAAAAATAAATGTTTTTCTGGAACTCTCTTGATTTTTCAATCATCCAGCAGATGTTGACAATTTGATCTCTGGTTCCTCTGCCTTTTCTAAAACCAGCTTGAACATCTGGATGTTCACGTTTCACATACTGTTGAAGCCTGGCTTGGAGAATTTTGAGCATTACCCTACTAGCACGTGAGATGAGTGCAACTATGTGGTAGTCTGAACATTCTTTGGCATTGTCTTTCTTAGAGATTAGAATGAAAACTGACCTTTTCCAGTCCTGAGGCCACCGCTGAGTTTTCCAAATTTGGTGGCATATTGAGTGCAGTACTTTTACAGCATCATCTTTTAGGTTTTGAAATGGCTCAACTGGAATTCCATCACCTCCACTAGCTTTGTTTAGAGTGATGCTTCCTAAGCACCACTTGACTCTGATTTCCAGGATGTCTGGCTCTAGGTGAGTGATCATACCTTCATGATTATCTTGGTCATGAAGATCTTTTCTGTATAGTTCTTCTGTGTATTCTCATCTATTCTTAATATCTTCTGCTTCTGTTAGGTCCATAACATTTTTCCCTTTGCATGAAATAATCTCTTAATATCTCTAATTTTCTTGAAAATATCTTTAGTTTTTACCACTCTATTATTTTCCTCTATTTCTTTGCACTGATCGCTGAGGAATGTTTTCTTATCTCTCCTTGCTCTTCTTTGGAGCTCTGCATTCAAATGGGTATATCTTTTTTCCTTTACCTTTTGCTTCTCTTTTCACAGCTATTTGTAAGTTCTCCTCAGATAGCCATTTTGCTTTTTTGCATTCCTTTTTCTTGGGGATGGTCTTCATCCCTGTCTCCTGTATGATGTCACGAACCTCTGTCCATAGTACTCCAGGCATTGTATCAGATCTAATCCCTTGAAACTATTTCTCACTTTCACTGTATAATTGTTAAGGGATTTGATTTAGGTCATACCTGAATGGTCTAGTGGTTTTCCCTACTTTCTTTAATTTAAGTCTGAATTTGCCAATGAGGAGTTCATGATTAGAGCCATAGTCAGCTCCCGGTCCTGTTTTTGCTGACTGTATAGAGCTTCTCCATCTTTGGCTGCAAAGAATATAATCAATTTGATTTCATCATTGACCATCTGGTGATGTCCATGTGTAGAGTCTTCTCTTGTGTTGTTGAAAGAGGATATTTGCTATGACCAGTATGTTTATTGGCAAAACTCCATGAGCCTTTGCCCTGCTTCCTTCTGTACTCCAAGCCCAAATTTGTCAGTTACTTCCTACCTCAAATACAATAAGCATCAATAAAAGGTTCATTTTAACAGATAATGGGTTTCACTATAAATCTTGAGATTTTTGATAAAACTTATGATCTCAGTCCAAATTTTCTCTGGAAGTAGTAAAAGATTATAATTGTAGAGAGACTATGTCTTCTAGTGTGTGTGGAAGGGAACAGGAAGTTTATGAATGGAAAACTGGTATAATTAAAAGCATACTGATGATAGTGGCCATGTATAAAAATTTTACCAAAATCCCTTTTATGAAATTCTTTCCATGGATAATGTATACAGTTTTGTGTTTTTGAAAAATTCATATTTTTCATTGGCTTTCTTAATGTTTAGTGCTGACCCACCCATTAAAATATATTTTTTTTACTTTATTTTATATTGGAACATAGTTCATTAACAATGTTGTAATAGTTTCAAGTGCACAGCAAAATGATTTAGTCATACCTATGCATATATTTATTTTTTATCAAATTATTTTCCTGTTTAGGTCGTTACATAATATTGAACAGAGCCCCCTGTGCTATATATTAGGTTCCTCTTGGTTAATCATTTTAATTACAGCAGTTGTATATATGACAGTCCCAAACTCTCAGTCTATCCTTCTCCCCTATCCTAATGAATACGTTCTCTAAGTCTATAAGTCTGTTTCTATTTAGGAAATGAGTTCATTTGCATCATTTCTTTTTGTTGTTTACTTGCTAAGTCGTGTCCCACTCTTTGTGACCCCATGAACTATAGCCCAGTAGGCACCTCCATCTATGGGATTTCCCAGGCAAGAATACTGGAGTAGGTTGCCATTTCTTTTGCCTCATTTCTTTTTAGATTCTGCATATAAGGGATAGCATATGATATTTATTTCTCTGTCTGACTTAATTGACTCAGTATGACAATCTCTATGTCCATCCATGTTGTAAAATGTTGTGTCTCCAAGGATATTCAAAAACTAAGCTGATACTATTAAATACCAAAATGATTACAAAGGTATATGCATATATTCATTTATAACACCCTACTATCCTGTAAGTATGAACGGTTGTCTACATTTATCTTACTTACTTGGTACTGTTGAAAAATTTAATCACATATTTGTCATACCAAAATGAATGTATGCATGGAAGAAATATCAGATTGTAAGAAAGTATATGAGATATAGAGGAAGATACTACTGTTTCCATAGTAACAGCATGTTCAATCAGTTGTTGTTGGATGATACTAACTGAAGAATAAATTATATGGAGTTCATACAAAACATAGAATGCACATGATTAAGAGATTCATATTGGCAAAGTTGGCATCTAACTATGAGAATCCACCTTTTCTCAATTATATTTGGGATCAGGACTCTGCTTAGTCTTAAGCAGTTTGGCTTATGAAGAGAGGCCTATTGTAGCAATTTTTAAAAGCACTGCTGTGGTAAATTGTTGAAATTTGCTTGGCTGGTCTCTGAATGTTGTTATAAAAACTAGATGAAATCAGAGAGTGTATGAGAAAGTGCTCCTTAAATTGTAAAGAACTCCACTAATTCATCATTAAAATTCTTCTGAATCTTGATAATAAAATTCTGTCACTTCTCTCCTTAGTAATACCACTAGTTCTCATACATATTTTTCATAAAAATAAATTATTTTGCTCAGTTTATCTTGCACAGGAACTTTATTTCTTTCAAGTTTTTCCCTAAGTATTTAACTCTAAGTTTCCCTTTTAATAGGAAAACTGGAAAATAATACATAGTCTACATGAGGTACGTAATAGAGGGAGCTTATGGCCTGTGGCCAAATTTCCTAGAACAGAACAAAAACTATTTGAATCAGATAGTCCAGCACCACGACAGATAATTTCTTGGCATTTTACTTGCAGATCTAATCTAAATGGAATATATTTGAGACTAACAATTTCTTAACATGATGGTTAAATTTATATAAGAAAATAATGTTTTGACCACTGCTTTGCATCTCCACTTTCAGAAAATTATTTTAAATACAGTATTTCATTATACTATTTCTACTACTCTACGAAAAGCATAGAAAATTTTATGTGAGTCAGTGACATGATAAAATATTACTTTTTATCTGTAGTCACTTTGCTATGCATGGTGAAATAAAGAAGTCTGAGTTAATGTTCTCAAAACAACAGAAAGAATTATGTTAAAACCATCCAATTAGTTTTTATGGCATGAAAGCAAAAAGTAGTGGTTAAGCATTTAGAGTTTTAAGATTCATTGCCTGGCTGCCAATCCAGCTCTGGTGCTTACCATTTCTAACATGGGGTAAATTACTTATGCTCTTTGCCTCATTTTACCATCTGTAAAGATAACAGATGATAAAGATAACAGATGATAAAGATAACAGATAAAAACTATGACAAACGTAGACAACATATTAAAAAGCAGAGACATTACTTTGCCAACAAAGGTCTGTCAAGTCAGAGCTATGGTTTTTCCAGTAGTCATGTATGGATGTGAGAGTTGGGACCTAAAGAAAGATGCAGGGGTAGGGGGGTTAGTCACTAAGTCATGTCTGACTCTTGCGACCCCATGAACTGTAGCCTGCCAAGCTCCTCTGTCCATGGAATTCTCCAGGCAAGAATACTGGAGTGGGTTACCATTTCCTTCTCCAGGGTATCTTCCTGACCCAGGAATCGAACTCAGGTCTCCTGCACTGGAGGCAGAGTCTTTACCAACTGAGCTACAAGGGAAGTCCCAGAAAGATGAGTGCCAAAGAATTAATGCTTTTGAACTGTGGTGTTGGAGAAGACTCTTGAGAATCCCCTGGACAGCAAGTAGATCAAACCAGTCCACCCTAAAGGAAATCAGTCCTGATTATTCATTGGAAGGACTGATGCTGAAGCTCTAATACTTTGGCCACCTGATGCAAAGAACTGACTCATTGGAAAAGACCCTGGTGGTGGGAAAGATTGAAGGCAGGAGGAGAAGGGGACGGCAGAGGATGAGATGGTTGGATGACATCACCGATTCAATGGACATGAGTTTGAGCAAGCTCCAGGACACAGTGAAGGACAGGGAAGCCTGGCGCTGCAGTCCATGGGGTCGCAAAGAGTCAGACAAGACTGAGTGACTGAACTGACTGAAAGATAACAGTATTCAAATCACAGTTGATCTGAAGATTAAATAAGTTAAATCATGAAAAATAATTTAAAATGTGCCCAGCATAAGAATGGAGAAGGCAATGGCACCCCACTCCAGTACTCTTGCCTGGCAAATCCCATGGACGGAGGAGCCTGGTGGGCTGCAGTCCATGGGGTCGCTAAGAGTCGGACACGACTGAGTGACTTCCCTTTCACTTTTCACTTTCATGCACTGGAGAAGGAAATGGCAACCCACTCCAGTGCTCTTGCCTGGAGAATCCCAGGGACAGGGTAGCCTGGTGGGCTGCCGTCTATGGGGTCACACAGAGTCGGACACAACTGAAGTGATTTAGCAGCAGCAGCAGCAGCAGCAGCAGCATAAGAAAGCACACATAATAAATGTAATTGTTAATATTAGGGAAACATTTATCTTTATTTGAAAATATTTCAGTTGTACTGGTCAAGAAAATGCAGCACTATAAATGAAGAAATCAAATAGAAATAATAAAAATATAAATTTCTATAATATGTTGATTTCCTCTAAAGACAAAGATAAGGAAGAGTTACTTCTCAGACAAAGATATATATAACAAGTTACACAAATAAACATCTATTCAGCCAAATATTTACTCGTTTTTATACTAGTGAAATTTTGAATCAATAACTTTAATTTGATTTTGATAGTATTTTTCCATAGAGTACAGAGTTCATTCATATCTCATTTACCTACATTTTAATGTCTAGTATTTATTCTTCCTTAAAGTATTTTGCATATTTTAGAACACTGTTATCTACAGGTAAAGACTAGAAGTCTTCTTTTTGATTCTTTAAGGGATTATTAGTCTTTAAGCAGGAAATTTAGCTTTTACCAAATATAGTATTACATTGTATAATTTTTCTATGCTTTAGGTTACTGGCTACATGCAAGTTATTACCTCAGGTAAGAAAAGGATATTGAAAATATTAGAATAATCAGGCAAATAGTATGATTATGAATAGTAAATTATTTAATGTCTCTTAAATCTAGTTTCTTAGTTCTGCTTTTGCTTACTAGTAAAGTAAATATGAGCAATCACCTGAAAATCTCCATCCATAAAATTGTCATAATTAAGTCTAAATTTCAGGAAAATTTAGAAATAATGATTTTAAAGTGGATAAGGGATATAAATGCTAAAGATATAACATAAATTCACTTAGTTACAACATCAAGACAATAGATATTTATGCTTTTATAGAGCTTTGAATGACTTTTTTCTTGGTGGTTACATCAAGTTTCTCAGGTTAAAGGGTCAACAAATGGTTATTAAATTCTCAAAAAGTACATTATTGTCTTGGAAAGCAAGACTTCAAAAATATACTTTAAGACTTCATTCTCAATTCCTGTTTCAATAACTTGACTACGCCAGGCCTTGTGAATTAATCTCTGGAGCCAGGGTTATAAATGTCTTTGATTGGCAGGTGCATGGCAACGTGAGTGCTTTCTGTTCTAGCAGAAAGTATGTTAAGTTCCACCATAGCCTATACAGAATGGGTTTGCTGTAGTAAAGAGAGGTTCTGTTACTAAATATAATGAAAGTGATGTTAGTTGATTTTAAAAAATATACATATCCATGTTTGTGGAAATTTTTAGAGAAATTCATAGACCAATCAGTTGGTAACTCATAAGAAGTCATTGTTACTTACTACCTGCCATATTGAAGGGCTTGAATTAGGTAGCAGAATAATGACTTTGCCTTAAAATTTCCCAATAAAGCATAAAGTTGAATGAAAACCAGTGATGCTAAAGCTGAAGGTCCAATACTTTGGCCACCTGATGTGAAGAGTCAACTCACTGGAAAAGCCCCTGATCCTGGGAAAGACTGAATGCAAAAGGAGAAGAGGGCAGCATAGGATGAGATGGTTGTATAGTATCACTAATTCAATGGACATGAACTTGGGCAAACTCCAGGAAATAGTGAGAGACAGGGAGACCTGGTCTGCTGCAGTCCATGGGACTGCAAAGAGTCAGACATGACTTAGTGACTGAACAACAAGAAATCATTGTTACTTACTACCTGCCATATTGTAGGGCTTGAATTATGGTAGCAGAGTAATGAATTTGCCTTAAAATCACCCAATAAAGCCTAAAGTTGAAAGAAAACCAATATGAACTACCCACCTCCTGAGCAGTGAATCAGTATTTGCAACCAGACACTCTGCCCCAGACACCCAATGTTTTGTTGCACTTAAGAAAAAAAAAAAGAAAGAGAGTGCTAAGTTGTGCCCAACTCTTGCAATCCCATAAACTGTAGACTGCCAGGCTCAGTTCATTGGATTCTCCATGCAAAAATACTAGAATGGGTTGCCATTTCCTTCTCCAGGGGAACTTCCCAACCCAGGAACTGAACCCAAGTCTCCCATATTGTGGGCAGATGCTTTACTGACTGAGCTATACAGGAAGCCCCATTGTTGCACTTAAGAAACCATAAAATGTGAAATGTAGCCTGTCAGGCTCTTCTGTTCATGGGATTCTCCAGGGAAGGATACTGGAGTGAGTTGCCATTCTCTTCTCCAGGGGATCTTCCTAACCTAGGGATCCAACCCAGGTCTCCTGCCTTGTAGGCAGGTTCTTTACTGTCTGAGCCACCAGAGAAGTCCCCTCAGATAAGACACCAAAATCTGAAAATATTTAAATCCCACAGTCTGCCCTCCATATCCATGATTCTGCACCAGCTGAATCAATCAGTCATGGTTTTATAGTACTGAAGTTATTACTGAAAAAGATCTGTGTATAAGTGGTTTGAGGCAGTTCAAATCTGTGTTATTCAAGGGGGAGTCTCCTATAATTATATGCAGTAGTAACTATACAATAGGCCTTACAAAACATTCCAGTATATATGAGGGGACAGGGAGACACAGAGAAGGCAACATTAGCCTAAGGTTCACAGCTGACATGTGTTGGAAGTAGGACTCCAGTCCCTGGAATATGACCCCCAGTTTCACAGATGCTGCAGTCCATAACCCTAACCCACATGCTATTCTTCCCACTATACTTACAGAGATCTGGGTTGGAAGAGAGAGAGCAAGATAGAGAAAGTGAGAATAGTCATTTGTCATAGAATTTGTTTGCTGAGGCATCTCAGGAAATGTATACACTGATGTGTTCATAAACATTTTTATCTCACTGTGCTGTATTTGTCAAGGCATTGCAGGGAAGTATCAGGAAATAATTGTCCACTCTGCAAGCAAGGAATGAAAGAAATAGAGAGAGTCCAAAATTTAGAACTTTAAGTGTTCAAGGAGACAGCTTTCTCATTTTTCTCATCCCCAATTAGTTAAAAATAAAACTAAGAAAGCCTTTGATCAATAAGAACAGATTAAAATCCATACTCGAGTTAAGAAACAAATTAAGAGGATGATCAATATACCTGATATCAAAAGCTTTAAAGTGTCTCTGAGTAAAAGTTCACCTAAGCGTGTGGAATCAAGTAAATCCTTTCAACTTGAAGAAATTGCTCAGTGAAAAGGAAATAAATGTGTGGTTATCCCACAAAGTCTGGTAAGTTGAAAATACCCTCAATTAATTTGAGGGGAGTGGTAAAAGTTATTAGTTTAAATTGACAGTTCCAGGAAGGAGTAAATCCAGCATTCAGAGAGGCAGTCTGAATAACGTGTTCTTGAGCAGTTTCAAACAAAAAATATGTTAAGAACATGCTACCAGAAAAATAATAAGAATTGTATTATATATAATTTGTATCTAATCCTATCAACAACACAATTAGACACAATAAAATAAAATAATGGCTACAGAATTCTGAGCAAAAACAATCTTGGGTTGAGAAATTAGTAGTTCATAAAAATACCCACCAAGTATAAGAATAAAGACATTTTCAGATACACAAAGACTCAGAAAGTTTACTTCTTTCACAATATTGCTTAAGAAAAATTCATATGAGAATGCATTCTGACAGAAAAAAATCAAGAAGGAAGAAAGAAAATATGGCATTCTAAAAGTCTTAGTACAATACATGGATGTCCAGTAGACACATGAGAAGATGTTCAACATGGCTAATTATTAATATTAGAGAAATTCAAATAAAAACTACAATGTGGTACCACCCATCAATCGGAATGGCCATCATTTAACAGCATAAAATAATAAATGCTGGAGAGGGTATGAGGAAAGAGAACCCTCCTACACTGTTGGTGGGCATGCAAATTGGTGCAGCCACCATGGAAGAGTTTGGAGGTGCCTCCGGAGAACTAAACAAAGAGCTGTCATATGATATAGAAATCCCATTCCTGGCCTGAGAGTGTATCTGCACAAAGGTATAATTTGAAAAGATACATGTACCTGTATGTTCATAGCAGCACTATTTACAATAGCCAAGATGTGTAAAAAAAGGTCCTTCAACAGATGAATGGATAAAGATGTGAATAAAGATATATACAATGGAATAATAGTCATAAAAATAACGAAATAATGCTGTTTGCAGCTATATGGATGGACCAAGAGATTATCATACTAAGTGAAGTAAGTCAGAAAGAGAAAGACAAACACCATATAATACCACTAATATGTGGAATCCAAAATATGACCAAATGAACTTATCTACAAAATAGAAACAGACTCATAGACATAGAAAACAGACTTGTTCTCTTGCCAAGGTGGAAGGGAAGCAGGGGAGGGTTGGATTGGGAGTTTGGGACAGGCAGATGCAAACTATTACATATAGAATAGATAAACAACAAAGTCCTATTTTATAGCACAGGGAACTATATTCAAAATTATTTAATAAACCAAAATGGAAAATTAAAAAAGAATGAAAAAGGACATATATGTATATGTGTATGCTCATATATATATATATATATATATATACACACACACACATATATATATACACACACATACATATATACAAATCACTTTGTTATATACCAGAAACTAAAATAATACTGTAAATCAACTACACTTCAATTAAAATAAAATTTTTAATGTCCTAGAACCAAAAGAACATTTCACAAATTTTTCCTTTTAGGGGATTTATACCACAATTTTAGACCTTCCTGTTTTGTGTATAGTTTAACCTCACTTTCAGTAATACCAGTCAATTAGTAAAAAAACAAGTTTAAACAATTTGAATTCAATAGCACACAATTAAACATTTACTCTGCTCTTCTATTTATCACTATTTTCATTCTCAAAAAAGATATTTTTCATGAATTATCTGGATACTAATGTAGAATTTTACTTTTACTTCTTTTATTATGAAAAACAACCAACTACTGTAATGTCAAATTTGAAGCATCACTTCTTTATCATTCCTTATTTCTCCAGTTTTACAGGTAGCACTAATATCTTCAACTAATGCTTTACCTGAAACAGAAACAATAAAATGGCATGCTTTATTGGATCCCTAAACAATCATATCTATATACATGATTAGTAAGTTTTCTATCAACTCATCATGATCAATGCATTGAGTTTTAACATTATCAATACGAATTTAAGATTCTATAAACTCCATTTATAGGACAGATTGAAACTTCATATCGCCCTGTGTTTGAATAAACACAAAACATTGAGGGTGCTTCTTCTTTTCTGTTTCTTTTGCATTCATTTTAATGGTGGATCTAATTCATTTCAAGTTATGCCCTTACCCTAGATATACTTATTCCAGTGAGACTCAATGTTGTTTTCAAGTGACCATCTCAAAACTTCAGAAAAGGTAACCAGGTAGATGATGTGTATCGATCTCTTTAAGTATTAGCTTGATGAAAGCCTTGCTTAAATCTGTCCCTAGCTTACCCTCCAATGCTGAAAGCCATTACCACTCCAAAACACCACCAGTGGTATAACCATTAATATTTTACTCATACAATGGATTACAATGGAGATATTATATTTAAAGTATCATAGTGCCACTGTATGTGTTGTTGATAAAATGTCTACAAACCTGAATCCACTTTCTGAAGAAACATTCAACCTTTGGGGAATACATTAAAGACTGTTTTAATTTAAATTAATTTCACTGAAAATCCTGAGCTCTTTTCACCACCGTTAACTGCTGTGTTATCTTCTCTCTCCCCTGCCTTACCTATACTCCCTTGCTTTCAAGTTATATGCTTATGTATCTTTCTCAGTATCTAATCAGTGTGATATTTGAGGGCAGAAAACATATTCATAGTATCTGTAAATTCAGCACTCAGCAAATTTCCTGGCACACAGTAGGTACCAAGTGAATATTTATTATTCTGACCTAGAAAAAAGACTATTTGTCAAGAAGAACTGCCCTATTTAATCTGGGCAAGTGTTTTTGCTTTTTCTGAAGACTTTACAAGAAATAAATTACTTTCGAATGCACACATTCTTCCATTATGGCACGCTTGGAAGGATTATTTGAAACCCTGTAACTAATATAATCAAGGTAGGGTGGCTTACACTATAAACAGACTCGTAGGGCTCAAGCAAGCATTTGGTAATCTTAACTTAGCTCACTGACATGAACTAATAGGTTTAATAGTTTTGTCAGAATACTGAGGAACTTCTTTGAGAGAGGCTACAATTCTTTTTGCACATAAATAGTGACAGATACAATTTATTGTTTCTATCATGTCTTATGAAGTCAGATCTACAGAGATTCTTATCAGCTGTCTTCAAAGGTTATTCCCATGTAAACAGGAAATGCAAAAAGAGCATCATCGAGTATACTTGAACTCCACAGTTAGCTGCATATCAAGTTATTTACACTTTTTGGCAGCTTCCTGGAGTATAGCAATGTTGTATACTGCCATTAACAGATGGAGTCTCAATGTGAAAACAGCTACTGTAAAACCTGCAATATGTCAGGTTAAAGATTAAGTGAAATCAATGTTATAAGGTGCTATTATATCATATATTACAATTGTATATACTCTGCCGATTATAAGCTTCATAAATTTACTTATTAAATATCAAGATTTATGACCAAAAATTTCAGTAGAGATAAGGTGCTCTATGGAGACAAATTCATGTCCCTAATGTGAGTGACAGATGCTATAGAAGCTGCAGAACATCATGCTACTCTGCTTTCCAAATTAAAGATGTCCAAAACAAGAACATTTTTATTGGTTGCTGTTAAGGTTGATGGACCAAGAAGCTGACAGCCTCAAAAATGTTTTAAGTGTATTAATTGCATAATCAACATAAAGAATTTTTCTTCCTTCTTTTTCCAGATAAATGGTTTAATAATATCAAAGAGCACTAACTTGAAGTTAATAAATTTTATTGGGTAAATAGCTTTAAATGCTTGGTTTTGAGATGCTCATTTTATGTTTAAACTCAAACATCTATTTACTAATACAAAGGATTGTACTGCCAAACTAGACACAAACAAAACAGAGACCTTACCCATTATCAAACTTTATTAATAGTTTTAATGATCCAGTCAGTAAGGAGGTACAAGTAAAACACAGAGAGGCCTGAGCCATTCCTTCCTTCACGTATCAGATATGGGATCCTTGGCCCAAGGTAATGAATGGGGTCTCTGTCTAACAAGGTGTACTGGTTATTACCTCACACAGCAGGGAGTATATAGGTTAGGAAACAGCTCTATCTTTTTGTAACAGATGTTGTACAGCTTACGTGATATTCTACAGAAAGCTATACATCATAAATCCATTGATCCCAGGTTTTCTTGACAAGCAATTCTAAACCAGGAACATCCTGCTCAAAGCATTTTATAACAAGGTCTCTTCATCTAAAAAGTATCCTTACCTATTTATAGGAGGATGATCATTAGCAAGTTTGCAAAGAAACTGGGTTATTCATCTACATTCCTTTCCCCCACAGAGCAATCAAAGAAAAATGAAACCGAGACCATGTACATTACTTCTTTCTCCAACTATCAGTAAGTCAATTTTTCAAGAATTTTGCGATCATGGAGAAAAGAAAATTACCATCTCTGACAAGTGATCCCATATGCTATGCAAGTTTAAACAGAACCAAAAAAAGGAAAATTGAATAAAATCACATTTGATACCTAAGTTTATTTAAATTTAAATGCAATAAAATTATTGTAAAGCATGTTTAGTATTTAATACATTAATCAATATTTATAATGCAAACTTACTTCTATGGAAACATCATTTCCTTATAAAATCCTTACAATTTTAAGAAAACAGAAAACTGCAATTCTTAAAACAGTTCTGCAACTGAATCAGATATTTTGAGGAATGGATTATGTTTCTTCTGGGGAAAAGTTACCTATTACAAGACAGGTATTTAATTTACAGAAACAATTAGAAAGTTAATCAAACCTCATCCTCTCATTCATATTCCACAGAACATGAAAATACAAAATCTGATTTGCTTACTAATTGATAGTGAAGTGTTTTCAATTACTTTGTCACTCTATAGTGAGCATCCCATGTATTCTACCATTTGTTGCTGTTTTAGTTGCTAAGTTATTTATGACCCTTTTGAGACCCCATGAACTGTAGCCCACCAGGCTCCCCTGTCCATGGAATTTTCCAGACAAGAATACTAGAGTGGGTTGCTATTTTCTTCTCCAGAAGTTCTTCCCAACCCAGGGATCAATCCTGTATCTCCTGCCTTGGCAGGTAGATTCTTTACCACTTAGCCACCAGGGAAGACCTATGTCACCAGTAGGGTTGTACAAAACCCCAGGTAGAAAGAGTTTAAGGTCTGTGGTTACCATCTTAAAATTCTTAATAATTTTATCTTTGAATTTGTACGCTAAATGTGAAGTCAGATGGGAAAATGACTCATATGCCTGGGTTTGGGTCTTCAGTTTCACCCATGGACCTGTTCCCCACTGCCTCCCGGATGCCCTAAATCTGGTTCTCAGCTAAGAATCTGCTGACCCCTTGTGTTAGAATACCTGTCCAGCTCCTTTTCCCTATCAGCACCTCATGAACTCTGCTGCTCTCTGTCCCAGTGAGAGTCTGTGTATGACTCAGGGAAGGATGGCATGATCACCATGATACCTCTCATGGAAAAGCCAGTGTCCCATGGATGGAGGAGCCTGGTGGGCTGCAGTCCATGGGGTCGCTAAGAGTCGGACACAACTGAGCGACTTCACTTTCACTTTTCACTTTCACGCATTGGAAAAGGAAACGGCAACCCACTCTAGCGTTCTTGCCTGGAGAATCCCAGAAACAGGGGAGCCTGGTGGGCTGCCGTCTATGGGGTCGCACAGAGTCGGACACGACTGAAGCGACTTAGCAGCAGCAGCAGCTGGTCGTACCGTCACACACTTGGCACATGAATAAGTGAGGGCCTTTTGTGCCAGTGTGCTAAGTCGCATCAGTTGTGTCTGACTCTTTGTGACCCTATGGCCTGTAGCCAGCCAGGCTCCTTTGTCCATAGAATTCTCCAGGCAAGAATACTAGAGTGGGTTGCCATGCCCTCCTCCAGGGGATCTTCCTGATTGAGGAATCTAATCCGTGTCTCTTACATCTCCCGTATTGGCAAGAGGGTTCTTTAGCACTAGCGCCACCTGGTAAGCCCGAGGGTCTCTCACCCCATCCAGTACAGGCACCAATTGTATTGCATAATATACAATTGTTCTTTATAATTTTTAAGTTGTCAAGTTTAAATCCAACCTGAAGGCTGTACAGCAACAACAAGCTGAGGTTATCTGAACCTAGAAATTTGGAAGAGAGGTAACAAATAGGTAGGATCCATGCCTCAGAGAAATGGTGCCATACAGATAGTGATGGTATCTGTGGAGCCTGGAGAAATAGTCACAAAAGTGAATTCTCAAGAGGTGAAAGGTTCTTGCCAGAGAGAAGTTTCTAGGAATAATGAGTCAACCAGAAGAAGTAAATCCCTTCTTCTATGTTGCCCTCCAAGTCTCCATCTAAAGCCAGGAGGATATAAAGTATAATGGGGAGCTCTCTGGCAAAGGAAGAGAATGATATGAGTTTGGAGGTGAACAATAGTTTCTAAAAAGTATGTAGCCTCAGTGAGCCTGCTCACATTTTCACTGATCCCTATCATGTTTCATTAACTTTTGCTAATGGACATGGTATTTACAGGTGTCTCATTCCAAATGTATAGATGCAAGTGTATAGATGCAAACTAATCCCTCAAAAATAATTAGGATCAATCACCCCAACCAATACAATACAATAACCTTCTTCTTAGCCTCTGGTCAATGGGATAAGAGCACTCAAAGCTACAAGTGGCTCTCCTGGCTTCAGGTTCAAAGGCACCTAGTTGTATCCTCTGGTAGAAATACTCTGCCTCTGGGAACCAAGTCGCCAAGTATATAGAGTTCAAAGAGAAATCAACACTTACTCAGTGAAAAACAGAGCCTCTCTTACATCCATTTTTTGATTCCCATACTTGCACAGTATGACAGTAAGAGAACTAAAAGAAGCATGCATAGATTTGTCACTCTATTCGTCACATGTATTGCCTCTATTTAGCGTATCTTACACCTGGTGTCATAAATAAATCTTCAGTTATCTTCTCCACTGGGTGCAGATACACAGCAAACCACTTGAACAGCAAGGATTCAAGTCCATTAATACTTATTTTACTTTCTAAAGAATATTTAAGTCAAGTTGGGGCATTGCACTGTTCTTTTATGCTTCAGGTAATTTTTTAGGTAGAATTTTATCAGTTAAAATTTTCTAATTCTTACATTATGTCATTATTATAGTAGCTTGGCTAGCTCCTTATCTGTATTCTTTTTTCCATTCACTTTAAAATGTTTTAACTTTTCCTGAACCAGAAAGTTAGAATGGAAGTTAGAATTAGCATTCTATGGTTCTTAGTTCATGAGTATATTTTGCTTTTAATAAAGTTAATACAGTGCCTTTAAATAATGCTGCTTTTGAAGCAGAGAGGGATAGGATATCCTTTTGATTTTAAAATTCATGTTTGTTTCTGCAATGTCCTTGTTTCTACTTTGCTCTTTCCTTCTGAGTTCCAAAGTATATCTCCTCATTCCAAATTGCTTTTTGCAACTTTATTCTTCAGTAATAATTCATTTCTAAATTATCACATCTCCATCTAACATTTTGTTTTCATTATTTAAACATTATGGTGTTTTTGAGGAAAGTTTGAGAGATTAGGATTTAGGTACCTATAGGAACCCAAAAATCTTACATGTATTTTGAATCCTATAAAATCGAATCGCTATGATTATATTTTTATTTTCAGTCAATAATTTAGAATGAAGAAAATATTTTGGTATAAGTTTTAACTGTAGTTCTACAGGTGACATATTTGTTTTTATTTGTCTTGAGGATGTCTTTATTTAACTTTAAGGAGTAGTCTCACTAAATTTAATTTCTAGGTTGGAATAGATTCTTTCAATACTTTGAAGTATCATTACAGTATCTTCTGAATTCTATTGTTTCTTTTGAAAAATCACTTCCTAATGTCAGTGTTGATACTCTAAAGTAATAGTCCTAACATACAATTAAGATTTTCTTTTTCTCAATATTTAAAATGCTTAATTAATTTTATATAATATATCTAGATATGAGTTCCCTTTTATTTATCATACGTAAGATTTGAAGCGACTTAGCAGCAGCAGTAGCAGCAAGATTTGTAAGGTGTTGTATCTCTGGGTTGATATCATTCAATAGTTTTAGAAAATTCTCAACCATTACAATTCTCTCTTTTTACATGCAATTACATGTATTTCAGAGCTTTTCACTGCTTCCCATATGTCTCATATGTTCCTGCCATTTTATTCTCTATTTGGATATTTTCTACCGATATTATTTCCAGTTCACATGTCCTATGCAGTGAGTAGTCTTCTATTAAGTCCATCTCTTGAATGTTTAATTGGGTCATTGTATTTTACGACCTTTGAGTTTAAAGTTAATAGCTGAATTGATTTCAATTCCTGGTGAAATCTTCCATCTTATCTATTTCTTAAACAGACAAATCGTAGCTACCTAAATATCATGTATGATAACTTTAATACTCAAATTATCTATAATTCTCTTTGTTGCTTTTAGTGAACCTTTTGAACATTTGCACTTGTGCCCAGGAATATCTGGTACTTTTGTTTTAATAGCAGACATTATGCACAAAAAAGAAATACTTAATTTAAACTTCTAGCAGATGCTATCTTTATTAAGAGAATATCGATTTTGCTTTATGGAATACTATTAGAATTAAGGTAGATCATTTTTTTTCAGCTTTAATGATCCAAAATTGACATATAACTTGTATAATTTAAGTGGACAGTGGGTTGACTTGATGCACATATATTGCAATGTAAGTACCACTGTAGATAAAACCTCCGTCACGTCACATAATTACCATCTTTAAAAACTTTATGGTAAGAAAATTAAAGATCTGCTCTCTTAGCAACTTTAAAGTATACAATACAGTACTGTTAACTATAATTGCCAACAGTGAGCATCGTTACCCAGAACTTATTCATCTTCTAACTGGAGGTTTATACCGTTCGGCCAGCATTTATCTCTCTTTCTCCCCACCCTCCACTCCTGGTAGTCACAGTTCTACTCTCTGTTTTTGCAAGTTTGGCTTTTTTAGATTCCACTTATAAATAATATCATACAATACTTGTCTTTTTCTTTCTGACTTACTTCACTTAGCATAATGCCGTCAAGATCCATCCATGATGTCATAAATGGCATGATTTCCTTTCTCATGATTAATATTCATGAATCCTAGGATTATATTTTCTATTTCTGTCAAGAATAAGGCAGATAATTTTAACAGTCGTGGAGAAAGCTCACTTGATTTTTTTTATTTCAGAGTGTGTGTGTGTGTGTGTGTGCGTGCGCGTGTGTGTGTGTCTGTGTGTGTGTCTGTGGGTATGTGTAGTAACTAATGTATATTTTTGTTGTTTTTGTTCAGTCAGTAAGTCATGTCCAACTCTTTGTGACCACATGGACTGCAGCATGATAGGCTCTTTTGTTCTCCACTATCCTCAGTTTGCTCAAATTCATGTCCACTGCATCAGTCATACTATCTAACCATCACATCCTCTGCCACCTCCTTCCCATTTGCCTTCAATCTTTCCCAAAATTAGAGTCTTTCCCAATGAGTCAGCTCTTAGCATTGGATGGCCAAAGTACTGGAGCTTCAGCTACAGTATCAGACCTTCCAATAAATATTTATGGTATATTTCCTTTAGGATTGATGGGTTTGAACTCCATGCAATCCAAGAGCTTTTCAAGAGTCTTCTCCAACACCACAGTTTGAAAGCATCAATTCTTCTGTGTGCAGCCTTCTTTATGGTCCAGCTCTCACGTCTATACATACTGGAAAAACCATAGCTTTGACTATTTGCACCTATGTTAGCAAAGTGCTATCTCTGCTTTTTAATATACTATCTTATGTTTGTCATAGCGTTCTTTCCAAGGAGCAAGGATCTTTTAGTTTCATGGAGGCAGTCACCATTCACAGTGATTTTGGAGCCCAAGAAAATAAAATCTGTCAATGCTTCCACTTTTTCCCCTCTGTTTGGCATGAAATAATGGGACTGGATGCAATGATCTTAGTTATTTTCACGTTGAGTTTTAAGTCAGCTTTTTCACTCTCCTCTTTTACCATCATTAAGGAGCTCTTTAGTTCCTCTTCACTTTCTGCCATCAGAGTCATATATTCTGCATATCTGAGGTTGTTGATATTTCTCATGACAATCTTGACTCCAACTTATGATTCATCCAGCCTGGCATTTTGCATGATGTGCTCTGCACATAAGTTAAATAATCAGGATAAAAATATACAGTTTTTTTATATTCCTTTCTCAATTTTGAACCAGTCAATTGCTCCATGTCTGGTTCTAACTGTTGCTTGTTGACCCACATACAGGTTTCTCAGGAGACAGGAAAAGTGGTCTGGCATTCCCATCTCTAAGAATTTTCCACAGTTTGTTGTGATCTACACAGTCAAAGGCTTTAGTGTAGTCAATGAAGCAGACGTAGATTTTTTTCTGGAATTCCCTTGCTTTCTCCATGATCCAATGAATGCTGACAATCTGATCTCTGGTTCCTCTGCCTTTCTAAACCCAGCTTGTATATTTGGAAGTTCCCAGTTCAGGTACTGATGAAACCTAGTTTGAAAGATTTTGAACATTACCTTGGTAGCATGTAAAATGAGCACAATCATATGTAGTCTGAATATTATTTGGCACTGGCCCTTCTTTGGGATTAGAATGAAAATTGACCTTTTCCAGTCCCATGGCCACTGCTGACTTTTCCAAATTTTCTGACATATTGAGTGAATCACTTTAACAGCATCATCATTTAGGATGTGAAATAGCTCAGCTGGAATTCCATCACCTCCACTAGCTTTGTTTGTAGTGAGCCACACTTCACACTAAAGAATGTCTGGCTCTAGATGAGTGACCACACCATCACGTTTTTCTTGAAGAGATCTTTAGTCTTTCTCATTCTGTTGTTTTCCTCTATTTTTTTTTTTTCATTGTTCACTTAAGAAGGCTTTCTTATCTCTTCTTGCTATTCTCTAACATGCTGCATTCTGTTAGGTATACCTTTCTTTTTCTCCCAGGCTTCCTCAGACAATCATTTTGCCTTCTTGCATTTCTTTCTCTTTGGGATGGTTTTGGTCACTGCCTCCTGCACAATGTTTCAAGTCTCCATCCATAGTTCTTCATGCACTCTACCAGATCTAATCCTTTCAATCTATTAGTTGCCTCCACACTGTACAATCATAAAGGATTTGATTGGGGTCACATCTGAATGCCCTAGTGGTTTTACCTCATTTCTTCAATTTCAGCCTGAATTTTGCAACAAGGATCCCATGATCTGAGCCACAGTCAGCTCAAGGTCTTGTTTTGGCTGACTGTATAGGGCTTCTCCATCTTCAGCTGAAAGAAGATAATCTGATTTTTGTATTGACCATTTGGTGATGTCCATCTGTAGAGCTGTCCCTTGTATTGTTGAAAAAGGGTATTTGCTATGACCAGTGTATTCTCTTGACAAAACTCTGTTAATACTTTGCCCTGCTTCATTTTGTACTCCAAGGTCAAACTTGCCTGATACTACAGGTATCTCTTGCCATCTTTCCTTTGCATTCCAATCCCCTATGATGAAAAAGACATCTTTCTTTGGTGTGAATTCTAGAAGGTCTTGTAGATCTCCACAGAACCTGTCAACTTCAACTTCTTCAACATCAGTGGTTAGAACATAGACTTGAATTACTGTAGGGTTGAATGGTTTGTCTTGGAAACAAACTGAGATCATTCTGTCGTTTTTGAGGTTGCACCAGAGTACTGTATTTTAGATTCTTTTGTTTACTATGAGGGCTACTTCATTTCTTCTAAGGGATTCTTAGCCACAGTAATAGATATAATGGTCCCCTGAATTAAATTTGCCCATTCCTCTTCATTTTAGTTCACTGATTCTTAAGATGTTAACATTCAGTCTTTCCATCTCCTGCTTGACCACATCCAATTTACCCTGATTCACAGACCTAACATTCCAAGTTCCTATGCAACATTGTTCTTTATAGAATCAGACTTTACTTTCATTTGATTCACAGAGCCTACTAGAAAGCAGCAGATGTTTTCAAGAGTGACTGATGCTCTGTCAGGGAGGACATAATTTTGCTATAGAGATTAAGGGGTCTATGTTAGAGTTCCCCAGAGCAACAGAGCCAACAGTAGAGACAGAAGTAGAAATAGGGATAGAGATATATAGAAAGAAATTTATTATGTGGGATTGAGACTTGAAATTAATCATCACAGAGTCTTTCTGCTAATTTCTTTTGGGGGCCTGAAAAAAGAGTCTACTTAACATTCCCGTCCTTTTTATCACCTCTTACATATATGGCCCAAGGGGCAAAACAGATTTCACAGCAGCCTGATCATTTCTCTAAATTAAGCCCTACCAAAATAGATTCAAATCCAAAATCTGCCTTGTATTAATGGTATGTGTGTGCTAAGTTGGTACGTGCATGCTAAGTTGCTTCAGTAGCGTCTGACTCTGAGGAACCCTATGGACTGTCACCCTCCAGGCTCCTCTGTCCATGGGATTCTCCAGGCAAGAATACTGGAGTGGATAGCCATTCCCTTCTCCAGGGGATCGTCCTGGCCCAGGGATCAAACCCATGTCTCTTATGTCTCCTGCTCTGGCAGGTGAGTTCTTTACCACTAGAGCCACCTGTGAGATACTTTGAATATTATCATGAGCCATCAAGGCTCTGTTCCTGAAATATAAATATGGTATGGAACAAACCCTACTTTCTAAAATTGGGAAGAAAATTATATGAGTAGTTACGTGAAGTGATATTTTACTGGTAACATGATATATAACAACAGTTTAAATGGTGGAAGAAACTTCGATTCTTTTTACTTGGTATCTAATTGCTAAATCCAATCAATATATTTCAGTTGGGACTCAAGGCATCTTTGTTTTCTTTTTTTTTTTTAATCTTCTTCATTAACGTTATTTATAGGATAGTGGCTAGTTTGGGTTTTTTTTCTTAGGGTGGGGGGTAATAATTTTGGGCAACTCTTCTTTTTCACACATACAGAAAGAAGATATTGCTGAGGTTTCTGTCTGTCACCTTTTTCAAGTCTCACGTATATTCTTTCATCTTGGGTGATCTAATTTATTTATGCCTAATACTTCCCTTCTCAGCTACATGCTGATGACTCACAAATGTTTATCTCCACCCACATGCCTTTCCCCAGCAGAACATTCACATATGTATTCCAATATCTTCACAACATCTACCTCTTACATTTCCTCTCATATTTTATCTCAACCCACAATTACACATTTAATAATTTCCATTATATTTTCCTTTCAAATCTGATTGTAAGATAACATTTTTACTAAATCAAGTAATTTCTATTATCTATGGTGTAAAAAAGTAAATGTCTTTTTGAGGACTCTCTCTCTCTCTCAGAGCCTGAGAAAGTGTGGAGAAAATGAATTGGTCATAGACACTCACTGAGTCCTATAGTCTCCAGGCCACACTGTGCCCTGAGGGCATGTCTACTGTCTGGGGTCTCAGGTTCCTACAAAGGTGGCTACCCTGGCTATTCTTGAGCCATACTATATACAAAGATTTTTGAAAAATTTAATAATATGCTGTCTAGTCAGGCTTCACGGGGCACACATCTGCCTCCATTCCTCTACAAGATCCTGGCTGCCATGTGTAATCTTTGCCAAGAAATGTGTTTAAAGGCTCAAACATCCACAGAATTCAAAATCCCAGTCTCTTTCCCATTTTGACTCTTGAGCAGCCTCCCTGTACCTTGTCAGCAGTTTCTGCTTAGTTCTGCCAATCATTTTCTTTAACATCTTCCAACTCTGTGAAATTCTGCATAATCTCCTTCTATAACATTCTGGAGTGAAAGGATGAGAATAAGAAATAATATGTCATCTTTTTATTTTCTTTGTAACTCATCTTGTTCTCTCTTCTCTAATAAGCAGGATGAATGCCACTTTCTTTTAAAAAGTTTTCTCAATTAAGACAATATTAAGTTTGGCCATTGTCTCAGAATTCCAAGATGATCTCTAGGATTCTTGCCATCTGCTATATACACTACAATTCTCTCTGCTTGAGTGTGGATAGAAAATCTACATCCATCCATCATATCATTCCATCCATCGTAGTAGACTATAGGAGATTCTTCTGCTAAGTTTGATTATACAAGTTTCCATGTTTCAAGAAGAGTACATGGCTAGGACATGAGGTAAACTTTAAGGACTGAAAACAACTTCTAACCTATAGCCACCAAGAAAACAGTGGAACCTCAGTTCTATAACCGAAAGGAACTGAATTTTGTCAACATCCACCTGAACCTAGACGCGGACCCACCTCATTCTAAGATGACATGGTAGTCTCTGCCAATACTGTGAATGTAAGGAGAGACTCTGAGCAAAAAAGCCCTAGCTAACTTGTGACTGGACTACTGAATCATGATACTGTCATACAATAAATGCACATTCCAAGGCATGTTTGTGGCAACCCGTTACACCACAATAGGCAATGAATGCACTGGTCTTCCCTCCTGTCAAAAATCCTATGAGCATTGCTAATACAGTACTTAACTTCCACATTTCTTAGTTAGAAGTGAAACAGATTTTAGTGATATTGTCTAGTTTCTCCCTTTTCCTAATGAATACTAGCTTCAAACTGGATATGCTGTCTTTTACTGGTCTCATCAGATCTCAGAGGTTTTGCTTAACAATGCTTTCCTCTGCTCCACTGACTAGATACAACACTGTCTGCTTCTAACAAATTGCCACCATTTATCAGCAATTAATGGTAGACTAAAATAGAAGAGAAAGAAATCTCCAAGGATTAGAGAGAAAAACTTCACTTTCTGACCTTCCAATCTGTGCGTCAAAGGCAAGCTTTGGACTTGTGTTTTCCTGGAGTGTTATTAAATAGAGTACTTAATTTGAATAATACAAATTTGTATTTGCATAGTAATTTGATAGTTCATCTTCACAATACAATTGTGAGAAGATATGAACAAGTTATTATCTTCATTTTGTCATTCATTTGACTTCACCAAGGTTATTTAAAGGATAAGGGCAACACTGACCCTGGAGTCAAATTTTCTTTATATACCATGCCTATGCATGCTGCTCATCTGCCTTCCCTACTTCCTAAGAAAATGTAATCACCCATATTCTGTTTTTTGTTTAATCTCAACCTTCATAGAATTCTTAAAACTCCTACTGAGTCTCTATCTTCCTTTAAAATGCTTGTTCTTTTTCCAAATACTTTATGGACATCTTCAAGAATATAACTGAGTTGAAAGAATTTCACCATATGCATCCACATACCCACCCACAAGATTCCACTCTTAACATTTTACTATACTTCACGTATTATGTATCTATCCATCCTTTATCTGTCTACCCACCATATAAACTTATTTTTGATCACTACAAATTAAATTTCGGATGTAAGTACAGTTCCATAAATAACATGCATATCATCAAAATTTATCACTTAAAATATATTTTATTTTGATATAAGATTTACATACAATTGAATCCACAGATCTTAAGTTCACATTGCCTCAGTTTTGATTAAGGCATGCATTTATTTAAGGTGCCCAAAACATACTGGCAACCTTTTTAGGTTTGTGTAAAGATTAAGGTTTTATTGGGTAACTCCTCCATCCACATACTCCAAGCTTAAGGTGCCTGCTAAAAACAAAACTTGCTTAAACTGTCAGGTTTCCTCGTTAAATCTTAACCTGTAGAATATACTTCCCCAGTCATGCTTACCCTTAGGCTATATACTTTTGAGAACTGCCTTTCCTGACATATCACATGCTTGTTTCCTTGTTCTTTTTTACTCTATATCTACCCTGCGTCATGTTAAAAGTTTGTTTATGGCCAGAAGGCAAAGGGAATCTTGCTTTCACAATGACCCTCCTGCTAGTGGTGAATCAAGACTCTCTCTTTGTGGTTCCACTCTCAACTAGGGAGAAGAAGGCTTTACTCCAAGGCATTTGACAAATGAACATAAAACTCTTTGCTTTACGGCACAAAATTGTACCAAATTATTACACATTTGGTGGATGTGCCATGGCTAATTTACTAAATATATGATTGATAGATAGAGTCTTATTTTGATACATATTTTTCCATATTCCTATGTTACCTTTCCGATTTACTTTTTTACGGACTCTTGCAAGCAAGAAATAATACAGAAAAACCACAGCATCACTTTCAAAGTAATAGGGGTTTGTTGCAAATTGAACTTTATCCTGACACACATTCTTTATCAGAAATTAAAATAATCCTCAAATAAGTATTTGAAGGTGAAATTGCAAATAGTTAAAATGCATAAATATATGTAAGTAAATCCTAGTTGTTTTTTTTTTTTTTAAGTACCTGGATTAGTCAATATCCAGTTCAAGAAGATATTAGTCACTTTAACCAATGAGGGATTTATTACAATAAGCTTGGTGCTTACAAAAATTATGAAAAGTTTGAAGGGCTAGATCTTTGGCTAAGCTACAAAGAATATTTCTCGCAATATACAGAACTGTCTCTAGCCCACCTTTTGTGGCTTGACTGAAGTCAAGAAGTCACCCTTGTCCCTAATGCCGTCAAAGCGACTGCATCTTGACATGTAGGAATATGGACAAGGGAGAGCCTAACTCCAATGCAAGGAGTGAAAGGCTCTAATAAGTTGTCACTGTAAATACTTCTGCCATTGATGCCATCATATCCATATACCAAATAAACACAGAAAATTCACACGTTTTTCCAAATTCTCATAGGAAAAAACCAGGGTGTGTAACAGTCAACTCCTGTGGCAGGCCATTAGTTAAAGAGGATTCCATTTAGATCTTCAAATGGAAGTGCAAACTATTAAAGGATTCTTAGAACACGGGTATCTCCAACTAGGAAAAAAAGCCAGGATGGGTTGAATGTTCCAATCTACATTAACTATGGATGCCATATATGACCTACTTAAGACCAACAGTTTAGTGTATAGGTAAGATTGTACACAGAAATATTCTATTTTTAGCTAAGAGAAAAGTACTCTTTACAAATAAGTTTTCTTATTCTGAACAGGTCATGTTCACATAATTTAAATGAATCTGAAATTAAATTGGAAAAGTGGATGAAAGGCAGTTGATGTAGAATTAAAATAACTGCTCCTTTTGAAGTGAAAAAACATACAAATTAAAATATGCTCCCAATGAATTGGTGGAACAAGAACTTAACTAGTGCACAGAGGTGGAACTCAGTTTCCACTAATTAAAAAAAAAAAGAAAGAAAGAAATGGCATAAAATGACCATGCATTTCTCTAGGAGTTTCTGTTACATTATTGGAAACCAGGTCATATGGGATGCTCTAAGCGCATCCTTCCTCTATTAAGCCAGGTGATACCATTTGGCAGAAAATAACAAAAAAAGGGGTTAACTTAATTTTGAGTTCATTTTTATTGCACTCTCAAACCTCTGTGATAAATGAAAGTGAATTGCCTAAAGTGGTTAAAGAGTAGAAACAGATGAGAACAGTTGATCTCCAGCTCTTGTAAGAGGGTGGTTTAGCTTATTTCTTCCTTAGAACAATATGTCTTACTTGATTCTCAGTGGCTGTTTGAACCAAAAAGACTGAAACAAATTCATTTTTCAACAAGTATACTCTTCTTCAAAATAACTACTAGTCAGAGATTATATGTTAACCACAGTGGCAAAATACTTTATGTTTACAAGAGAGGGTTCTTGTAATTTAATACTTTCTGTTTCATGTGCATTTTTATTTAATGCTAGCAGAGGCTAGAAAAGGCAACAAAATTGGCTAATTTGCCAATGTAAAGATATACTGAAAAATACCCAAGAATATTTCACAGTAGTAAAAAAAGAAAAGTGTTTTGAAAGTGATAAATGTTACATTTCTCATAAAGATGGTTCCCTATTAATTATGACTGGAAATGTACACAATACCCATATGGCCCCTAAGATCATTACCACAATCCCTTTATTAAAACAGATAAATAGGACCTCCATTTATCTCAAAAGAAATTTGAACAATATGAGCAGGTCATTATTTATAGCAGACCATATTTTGATGAAACTTACCATGATGAGAATTATGTCACACTACTGTCCTAACAGTCACTATCATACCACCTAATTTTTCACCTTTGTCCACATAACAAATAACTTCAAAGACATGCAGCAAATGACTGTATGGATCACAACAAACTGTGGAAAATTCTGAAAGAGATGGGAATAACAGACCACGTGACCTGCCTCTTGAGAAACCTATATGCAAGTCAGGAAGCAACAGTTAAAACTGGACAAGGAACAACAGACTGGTTCCAAATAGGAAAAGGAATACGTCAAGGCTGTATATTGTCACCCTGCTTATTTAACTTCTATGCAGAGTACATCATGAGAAACTCTGGGCTGGAAGAAGCACAAGCTGGAATCAAGATTGCCAGGAGAAATATCAATAACCTCAGATATGCAGATGACACTACCCTTACAGCAGAAAGTGAAGAGTAACTAAAAAGCCTCTTAGCTCGGGCAGCTGTGACCGGCACACATAGCGTGGCCAAGAGGAGCTATCCCACGTCCAAGGTGAGGGGCAGAAGCTGGGAGGACCCCATGCCCAAGGGGCGGTGGCCAAGAGGAGTTATCCCACGTCTGAGGTCAGGGGCAGCAGCCGAGAGGGTCAGGCTGTGACAGCACAGGAGCAGCCAAAAGGAGCTACCTCATGCCTGAGGCCAAGGGTGGCGGCCGGGAGGAGCAACCCCACTCTGAGGAGTGGTGGCTGCACGGGCGCAGGAGGGCCTAGAGAAGCTATTCCACATTCAAGATCAGGAGGGGCGGCAGTGAGAAGATACCACTCAACCAAGGTAAGGAGCAGCAGCTGTGCTTTGCTGGAGCAGCCGTGAAGAGATACCCCATGTCCAAGGTAAGAGAAACCCAAGTAAGATGGTAGGTGTTGCAAGAGGGCATCAGAGGGCAGACACACTGAAACCATAATCACAGAAAACCAGTCAATCTAATCACACTAGGACCACAGCCTTGTCGAACTCAGTGATAAGAAACTAAGTCATGCCCGTGGGACCAAGACGGGCGGGTCATGGTGGAGAGATCTGACAGAAGGTGGTCCACTGGAGAAGGGAATGGCAAGCCACTTCAGTATTCTTGCCTTGAGAACCCCATGAACAGTATGAAAAGGCAAAGTGATAGGATACTGAAAGAGGAACTCCCCGGGTCATTAGGTGCCCAATATGCTTCTGGAGATCAGTGGAGAAATAACTCCAGAAAGAATGAAGGGATGGAACCAAAGCAAAACAATACCCAGGTGTGGATGTAACTGGTAATAGAAGCAAGGCCTATGCTATAGAGAGCAATACTGCACAGGAACCTGGAATGTCAGGTCCATGAATTAAGGCAAATTGGAAGTGATCAAACAAGAGATGGCAAGAGTGAACATTGACATTTTAGGAATCAGTGAACTAAAATGGACTGTAATGGGTGAATTTAACTCAGATGACCATTATATCTACTATTGTGGACAGGAAGCCCTTGGAAGAAATGGGGTAGCCATCATGGTCAACAAAAGAGTCTGAAATGCAGTACTTGGATGCAATCTCAAAAATGACAGAACAATGAGTAATTGAATGGCAAACCATTCAATATCAGAGTAATCCAAGTTTATGCTCCAACCAGTAATGCTGAAGAAGCTGAAGTTGAACAGTTTTATGAAGACCTACAAGACCTTTTAGAACTAACACCCAAAAAAAGATGTCTTTTTCATTATAGGGGACTGGAATTCAAAAGTAGGAAGTCAAGAAACACCTGGAGTAACAGGCAAATTTGGCCTTGGAATGTGGAATGAAGCGAGGCAAAGACTAATAGAGTTTTGCCAAGAAAATGCACTGGTCATAGCAAACACCCTCTTCCCAAGACACAAGAGAAGACTCTACACATGGACATCACCAGATGGTCAACACCAAAATCAGACTGATTATATTCTATGCAGCCAAAGACGGAGAAGCTCTACATAGTCAACAAAAATAAGACCAGGTGCTGACTGTGGCTCAGATCATGAACTCCTTATTGCCAAATTCACACTTAAATTGAAGAAAGTAGGGGAAACTGCTAGACCATTCAGGTTTGACCTAAATCAAATCCCTTCTGATTATACAATGGAAGTGACAAATAGATTTAAGGGAATAGATCAGATAGATAGAGTACCTGATGAACTATGGACTGAGGTCTGGGACACTGTACAGGAGACAGGGATGAAGACCATCCCCATGGAAAAGAAATGCAAAAAAGCAAAATGGCTGTATGGGGAGGCCTTACAAATGAATGTGAAAAGGAGAGAAGCAAAAAGCAAAGGAGAAAGGAAAAATACAAGCATCTGAATGCAGAGTTCCAAAGAACAGCAAGAAGAGATAAGAAAGCCTTCCTCAGTGATCAATGCAAAGAAATAGAGGAAAACAACAGAATGGGAAAGACTAGAGATCTCTTCAAGAAAACTAGAGATACCAAGGGAACATTTCATGCAAAGATGGGCTCGATAAAGGACAAAAATGGTATGGACCTGATAGAAGCAGAAGATATTAAGAAGAAGTGGCAAGAATACACAGAACTATACAAAAAAGATCTTCAAGACCAAGATAATCATGATGGTGTGATCACTCACCTAGAGCCACACATCCTGGAATGGGAAGTCAAGTGGGCCTTAGAAAGCATCACTATGAACAAAGCTAGTGGAGGTGATAGAATTCCAGTGGAGCTATTTCAAATCCTGAAAGATGCTGCTGTGAAAGTGCTGCGCTCAATATGCCAGCACATTTGGAAAACTCAGCAGTAGCCACACGACTGGAAAAGGTCAGTTTTCATTCTAAACACAAAGGAAGGCAATGACAAAGAATGCTCAAACTACTGCACAACTGCACTCATCTCACAAGCTAATAAAGTAATGCTCAAAATTCTCCAAGCCAGGCTTCAGCAATACGTGAACCGTGAACTTCCAGATGTTCAAGCTTGTTTTAGAAAAGGCAGAGGAACCAGAGATCGAATTGCCAACATCCGCTGGATCACGGAAAAAGCAACAGAGTTCCAGAAAAACATCTATTTCTGCTTTCTTGACTATGCCAAAGCCTTTGACTGTGTGGATCACAATAAACCATGGAAATTCTGAAAGAGATGGGAATACCAGACCACGTGATCTGTCTCTTGAGGAACCTAAATGCAGGTCAGGAAGCAACAGTTAGAATGGGACATGGAACAGCAGATTGGTTCCAAATAGGAAAATGAGTACGTCAAGGCTGTATTTTGTCACCCTGCTTATTTAACTTATATGCAGAGTACATCATGAGAAACTCTGGGCTGAAAGAAGCACATGCTGGAATCAAGATTGCCGGGAGAAATATGGAACAACCTTAGATATGCCGATGACACCACCCTTATGGCAGAAAGTGAAGAGGAACTAAAAAGATTCTTGATGAAAGTGAAAGTGGAGAGTGAAAAAGTTGGCTTAAAGCTCAACATTCAGAAAATGAAGATCATGGCATCTGGTCCCATCACTTCATGCGAAATAGATGGGGAAACAGTGGAAACAGTGTCAGACTTTATTTTGGGGGGCTCCAAAATAACTGCAGATGGTGATTGCTGCCATGAAATTAAAAGATGCTTACTCCTTGGAAGAAAAGTTATGACCAACCTAGATAGCATATTCAAAAGCAGAGACATTACTTTGCCAACAAAGGTACGTCTAGTCAAGGCTGTCATTTTTCCAGTGGTCAAGTAAGGATGTGAAAGTTGGACTGTGAAGAAAGATGAGCGCCTAAGAATTGATGCTTTTCAACTGTGGTGTTGGAGAAGACTCTTGAGAGTCCCTTGGACTGCAAGGAGATCCAACCAGTCCATTCTAAAGGAGATCAACCCTGGGATTTCCTTGGAAGGAATGATGCTAAAGCTGAAACTCCAGTACTTTGGCCCCCTCATGAGAAGAGTTGACTCATTGGAAAATACTCTAATGCTGGGAGAGATTGGAGGCAGGCAGAAAAGGGGACGACAGAGGATGAGATGGCTGGATGGCATCAACGACTCGATAGACATGAGTTTGGGTGAACTCCGGGGGTTGGTGATGGACAGGGAGGCCTGGCATGCTGTGATTCATGGGGTCGTAAAGAGTCATACACTACTGAGCGACTGAACTGAAACTGAACTGAACTGATGGTAGGCAGCATCACTATTTAATTATTTAGAAAGCTGAATTGAAGGTTTTTAAAGACAGCATCAGCAAGGTAGTTATATCATGTCTTTATATACCATCTGGAGAAGGAACTGGCAACCCACTCCAGTATTCTTGCCTAGAGAATCCTGTGGACAAGGAGCCTGGTGGGCTGCTGTCTATGAGGTCACACAGAGTGGGACACGACTGAAGTGACTTACCCTGCATGCATGCATTGGAAAAGGAAATGGCAACCCACTCAATACTCTTGCCTGGAGAATCCCAGGGATGGAGGAGACTTTTGGGCTACCATCTACGGAGTCACACAGAGTCAGACACGACTGAAGCGACTTAGCAGCAGCAGCAGCAGCATATACCATCAGAAAGTAGAGAAGAACCAAAAGTCTACAGGTAAAAGGTACTAGTAAACTAGAAAATAAGGTATCCTCATAAACCCTTCAACATGAGTAAATGATGACAAGTAATACCCACATGACACCAATATCTGTTCAGGAGAAAACAGACCTGAGACAACTGGTTTCAGTAAAAGAGGAAATTAATTCTTCTGTTTTAAAGCAAGGATATCCAACCAGTCCATTCTGAAGGAGATCAACCCTGGGATTTCTTTGGAAGGAATGATGCTGAAGCTGAAACTCCAGTACTTTGGCCACCTCATGCAAAGAGTTGACTCATTGGAAAAGACTCTGATGCTGGGAGGGATTGGGGGCAGGAGGAGAAAGGGACAACCAAGGATGAGATGGCTGGATGGCATCACAGGCTCAATGGACATGAGTCTGAGTGAACTCTGAGAGATGGTGATGAACAGGGAGGCCTGGCGTGCTTTGATTCATGGGGTCGCAAAGAGTCGGACACGACTGAGCAACTGAACTGAACTGAACTGAAAGCACTCGTATATGAAAGTCAAAGTTGCTCAGTCGTGTCTGACTAATAGACATCCCATGGACTGTAGCCTGCCAGGATCCTATGTCCATGGAATTCTCCAGGCAAGAATACTGGAGTGTGTTGCCATTTCCTTGTTCAGGGAATCTTCCAAACCCAGGGATCAAACCTATGTCTCTTGCATTGCAGGCAGACTCTTCACCATCTGAGCTACAATGACCGGTATAAATTATGTCTAAAGCAAACAATTCTTAATTATACTTTAAAATGTTCAACTTGGAGAATGATAGGGAGCATCTTTTTGTGTAAAGTAATAAATAAATGACAAAAATTCTAGCATATGTTCTGCCTTCTCTGTATGAATTATACCTCATGGAACCACATAGCTGATGTGTATGTGAAAGTCACTCAGTCATGTCCAACTCTTTGCAACCCCTTGGGGGTTCTCTAGGCAAGAATACTGGAGTGGGTTGTCATGGCCTTCTCCAGGGAATCTTCCAAACCCAGGGCTGGAACCAAGGCATCCTGCAGACTCTTGTATCATGTGTGCCACCAGGGAGGCATATACATAGTTGATGTGAGATACTTCAATTTTTATAAGTTGTCCAGCTGATGAAGGAATAAGGTATGATAGAATTATACTATTACCATTTTGCAACCACAAATGAAGAAATGAATCTATGCAATAATTATTAACATTTAAGAGCAATGCAGACAAATAGATGTCGGGGAGTGTGTAATTTCCTCGGTTCTGTCTCATCACAACAAAAATTTCAAGCAATGGATCTTAAAGCCCTCAGACAGACCATGTCACAGCCCTGGGACAGACTGTTCACAGCTCTCTGCTCTCAGAAAGACCGTGTTACAGCTCTCGGACAGATAAGTGTTACAGCTCAGTTTTATTTAGAAAATAAAAGGAAAATACATCCTAGAGTCTTGAGGGCATGCCGACCCAAAAGACATGAAGAGAAGAGAGAGAGCCCCAGTCCTTTGGCTCTTCTTTTTATGTTTTTCTCCTGCCCCCGGGCCTGCCCTGTGTAAAATGGGCTAGCCAGGAGTGCTGTTTATTCTACCAGAGGTACTCACTCCAGTCCTTGGACCTTTCTTTGTTCTCTTTTCACAGGCTTTTCCCTTGTCTTTTAGCCGCCACCATTCTGAACTCCTTTTTCCTATTCTAACTACCTAACATAAACAACAGAATATTATTATTTGCCTCCTGAAATATATATCACCTGTTAAGTATCCGTGACCCAAAATCTTCTACACAATAATCACACTTTAATTTGCTCAAGATTCTAAACTATTTACAAAATATAAAAGTAACTGCTGCTGCTGCTGCTAAGTCACTTCCGTCGTGTCTGACTCTGTGTGAGCCCACAGACGGCAGCCCACCCCAACAGGCTCCCCATCCCTGGGATTCTCCAGGCAAGAACACTGGAGTGGGTTGCCATTTCCTTCTCCAAGGGAATGCTATATCACACTATATGAAGTGAAGTGATGTCACTCAGTCATGTCTGACTCTTTGCAACCCCAGGGACTCTAGCCTACCAGGCTCAATCGTCCATGGGATTTTCCAGACAAGAGTATTGAAGTGGGTTGCCATTTCCTTCTCCAATCACACTATATAGATGCTATCAAAAATATCAAGATGATGAGAAGTTCTATAGGATAAATGACCCAGAAAACTTGGTGAAAATCCTGAGTCTACAGATCTAAGAACTACGGGTATCCAGAGTAGGATAAATATAAAAGAAATCTGAATACATTCATCACGACCACATTGTCAAACTCAATGGCAAAATTTCAAAGGTAACTGTAGCAGTTAAAACCCTGTTGCACACAAAGGAAAACAATTACAGGAATGAGGGCTGACTTCTCATAACCTTGGATGCCAGAACACAAACAAGAATACTTTTCAAAAGTTCATGAAGAGGGTAAAAATGTTAACTCAGAATGCTATATCCAGTGAAACAATCTTACCAAAATAAGGGTGAAATAAAGATCTTTTAAGAGAAGATAAGTAAATGCATTAATAATGGATCTGTGCTCCCTAGAAATGTTAAATAAAGTTCTTCAAATTTAAGGGGACATTTACCAGATGAAAATTCACATCTAAGAGAAAAGGGAAGAATGTCACGAATGATAAAAATATGGGCAAATATAGACTATTTTTTTCCTGAAAGATGCTCAGTCGTGTCCAACTCTTTGCTACTCCATGGACTATACAGTTCATGGAGTTCTCCAGGCCAGAAAACTAGAGAGGGTAGCCTTGCATTTCTCCAAGGGATCTTCCCAGCCCAGGGATCAAACCCAGGTCTCCTGCATTTCTGGCGGATTCTTTACCAGCTGAGCCACCAAGAAAGCCCTTGAATACTGCAGTGGGTAGCCTATCCCTTTGCCAGAGGATCTTCCCGACCCAGGATTCAGACAGGTATCTCCTGCATTGCAAGCAGATTCTTTCCCAACTGAGCTACCAGGGAACTGATGTCAATAGTCTGGTTTATTATCCTAATTATATTTTATTTTTTATTATTTAGGAGACACTGTGAGGTATTTTTTTTTCTCTTTCGTTCAGTTCATTAAAAGCAACTAAACTGTTTAAAGAAAAAGTTGCAGCATAGGGTACATTGTATGTTTAGAAATGAAATAAATGACAATAAGACTCCGTTCAGTTCAGTCACTCAGTCGTGTCCAACTCTTTGCAACCACATGAATCGCAGCACACCAACCTCCCTGTCCATCACCAACTCCCAGAGTTCACTCAGACTCACGCCCATCGAGTCCGTGATGCCATCCAGCCATCCAGCCATCTCAGCCTCTGTCATCCCCTTCTCCTCCTGCCCCCAATCCCTCCCAGCATCAGAGTCTTTTCCAGTGAGTCAACTCTTCGCATGAGGTGGCCAAAGTACTGGAGCTTCAGCTTTGGCATCATTCTTTCCAAAGAAATCCCAGGGCTGATCTCCTTCAGAATGGACTGGTTGGATCTCTTTGCAGTCGAAGGGACTCTCAAGAGTCTTCTCCTACACCACAGTTCAAAAGCTTCAATTCTTTCTCACTCAGCTTTCTTCACAATCCAACTCTCACATCCATACATGACCAATGGAAACACCATAGCCTTGACTAGATGGACCTTTGTTGGCAAAGTAATGTCTCTGCTTTTTAATATGCTATCTAGTTTGGTCATAACTTTCCTTCCAAAGACTAAGCATCTTTTAATTTCATGACTGCAGTCACCATTTTCAGTGATTTTGGAGCCCAGAAAAATAAAGTCTGACACTGTTTCCACTGTTTCCCGTCTATTTCCCATGAAGTAATGGGACCAGATGCCATGATCTTCGTTTTCTGAATGTTGAGCTTTAAGCCAACTTTTTCACTCTCCTCTTTCACTTTCATCAAGAGTTTCTTTAGTTCCTCTTCACTTTCTGCCATAAGGGTGGTGTCATCTGCATATCTGAGGTTATTGATATTTCTCCTAGCAATCTTGATTCCAGCTTATGCTTCTTCCAGCCCAGTGTTTCTCATGATGTACTCTGCATATAAGTTAAATAAGCAGGGTGACAATATACAGCCTTGACATATTCCTTTTCCTATTTGGAACTAGTCTGTTGTTCCATGTCCCATTCTAACTGTTGCTTCCTGACCTGCATATAGGTTTCTCAAGAGGCAGGTCAAAGTGAAAGTGAAAGTGAGGTCGCTCAGTCATGTCCAACTCCTTGTGACCCCATGGACTGTAGCCTAACAGGCTATTCCATCCATGGGATTCTCCAGGCAAGAAAACTGCAGTGGGTTGCCATTTCCTTCTCCAGAAGATCTTCCCGACCCAGGGATTGAACCCGGGTCTCCTGCATTGTAGGCAGACGCTTTACGGTCTGAGCCATCTGAGAGGCAGGTGAGGTGGTCTGGTATTCCCATCTCTTTCAGAATTTTCCACAATAAGATTAACACTTGCTGGGGAGCCAACACGAGAAATCCCGCCCATGGCAAAGGTCATGAGGAAGAGATCCAACAGGCAAAGGCGAGTCAGATCTCAAGGAAACTTCCCTGGACCTACTCAAGCATCTACCCCAAAACCAGAATCTGTCTGCCTTACTGTATTATGCCTTTCACCAATTCCTCTGACATTAACAGGGGGCTGGCCCCTCCTCCCACCTTTTTCTGGAAAAAAGTTAATTTAGAACTTTGAGATAATAAGTCTCCTGGGCATAATAAGAGTGTTTCAACCCAAAACCCCCACTGATGGCTTTTTAGTCTTCCTGACATGTTTATCCGGACTCTTACAGCTACGCATGTGATTGTTCACAGCCTCCGGACCGCGAGAGGCACAGGAAGCTTAAAACATCCTAGGAATGTGGCGCTTTCCGAGGAGTCAAAATCATTAGAATAGGACTGATTAGGGTTTCATTGTTGAGCCAATACTTGCTGCCAAGTTTTCACATCTTTTATTTGTTGATATAGTTGGTATGTAGAAAAAACAAGTAGTAGCCCTGGCATTAGCAACATTAGATCTTTAAGTTAAGTACTTTCTTTGTTAGAACCCACTGCACCTTTGTTCTACAGGAATGTAACTTTATTTAGTACTTTGAGAGTGATGCAGATTAAAGAAAAAACACTTTAAGGGAAAATGAGTTTTCTGGTTGATAGACATTTATCTAGGAAAAGAGCCATAAAAATGTTAACAGGCCTCTTGGCCAGAAGATAATGTAAATCACCTGAAACCTTTTGTATACTAGAAGGTATGCAAAAAGAAAGCCTGGTCTCAATAAGGGTCAGGACTGCTGCCCCTGCATAACTCTGCACATTCCATTATTTCTCTATGTACAACTTAGGGTATATAAGCTGCCTCTGAAAATAAAGTTGTGGGTCTTGCAACAATGCTTGGCTCCCCCATGTCTTTCTTTTCTTATTCTCCCTTTTCAGGCTGAATTCCCATCTGGAGCATAGAGGCTCGCCATGTCTACTTATTTGCCTGGGCTTCTAAGACACATGCGAGAGGGAGCCCAAAGTGGGGTACCCTCCGCTTTTCAAGCGGGCACCTGCGGCCTACGTAGACGGTGCAAGCCCCTTGTCTCGGAGCTTTATTGGCTTTCTATATAAATAAAGGAATACAGCATCTTTTCTCCTCTATTTTTTCACTACATTATTCTTCTCTAATTTCTCTTTAAATCTCTCATTCAGTTCAGTCAGTTCAGTTGTTCAGTCATGTCTGACTCTTTGCGACCCCATGAATCGCAGCATGCCAGGCCTCCCTGTCCATCACCATGTCCCGGAGTTCACTCTGACTCATGTCCATCGAGTATGCGATGCCATCCAGCCATCTCATCCTCTGTCGTCCACTTCTCCTCCTGCCCCCAATCCCTCCCAGCATCAGAGTCTTTCCCAGTGAGTCAACTCTTCGCATGAGGTGGTCAAAGTATTGGAGTTTCAGCTTTAGTATCATTCCTTCCAAAGAAATCCCAGGGTTGATCTCCTTCAGAATGGACTGGTTGGATCTCCTTGCAGTCCAAGGGACTCAAGAGTCTTCTCCAACACCACAGTTCAAAAGCATCAGTTCTTTGGCGCTCAGCCTTCCTCACAGTCCAATTCTCACATCCATACATGACCACGGGAAAAACCATAGCCTTGACTAGACAAACCTTAGTCGGCAAAGTAATGTCTCTGCTTTTGAATATACTATCTAGGTTGGTCATAACTTTTCTGCTAAGGAGTAAGCGTCTTTTAATTTCATGGCTGCAATCACCATCTGCAATGATTTTGGAGCCCAAAAAAATAAAGTCTGACACTGTTTCCACTGTTTCCCCATCTATTTCCCATGAAGTGATGGGACCAGATGCCATGATCTTCGTTTTCTGAACGAAGTTAAGCCAACTTTTTCGCTAACCTCTTTCAACTTTCATCAAGAGGCTTTTTAGCTCCTGTTCACTTTCTGCCATCAGGCTGGTGTCATCTGCATGTCTGAGGTTGTTGAGATTTCTCCTGGCAATCTTGATTCCAGCTTGTGTTTTTTCCAGTCCAGCATTTCTCATGATGTACTCTGCATAGAAGTTAAATAAGCAGGGTGACAATATACAGCCTTGACGTACTCCTTTTCCTATTTGGAACCAGTCTGTTGTTCCATACCCAGTTCTAACTGTTGCTTTGTGACCTGCATACAGATTTCTCAAGAGGCAGGTTAGGTGGTCTGGTATTCCCATCTCTTGAAGAATTTTCCACAGTTTATTGTGATCCACACAGTCAAAGGCTTTGGCATAGTCAAGAAAGCAGAAATAGATGTTTTTCTGGAACTCTCTTGCTTTTTCCATGATCCAGTGGATGTTCACAACTTGATCTCTGGTTCCTCTGCCTTTTCTGAAACCAGCTTGAACATCAGGGAGTTCACGGTTCATGTACTGCTGAAGCCTGGCTTGGAGAATTTTGAGTATTACTTTACTAGCCTGTGAGATGAGTGCAATTGTGCGGTAGTTTGAGCATTCTTTGGCATTGCCTGTCTTTGGAACTGGAATGAAAACTGACCTTTTCCAGTCCTGTGGCCACTGCTGAGTTTTCCAAATTTGCTGGCATATTGAGTGCAGCACTTTCACAGCATCATCTTTCAGGATTTGAAATAGCTCAACTGGAATTCCATCACCTCCACTAGCTTTGTTCGTAGCGATGCTTTCTAAGGCCCACTTGACTTCACATTCCAAGATGTCTGGCTCTAGATTAGTGATCACATCATCATGATTATCTGGGTCGCAAAGATCTTTTTTGTTCAGTTCTTCTGTGTATTCTTGCCACCTCTTCTTAATATCTTCTGCTTCTGTTAGGTCCATACCATTTCTGTCCTTTATCGAGCCCATCTTTGCATGAAATGTTCCCTTGGTATCTCTAAGTTTCTTGAAGAGATCTCTAGTCTTTCCCATTCTGTTGTTTTCCTCTATTTCTTTGCATTGATCGCTGAAGAAGGCTTTCTTATCTCTTCTTGCTATTCTTTGGAACTCTGCATTCTGATGCTTATATCTTTCCTTTTCTCCTTTGCTTTTTGCCTCTCTTCTTTTCACAGCTATTTGTAAGGCCTCCCCATACAGCCATTTTGATTTTTTGCATTTCTTTTCCATGGGGATGGTCTTGATCTCTGTCTCCTGTACAATGTCACGAACTTCATTCCATAGTTTATCAGGCACTCTATCTATCAGATCTAGGCCCTTAAATCTATTTCTCACTTCCACTGTATAATCATAAGGGATTCGATTTAGGTCATACCTGAATGGTCTAGTGGTTTTCCCTATTTTCTTCAGTTTGAGTCTGAATTTGGTCCTAAGGAGTTCATCATCTGAGCTACAGTCAGCTCCTGGTCTATCTCTCTTTAATCGCCGACTCCATCCCTGCTTCGGATACCCTGGATCCACAGGGGCTGGACCCAGGCAAACACTTCTTAAATCAGTAAATGATAAAACTAGTACACAAAAAAATCTGAAGCATTTATGCTTTTGGACAACACTGTCAACATTTATGTCATTCATAGCCATTATGTATGGTTTCATATATATGAATCTCAATATAAGACAAAATTAATTTGCAATGGAAAAATCGGAACTATGGTATGATGGTGCTTAGTTTGAAGAAGGCATAAAGGAAAGTTCTGGGATAACAGGAATGGATTTTGAATAGGAATGGGGTACTGTTAACACAGATGTGTACATCAGTCACAACTCACAGAACTGTCACTTAGTATCTATGTATTTCATTGTATGTAAATTTTACTTGATTTGAAAAAACGAAGAGAGAAAATGTAGATTAAAACATCAAGAGGACACCATTTATTGCAATATATGGACATTGTATTTGGATTTAAATATATGATAAAATCACTTAAAGACACCATGGGGCAGGTGAACAGTGGCTGAAACCTATGAAGTTACTTTTAATTTCTGAGGGATCTTACAAAGTATAAACAGCTGATAGAGACAGTGTCAAAGATAACAGAGAAAAAATTCTAAGAGATGTCCAAGTCCGTAATATCAGTGGGGGCTCTTGTACTAGCCTGGGATGATTTCTGAACTCTGAGATATATGGAGGAAAATGGCCAACTGTTTAAGCCAGTTTATCAGGCTCTTGGTTGTAAATATACTAAATAATTCGTCCGACTAGATTTTAAAAGCCCTTGTTACAAATTTAATTTATAGTCTCTATAAATTCAAATAATTTTCACTCTGGCCAATCTACTGGCTTATTTTTTAGGAGGCAAGATTGATAACCTTCTTAATAACCAATGGGGTATTAAGATAGAAAGGTTTTCACTGCCTGCTTCACCTTCAGCATCAGTCAGACCAGGTCAGAGGAACAAAAGACAAAATAATTTTACAGATTATTTATTCCTTTATAGGCCTTCCTGGAAGCCTTACTCTGTGAAGTCTAATTACATGTCATTAGTCCAAACAGAATCACTTGATACCGTGAGAGTAAGGATTACATTGTAGATATTGTCACAGTCAGAATGAGAAAAGCAGGTGGACATCAGTGAGGCAAATCTTGCCCAGTCTCTTCATGAGGTTTTATATATATACACACATAGATATGTGTGTACAAGGAGTCAGTATGACAAATTAAGAAAAGTCTCTTAAGCAAACAAGTGCATAACCACTTATCCTAATCTACCTGGTCTCCCACAGATAATTTCGAATTACCCTATTTTACATAATGCTCTTAATAATGAATGTCAGAGCAAAAATTTTAGACAAGGAAACCGGATGTATTGGAATATCACATTTATTCAAAACAGAATTCTAACTGAAGGCTGTGGAAGAATAATTTGGTCTATAAATGAAAGACTCTTTTGTTTTGTTTTGTTTAAAGGAATATATTATCATTTGTTCCTATTTATCAAAAGAGCAGATAATTAAGTGGTCAAGTGTCATAGAAAGAAATCTGAAAAATCTGTGGATGCCAATATGGTCCAGACTTTCAAATATTTTAGAAATTCCTCTCCATATATAATAGGCAGGAATAATTTAACACTGAAAGAAAATGCATCCTTTATCTCCCAAACACCTATCTACATTGTATTTTAACAGGTCAAGGAACTTTTCTGAACTTTATTATGCATGTTATATACATTCACTCTGGAAAAGGGGTAAGATACTAATATTATTGGTAATTTAACAAATTAGCATCAATAAGCTTCACAGCAATGAAATTAAAAGACGCTTATTCCTTGGAAGGAAAGCTATGACCAACCTAGATGGCGTATTAAAAAGCAGAGACATTACTTTATCAACAAAGGTCCATCTAGTTAAGGCTATGGTTTTTCCAGTGGGTATGTATGGATGTGAGAGTTGGACTATAAAGAAAGCTGAGTGCCAAAGAATTAATGCTTTTGAACTGTGAATCTGGAAAAGACTCTTGACAGTCCCTTTGACTACAAGGAGATCCAACCAGTCCATCAAGGAGCTCAGTCCTGGATGTTCATTGGAAGAACTGATATAGAAGCTGAAACTCCAATACTTGGGCCACCTGATGCAAAGAGCTGACTCACTGGAAAAGACCCTGATGCTGGGAAAGATTGAGGGGAGGAGGAGAAGGGGATGACAGAGGATGATGGACATGGGTGTGGGTGAACCCTGGGAGTTGGTGATGGACAGGGAGGCCTGGTGTGCTGCAGTTCATGGGGTCACAAAGAGTCAGACACGACTGAGCAAATGAATTGAACTGAACTGAAGCTTCACACAACAGTTGTTACAAAGCCCTGAAGAGACCAAACCAAAACCGGTAGTCTTCAGAGGCTGAAAGTCCAAGGCTGCAGAGAGTATGCAGTGTAAGCAATGTGAGGCACACCCAAAAGGGCCTGAAAGGATGACAAAGCCAATTTCATCAACAAAATCATACCTAAGGCTCTCAACAGGTAATTATTTAAGCAAAATATTAACTACTCCTCTAGATGTTCATGTGGTGATGTTGAATAATATGCCTTATTTTGAAGTCTTTTTCAATATTTAGAGTGGAAGTGTTCTGAAGCTTTGTGGGGTTTCTTGGTCTCTTCAGCTTCCTGGTTCTTAGGAAGTGTTGACTGTCAACTGACAAACTAGAAAACAGTGGCTTTTAGCTGCATGATGGTTAAAGTGTTGGCGCATCACAGAAAGCAACAAAAGATGAAAGAGACCTGCTATAAAGCATTTCCTTCTCCCTCTACTCCCATTTCCCCTCTCCTCCCTCTCAACATATATATTTACATAGATTATCTTTTAATGTATTGAAGGATAACCTACTGATGATTGAAGTGCATAATGTGAACTATGATTTATACTAGAGCCACTGCTTTTCAACTAGACTTACACCTACATAACTCTCACATAAATCAAGAACTACAAAGATGCTCTTGTGCTTCCTCCCATTCTATAGCCTCTTCCTTAAAAGTAACCACTCTTTTAATAACTTGCAATGTTGACTAGGATTGCTTGCTTTTGAAAATCATATGAACACAGAATCACACATTATGTCTTCTTTCATATCTAAGTTCTTTCATCTAACATTATATTCATAAAGTTCTTTCATGTCATCTGTGGGCATTTTATTCTTTTCTACTGATTTTGTAGACAGGTTCCTCTTACCATTACTGCTATTACTCATGTCATGACACCTTCATGGCATATATCCAGGCACCCTATAAGTTATAAAATCAGGCTTAGAGCTATCGGAAGCATTTTCTTCCCAGAAATCACTGACTCAGCTTCCATTATTCAGGTAAATTTTGAGTTACTGTACAGTTTTATTGCTTTTCTGCCTATTCTACTTAAAATTAAAGTTAAATTTAATATTTTAATTAAATATTAAAATAATATCTTAAAATTAATTTGAATTAAATTTAAAATTAATTTGAATATTCCTGGATGTGAACAATTTGTACATTCTCTTTCAACAGTAAGTATAAATGAGGACAAATGGGTTAATTTACTTCTAATAGCAAAGTGTATTCAGAAATGCACATTATTTAAGCATTTATTTAATTATTTTAAAAATACACATTGATCTCTAATAAGAGTCAGAAACTATGTTCAGTTCAGGCAATGAATGATAAAGAAAAAATGTCAACTATAATAAGAAATCTGTTTCAGGAACATTTTTCCCCTAAGGTCCACAAGTGTAAAATCTGACGACACACTACATAAAGTGTTAGGACAGAAGCATATATTTTTTCTAAGGTACTGATGATAAAGGATTAAGTGTGCTGGAGCTGGAAAGGAGAGATAGAAGTGGTGAGTGGAACCACTAAACAATTTTCAATGGAAGGGACACAAGCTACCTTGTATAGTATAACACTAAATGCTTCCTGAGTTTATGGCTTAATACACTTGCATTCTCAATAAGGAAATTAAAAAGCAAAATGCATGCCATACATCTCTATATAAACACAGACAAGAATGGTTTTTAAAACACACGTGAATTAGAAGATAGCGAGGATTAGTCACAATAACTTTTTTTTCCAGCAATAACAATATTTGGAGTTCATTCATACTAGTTTTGGCTAGCACTTAATTTGGCTGCTTTTTAATGATCTTTGTACCTGTTTGTCTTGGTACAAAGGACCAGGATATGTTATTATGTTATGACATGTTACCATAAATAATACTGTAAAACATTTTGAATATTGGATTTAAATAGTATCATACAAAGGCACTCACAGAGAAATATAATTTCCTGCATTTCCCATTTACAGATATTTATTCCTAGGTGTGAACCAGATCCTTGTTTTGTCATATCAGACTTCAGAGCAATGTTAGTTTAAAAATGAATTAGGTGCAAGGGTCTACTGAAATTTGTTGGTCAACTTGAAGATTTTTCTGATCTGCATTCTTACAATACATTATGTCAGTGTATTTCCTTTTGTAAAAAAGGGTGTATTCTATATTAATGGAGATGTAAAATATATATTTTCAGATAGAAGAAAGATAGCACCCTTCTTAGTTATATGTCATATTCACTTATAGAGAGCTCACAGATCTCTGTTAAAAATGTTTAACTGATCAGTTTCAGCACTGGTAACTGGTTTCTTCATATTTTCTATTTCTTCCTGGTAAGTCTTGGGAGACTGTTAACTAACACAATCAATGCCACTGTCAATACCAATGATTCTAAGAAAACAACGATAAGAACAAGCTGCAATAAAGTTTTCTGATAACAGGCAGCCTAATCTGAAATTATTTAGGATTAAGATTACTTAAATTCGTACTCAAAATCCCTAATAAAAAAGTAGATTTTTATGAGCTTATTGATTTTGAAATTTAAAAAGTGTGTATTTTAGTTTCCCTGTTATGACAAGGGAAGAAAGGGAACTTGGCTATATCAGAAAGAATGTTAAAAACCATCGCTGGAGAACTTTTCTTTTTGAAGGCTTTTATAAAATATTTACCCACAAATAAATACAATGAAGGGATCACAGAGTTACAACACTTAGATCCTTCAGCTGTCAGTCTCCATCAGAGTTGCCCTCAGCCTCTCAAGAGAAAGTTACACATCAAACGAAAGGTGATAAAGTTCTCATCAAACAGTTAAAAATTCCTGCAACTCTCCTTGACTTTCTTTCTCAAGATGGTTTAGAAGTGATTGAAGTAGGTAACATTCTGTCAAAATAGCATTACGTGAAAGGAATTTCTTAAGAAAACCTAGCTGTTTCGCATAATTTTCCCACATAGTTTCCATCAGCTTTTGTACATACCACTATTTCCTCAAGTAGGGTTTACTGGATTTATGAACATATTTAATCAGTGAGGTTTCCTGTGAGTTAAAATTAACAAACTATAGCAGTTCTTATTTAAAACAAACTTTCTGAAACAAGGCCCATGTTGAATTTTAGATTCTTTAACATGTAATTTTCAATAAATGTCAGGTCATTATTGTGCATATTTGCCTTGAAGAGTTTAGTATTAAGGAAAGAAACAAATGTTTTACCATAAAGTCTAATTTTTTGATATTTGTAAATGGCTGAATAATAATGTATATTGCATGATTCACTGCCAATTTTATTCATTCAGGAAAAATACCTTACAACTGTCTGTCATACACATCTCCTCCATCAGTTCAGGTAAATTTGTACAGTTTGTCTCTTCTGTGGAGAGAGATGCCAAAATCTTTTGATTATGACATAGATATATTTGAATGGGAAATAAGATATTACTCTTCCATTGAAAAACACCTTTTCTCCCCAAATATAGCTAAACAACAATTTCAAAGATAGGAATATTTTTCTTGAGTTTGGAATGAAAGAACTGCAGAGACTCAGAATTACATAACCTTCACGTTGGTATTCTTATGCTACTTTTTCTAACAGGTGAAATTAGAGAAGCAAAACAGCCTACCGACAGTCATATTCTTTTAGTGCCTTTGTTTTAACACATTAGTTTTTTATTAGAATACCCAATGCTCTAGTATCTGCTCCTTTTTAAAAAATTAATAAATAAAACTTCTATTAATATAGTGGCTTTAGAAAGAGAAACTCCATAAAGTTGGATTTTAGAATACAGAATTATAGTCAGAATTATATGGTGCTGAATAACATGTACACTTTCCATTAGACCACAAGTTATCCCAGTGAGAAATGCTTCTTTGAGAAACAGGTTCTCATGGTAGCAAACACATGTCTTTACTTCATAGGACTGTGAAATCTGAAAATGCTAGTTTTAATCATGCTGTGGTTCAGAAATATATAAATGAAGACAAAATTTAATTTTTGATCAGTTCAGTTCAGTTCAGTTCAGTTCAGTCACTCAGTCGTGTCTGACTCTTTGCGACCCCATGAATCGCAGCACGCCAAGCCTCCCTGTTCATTACCAACTCCCGGAGTTCACTCAGACTCACGTTCATTGAGTCAGTGATGCCATCCAGCCATCTCATCCTTGGTCGTCCCCTTCTCCTCCTGCCCCCAATCCCTCCCAGCATCAGAGTCTTTTCCAATGAGTCAACTCTTCGCACGAGGTGGCCAAAGTACTGGAGTTTCAGCTTCAGCATCATTCCTTCCAAAGAAATCCCAGGGCTGATCTCCTTCAGAATGGACTGGTTGGATCTCCTTGCAGTCCAAGGGACTCTCAAGAGTCTTCTCCAACACCACAGTTCAAAAGCATCAATTCTTCGGTGCTCAGCCTTCTTCACAGTCCAACTCTCACATCCATACATAACTACTGGAAAAACCATTAGGGAGTAAAAATAATTACACAACACCTTTACCAATTTTAACAAGATGATGTGTCAGATAATAATGGGTTTCATTCTCTTAGCCAGACTTCAAAGGAACTGGTAAAGTTCCTAGTAGGAAACTAAAGAAAAAAGTATGCTTCCATACACCCAGGAGGTTTACTTGGCTGCTGCCAAAACTCTTTTCTAGGCTGTGCTGGCAGCTAATAGAAGCAGCTATTTCTGTATGTTGAAATTCAATGATTTACCTGGACTCCATGTCGTTAATCAACAGTGTTAAAGGCTTGCAAGCATCTTGCATATATTTAATATGAAGCAAAAGAAGCAGAGGGCTAAGATAAGTCAGAGGTGGTCCTCCAAAAAATTATGATTTTTTAAAAGCACCACCATGAGAGTTACCTTTCAGTTATATTCATTAGGATTTCCTGTTCTCTTCCTTTCTTGAAAGTGCCTAGATTAATTGCAAGAAGATAACCTCACTTAAGCTATCTTTAAAAAGGGTATTTTAGGTAGGCCTTTTCCATCTCTTTCTCCCTTGATTGCTAGGTCTCTCTTGTCTGTTCAGTCTTCTCTATTTTTCATCTTTTTCTCAATTTCAGGTTTTCAACAATAATTTTAGCTGTAATTCATTCACAACAACTTTTACAGATTTTTTTTTTCCATTTTCATGTCTCCAGCCATGGCTTTATTTGTAAATGAACTTTAAAGGTACTGAGTGCCAATGATATTCAGATCAGTTCAGTTCAGTTGCTCAGTCGTGTCTGACTCTTTGCAACTCCATGGACTGCAGCATGCCAGGCCTCCCTGTCTATCACCAACTCCCGGAGTTTTCTCAAACTCATGCCCATTGAGTTGGTGATGCCATCCAACCATCTCATTCTCTGTTGTCCCCTTCTCTTTCTACCTTCAATCTTTCCCAGCGTCAGGGTCTTTTCCAATGACTCAGTTCTAATACTAATCCAGTTTAGTACATTAGATACAAACTCCACAAATGCCTCACTTCACTTTTCATTGAAGTCCTTATCAGAAATCCACGTCTGTTTATATCAATCAAATTCTCATGCTTTATAAACACCAAGTGTAAAACATTTGGGCCTATCACAAGCAACTCCCTTTAAGCTTTATTTAGCTCTCTACATGCTCATATTCTTTCCCTAAAGTACTGAGTTTCTGTTGAAAATAATAGTTTTCTCTGCAACTCTCTTAAGCTGAGACTCTTTTTTTTTGCTTCCCCCAAATTCCCCTATTCACGTTTTCCTGGATTCTGTTCCCCATTACCCCTTTAAAATATTTTTCTATCCTCCTTCTTCAAAATTCAAGGTCATTTGACACTGAAGTCAAAATATTATAGTACCCAACATTTCTCTCTGTAGTAGTCATTTACTCCTTGGGCACTCTTCATTATTGTTTTTGTTTATATTTTTTTCTTCTACCTAGCCCTCCTTCTGTGATTAATCTTGGTGATGTTCATCTTCATTCACATGAAAGATTTATCCCCAAACCAGACTTCTGCGTTCCTTAACTTTTTGGATCCAACAGCATTTTTCCAAGTGATCCTAGCTATCAACTCCCATGGTCACCCATGATTTTGTTAGTAATACTGCATACAATTCAATACCTCAAGTTTTCTGACTATAGTATTACCACCTCAGCAACTCCACAAACTCTCTGATACCACCAAACTTTTAATTCCACATCTTTTTAAAAATTTTAAATACATTTTTCACGATGCCTTAAGAAAGCATATAGACAGCAATTTAACAAACTTTTAAGCTCCTTCTAGATGATTCCCCTTAGATGGATCAGTTTTGATTCATTTACCTATTTTGTTTTCATTTTCTGCTATTATTAAAAATACTATTGTTTTCTTTCTACTTTATATATGATATATAATTATGATTGCAGGAGCTGAGACTTTAACACTAACAGTTTCTCAAACACATAGGGCTAATCCTCCACAAATCAAATATAACATTTTCAGTAAATCATTATTCAATGTTAATATTTTATGAGCATGTAAATATCACTGAGATTTCAGTAATGGAATGCATAATTTACATAACAATGTATGTATATCCCTTTCTTCTACAACACTGTTTTTCTTCAGAATTAAGACATTTCTTTTTAAATGAATACATGGTTATTGTCTCCCTTGCAATTAGATTTGGCCATAGGGTTCCAATCAAGCTGGTTAAAATCAGTTAAGAGCAGTCAACAACTTTCGGAGAAATACAGTTCAGTGGAAGTAGCTCTGAACCCCTGCCCTCAAATTCCTTTATTCTTCTTAAATGCCTGGAATTTGAAAATGATTTCTGGAGCCTCAAAAGTTAATTTTGTTTTTACTATTGCTTTAACTTGATTTTGGCTCTTTTTCTTTGATAAATGTGGCCATCATTTTAATCTGTCTTTGTCTTTATCTTTTGCTTTTTTTCCCACTGTCAGGAGAACTCTAACCAAGATTTCTGATGTTCTAAGTTTAGTTCTTTTTTCTTCCTATGTTTCCAATATTGTAAATTTGTTGTTACTGCTGTCCTATTTTCTAGAAAATTTCCTCCATTCTATTTCCAGCCCTCTTATTAAACTTAATGAAAAAATAAATTTAATGTGTGCCTCTTGAAATAGTGACTTCATAGAGTATTAACATTTAATGTTAAATTGCTATACTTAAAAATTGAAAGTACTTTGTTTCTCTCAGAAATCAGAATTGTATCTTAGAGGACTTCATGGGAAAACAGGAACATTTCAATCCTCAGCTGTATTCTGCGTATAGACCTTAAAGGACCGAATGGATGGTTTTATGTTACTTGACATGTGGGCTCACCAGGTAGCTCAGCAGTAAAGAATCCCACTTGCCAATTCAGGAGATGCAGGTTTGAACCCTGGGTCAGGAAGATCCCCTAGAGTAGGAAATGGCAACCCACTTCAGTATTCTTGCCTAAGAAAATCCCATGGACAGAGGAGCCTGATGGGCTACAATTCATGAGGCGTCAAAGAGTCAGACAATACTGAGCACACTTGCAAGCATGCCATCATAATAAATGAAGATTAAAGAATATTATCTATAACATATCTTTTTACATATATATTTTATTCAACATATTAGTATGTTTTCTTTAAAGTTATTTTGAGTTTGAAAGCTACCATAGCTACCAAGATCTCATTAATATTTTTGACATACATGAATGTATTTGTTAAAAAGAAATTAACATGTTATTAACTTTCATATGATTGTGCATTTTTAAGAAAATATTTTCTTTTAAATTCAAATCATATAATAAAATTACATATTTTCCATTTATTTCACATATAACTTATCTAAGATCTCTCTCAGAAATGTTATGCTGTTAATTAAAGAGAAAGCATGTGGTAATGCCAGTTTTTCTGTCTTAAAAAATACTACCTCATATATCAGTTGTTGTTGTTCAATTGCTAAGTCATGTCTGACTCTTTGCTACCCCATGGACAGCAGCATACCAGGCTTCCCTGTCTTTCACTACTTCCTGGAGTGTTGTTCACTCAAACTTATGTTGAATGTGTCAGTGATGCCATTTTACCATCTCATTCATTCTCTGTTGCCCCCTTCTCCTCCTGCCTTCAGTCCTTCCCAGCGTTAGGGTCTTTTCCAATGAATTGGCTGTTAGCATCGGATGACTAAAGTACTGGAGCTTCAGCTTCAGCATCAGTCCTTCCAATGAATATTCAGGGTTGATTTCCTTTAGGATTGACTAGCTTGCTCTTCTTGTTGTCAGGGGACTCTCAAGAGTCTTCTCCAGCACCACAATTTGAAAACATCAATTCTTCAGCACTTAACCTTCTTTATGGTCCAAATCTCACATCCATACATGACTACTGGAAAAACAATAGCTTTAACTATATGAACCTCTGTTGGCAAAGTGAAGTCTCTGCTTTTTAATACGCTATCTAGGTTTGTCACAGCTATCCTTCCAAGGAACAAGCTTTTAATTTCATGGCCACAGTCACCACTTGCAGTGATTTTGAAGCCTATGAATATAAAGTCTGTCACTGCTTCCACCTTCTCCCCTTCTATTTTCCATGAAGTAATGGGATCAGATGCCATGATCTTAGTTTTTTGAATGCTGACTTCTAAACCAGCTTTTTCACTCTCTCCTTCTGCCCTTATCAAGAGGCTCTTTAGCTCCTCTTTGCTTTCTGCCATTAGAATGGTATCATCTGCATATCTGAGGTTGTTGATATTTCTCTTAGCAATCTTGACTCCAGCTATTCATCCAGTCCAGGATTTCACATGATGTACTATGAATATAAGCTAAATAAGCAGGGTAAACTTGATGAACTCCTTTTTCAATTTTCAGCCAGTCCATCATTTCATGTCCAGTTCTAACTGTTGCTTCTTGACCTTCATATAGGTTTCTCAGGAGCCAGGTAAGGTATTGTACTATGGTTTGGTATTATAATCTATTTTATCTTAGGCCATTTATTTAGATGATATCTATCAGACACTTTAATAGAGGTAAAAACTGAGCTTAAAATCATAAAATATACTATCAAAGAAAGAGCATTTTGTATTAAATTTTATACATTAGCATTTAACTTGTGGCACTAGATGTAATTTTCAGTAGTGTAAGACTGATTATTAATTTTTAAAATTTCATGAAATAATAATGTTTTATCTTCTCATTCAGGAAAACACAAAACTCTGCTTATGCAGTGCAAGAAAATAACTGGACATTTATGTTATGATATTTATAAACATATGATAGTAGCTTTAAGCTCAGGTAGGAAGGTAAAGTTTGGTATTTCTTTCATTAGCACATTTTCAGATTCTGTAAGCCAATATTAAAGTCTTAAAATGAATCCACAGTACCAAAAACAAAAATACTGACTAGGAAATATTGAGTCATTACTAACCAAGAGGAACATCTTAACCAAGTTCTAGTCTTCTATAAAAATTCCCCATTGGAGTGTGTGCATGCTAAGTCACTTCAGTCATTTCCAACTCTTTGTGACTCCATGGACTGCAGCCTGCCAGACTCCTTTACTCATAAGATTCTCCCAGCAAGAATATTCCAATGGGTTGCCCTGCCCTCCTCCAGGGAGGAGGATCTCTTCCCCACCCAGAGATCAAACTCACATCCCAAGTCTCCTGCACTGCCAGGCAGGTTCTTTATCACTAGCACCACCTGGAGTAGTCAGGAAGTTAATAGTGAAGAAGTTAACGGTCCTTGGTGGGGTAAGTTGTTGGGGTCCTTTAATGGACCAGAACCTGGTGGTCTGGAGTCAAGGATAAGAAAGTGAAAGAAGGAAAGAGGCTAATATTCCCTGGGTTACACATCCAGCCTTCGTGCTCCAGGGAATCAGCCAGAAATGGAGAGAGAGAGAGAGAGAAAGAGAGAGAGAAGGAAGGATACGGGGACCCAAGTCTGGTGGAATAAAGGTGCTTTATTGAATTCTGTGTGAGTATATATACCATATCACAAGGTACCTTCTTCAGATAAAGATCAAAAGACCAGGCTTTACAAGTTACCAAGGAAATAAGGAGCAATAAAGGCATAAGGCCAAAAGGCAATCCATATCAAAAGAGGGTCCTAGATAATCCCTTTCACCATATGGAAAAGCTAATGAAGGAAATACTATGCAAGAATCCCATCTCTTTGACCTCAGTCCTGGGAGGGGCTTCACTCCTCTGGGTCCTATCAGAAACTGATAAGGAACAGAAGGTTCAAGAGAGATAGGAAACAGCACACAGGAAGTCTACTGTTAAACATTCCCTGACAGTAAGTCATCACTGAGCTCCCTCACTTGCCTGCTCTGACCAGCTCTCTGCTGAATACTTGAAGAGGATGCTACACAGATCCAGACTTTTCTCTCATATGGCTCTCTCTTCTTCATAACTCTGTTTTATGAAGCCGAGCCACTTTACTATCCCTGGTTTGCTCCACCTGCTCAGCTCAGGAAATGTGCCAAGCTTTACAGGATTCTCCCCCACTCCACCTTGGGCCTAGAAGCCAGCTTGTAGCTCTCTCAAGGCTGTCAGCTAGGACAACTGTAAGACTTACCGTGTTAGTTTCCTTTCCATCAGGTCTCACTGCCTTTTGTTGCCTGATGTTCAGTGTCCTGAACACTGTTGATTTAGTGTTTATTTTGCATTTTTTTTTAAAGTTGGTTCATACAGTAGTATGGATCTTGCCCCTGGTATTCTCATCTTGTCAGAAATAGAAGACCTGCTTGCCTAGTTTTTTTCCCTCCCCACTCTCCAGTGTAATAGTTTGAGGACAAAAAAAAAAAAAAAAAGGAAGTGCGGGGGAAAAAAAAGAGGAGAAAACAAGCCCAATAACATCTTTGTGTAAAGACCATGTCACTATTCTGTCACTTCCCTAACCATAGCGTTATCCAGGAAAGGGCTAGAGCATTACTTACTTCTTCCATCCAGCTCATCTCCTCTTCCTTTGGTGTTCATTCATTCATTTACTTGTTAATTCTACATATTTGGCAATGCAAAAGGAGCATTTCCTCAGGTGATTACCCTGATAAATCTTACATACTCTCCCTGGATGATGCTGAGATCATAACCTATGCATTTATGACTCCTTTTGGGATTCAAGGGGGCACTGACATATTACAACTAGAGATCTAAGCATCAAATTTCTAACACGGAAAGATGACAATGACTACAATGGAAAGGGTGGATTAAGTTAAACACGTTTAGAAAGGAAACCAATTAGTGGATTAATAAGGTGATCTAGGCAAGAAATGTTGAAGGCTTGTAGTCAGATAGTAATAATTTTTTAAAAATGGAGATACTATGGACCAGGAAAATATATCTAGGTGACAAAATTTAAAATGTTTGATGATTTACTGGATGTGGCATATGAAGGAGAAGAAGGTTACACTGGTGGCATTGACTGATATCTAGAAATGAATTGAATACTTACCAAGCTCTTTTCAGGAGAAAGGTTTTCCTAATATAAGTATGTGTGTATTTGCTAGACAACATTCTTTAGAAAGAGCCAACTGACGTGGATACTACTGGCCAAAGAAAGGCACATAAGGATTTCAATCACCAAGGTTATCAAATATCTAATTACACAGGAAAGCTTTTTAATCTGGTTTCTCAGTTCACTTTTTCTCCAAGTGGCAATAATTACTATAAACACTATGTAAATATTTGAGAGGATAAAGCATTATAACAAACAGAAAAACATTAATATAGTATCTAGCCATAAAAAGTGATATAATCTTTATTTTTAATATTATTATTTCCCTTGTTAACCAAGCAGTGTTATTACTATAATTTTTAATATGCCTTTAAGAATTAACAAGCAATATTGATGATTTAAATATTTAGGCTTCTCAAGTAATATTGATCAGTGTAAATTATGTTAATATTTGCACTTTACATATTTCTTCAGAATTTTTTTTTAATTTGAAACAGTTCCTTTGAGTTGAACTATCTTTAGATAGTCTGCTCAATATGGATTTTAGAACTATAATTTGAGCTAAGGTGGAGTAAGATGACCCTCCAAGGAACAATTACCCTGAAAGTTAGGTTCTGTAAGATAAATAATTGCTTTTTCAAAAGATATATGTATTTACTGCTCCCTACAGAGAATAGCAAGAAGAGATAAGAAAGCCTTCTTCAGTGATCAATGCAAAGAAATAGAGGAAAACAACAGAATGGGAAAGACTAGAGATCTCTTCAAGAAAATTAGAGATACCAAGGGAATATTTCATGCAAAGATGGGCTCGATAAAGGACAGAAATGGTATGGACCTAACAGAAGCAGAAATATTAAGAAGAGGTGGCGAGAATACACAGAAGAACTGAACAAAAAAGATCTTCATGACCCGGATAATCATGATGATGTGATCACTAATCTAGAGCCAGACATCCTGGAATGTGAAGTCAAGGGGGCCTTGGAAAGCATCGCTACGAACAAAGCTAGTGGAGGTGATGGAATTCCAGCAGAGCAATTTCAAATCCTGAAAGATGATGCTGTGAAAGTGCTGCACTCAATATGCCAGCAAATTTGGAAAACTCAGCAGTGGCCACAGGACTGGAAAAGGTCAGTTTGCATTCCAGTTCCAAAGAAAGGCAATGCCAAAGAATGCTCAAACTACCGCACAATTGCACTCATCTCACATGCTAGTAAAGTAATGCTCAAAATTCTCCAAGCCAGGCTTCAGCAATACGTGAACCGTGAACTTCCAGATGTTCAAGCTTGTTTTAGAAAAGGCAGAGGAACCAGAGATCAAATTGCCAACATTTGCTGGATCATGGAAAAAGAAGAGAGTTCCAGAAAAACATCTATTTCTGCTTTATTGACTATGCCAAAGCTTTTGCCTGTGTGCATCACAATAAACTGTGGAAAATTCTGAAAGAGATGGGAATACCAGACCACCTAACCTGCCTCTTGAGAAATCTGTATGCAGGTCAGGAAACAACAGTTAGAACTGTATATGGAGCAGCAGACTGGTTCCAAATAGGAATAGGAGTACGTCAAGGCTGTATATTGTCACCCTGCTTATTTAACTTATATGCAGAGTACATCATGAGAAACACTGGGCTGGAAGAAACACAAGCTGGAATCAAGATTGCCGGGAGAAATCTCAATAACCTCAGATATGCAGATGACACCACCCTTATGGCAGAAGGTGAAGAGGAACTAAAAAGCCTCTTGATGAAAGTGAAAGTGGAGAGTGATAAAGTTGGCCTAAAGCTCAACATTCAGAAAATGAAGATCATGGCATCCGGTCCCATCACTTCATGGGAAATAGATGGAGAAACAGTGGAAACAGTATCAGACTGTATTTTTGGGGGCTCCAAAATCAGTGCAGATGGTGACTGCAGCCATGAAATTAAAAGACGCTTACTCCTTGGAAGAAAAGTTATGACCAACCTAGATAGTATATTCAAAAGCAGAGACATTACTTTGCTGACTAAGGTCCGTCTAGTCAAGGCTATGGTTTTTCCTGTGGTCAGGTATGGATGTGAGAGTTGGACTGTGAAGAAGGCTGAGCACCAAAGAACCAATGCTTTTGAACTGTGGTGTTGGAGAAGACTCTTGAGAGTCCCTTGGACTGCAAGGAGATCCAACCAGTCCATTCTGAAGATCAGCCCTGGGATTTCTTTGGAAGGAATGAGGCTAAAGCTGAAACTCCAGTACTTTGGCCACCTCATGTGAAGAATTGACTCATTGGAAAAGACTCTGATGCTGGGAGGGACTCGGCGCAGGAGGAGAAGGGAATGACAGAGGATGAGATGGCTGGATGGCATCACTGACTTGAGGGACATGAGTCTGAGTGTACTCTGGGAGTTGGTGATGGACAGGGAGGCCTGGCGTGCTGTGATTTATGGGGTCGCAAAGAGTCGGACATGACTGAGCGACTGAACTGAACTGAACTGGAACTATAATAACCTCTAATTATAATCTTAATCTCTCCTAAAGAATCCTAGAAAATATGGAACCAAGATAGATTTACTCCACTGAAGAATTAAAAGAACTTTCTCCTAATAAATATTAGTATTGTTCAATAATATTATGCATAGTTTTGAAGTGAGAATACAGACCTTAGGAACTTTCTCTGTCTCTCTATAAACAGTGAAGACAAAAGCAAAACAACTGAAATTGACTCCTGAAGAACACTAATAATTAACAAAGCTACAAAACAAATTATCCTAGAGAAACTATTGAATCAGTGACACAGCAGGGTCTGTAAGTTTTAACTTAGAGCTATTCCTATCACTTCCTCCTTCTCCAGCTCAGTGGTATAGTAGCTAAAAGTAACAGCATTTCAGACAAAGGAGAGATCTGGCCTCTTTTGGAGTTTCTTAAAAGCACCACACCCTGAACTCAGTCAACATTTTGTCTGAATTTGTAATTTCCTACAAAATCTCTATGTTCAGACTGTGTGGATTTTTAAAAATGTAATTCAGTGAGCTGAGCTCAGCTAGGGGGTGGGCTGCATGAACAGACCATTAAACAATGATAATTGGAGACTTCAGTACTTCACTTTCAAGAACAAAAGGAATAACTAGGGAAAGATCAACAAACAAATAGAAGATTTAAGCAGTATTATAAACCAACTAAATTTAACAGACATTTGTGGAACACTTTCCCTTATGACAGCAAAATATACATGCTTCTCAAGAACACAAAGTCATACAAACACAGCAAATTATAGTTATCAAGTCTATATGGTAGTGGTGTACAATACCAGAACATACAATAGAACGATGGACTAGAAATGAGGTTCCAGAGGTTGTAATATTTACAGTAAACTGATAGCCAACAGAGTGCCAAAACTATGCAGTAGAGGAAAGTATAGTCTTTTCACACATAGGGATAGGACAATTGAATATCCACACTCAAAAAATGAATTTGGATCTCTTCCTCAAATCATACACAAAAATTAACTCAAAACTAGATCACAGACCTAAGCCTAAAGGTTAAAATAAAGTTCATAGAAGAAAACATAAAAGCAAATCCTCATGACCTTGGGTTAAGCAAATGGTATTTTAAATACCACATACACTAAAAGCACAACCAGTACAGAAATAAAATAGATAATTTGGGGCTTCCCTGGTGACTCAGTGGTAAAGAATCCACCTGTCAATGTAGAAGACATGGGTTCGATCCCTGATCTGAGAAGATCCCACATGCCATGCAGCAACCAGGCCCCTCTGCCACAAGTATTGCCTGTGCTTTACAGTCCAGGAGCCACAACTACTGAGCCCATATGCTGCAACTACTGAAGTCCGTGCACCCTAGAACCTATGCTCCACAACAAGAGAGGTCACTGCAATGAGAAGCCTGTGCAACACAAGTGCTGAGTAGCCACCCCTGGCCACAACTAGAGAAAAAGCCCGTGTACAGCAATAAAGTCCCAGTTCAGTCAAATAAATAAAATAAAATCTTTTAAAAAATAGATAATTTGGATTTAATCAACATTAGAAACTTTGTGCACCAAACAAGAAAGTTTAAAGTCAAGCTTAAAGTGAAAGGAAAACATTTTAAAATCATGTATCTGAGAAGGTCCTTGTATCCAGACAATCTTACAACTCAACAATAATTAGTCAAAAGTTGGTTCACAACCTCAGGCATTCAATGGATGAGATTCAAAATTGGCCCATGCACAGAGGGCAAGGAGAATCCAAAGAAGGAGGCAGGTCACTTCAGATTGGAAGACAGAAATTTTAATAAGCAAGGGAACTTACATATGAGTCTTCTCTTTGGTGAGAGTAGGACGAGTAGCTCTCCACATCTCTGTGCCAGAATCTTAAATAGATTTATAGAGACCACAATGAGGTTCAGTTACTATATGGTCCAGATGATCTCAATAACCCATTTCTCTCTCACAGCTGAATCCTTGAAGTAGCTTCCCGTATGGGAATACTGGGAGAGAAATACATTCCCAGGACAAGGGACAAATAGGAAACATCCGAATGCCTGGAATAAGAAACCTCCAGTTACTGGGTCAACAGGCAGTCACACACACTAGATAACCTCTTTCAACGTTAAGTAACAAAACAGGTAAAGAATATGAATAGATATTGCTAAAAAAAAAATACGCAATTAGCCAATAAACATATGAAAAGATGTTCAACATCATTAGTCACCTAGAAAAGGAAAATCAAAACTATAATAGGACACTACTTTTATGCACTAGGAAGCCTAAAACAAAACAGACGATAATAAGTATTGATGAAGCTGTGAAGATTTTTGAACTCACATATTGCTGGCAGAATGTGGTATGGCACTTTCACTTTGGAGAAATTGTTGGCAATTCCTCAAAAAGTTAAAGATAGAATTATGATATAACCCAACAACCTCACCCTTAAATATACAGCCATGAGAAATGAAAACTAAAGTGTACAAAAAATCTTATAAATAAATTTATTGTGAAAATATAGAAACAGTGACTACCTGTTCATGGATAAACATATATCCATAAAATAGAATATTAGCATAGGAAAAGAATAAAGTGCTAATACATGTTATAATATGGATGAACCTTGAAAGTATTATGTTAATTAGGAAGCCAGTTATGTTAATTATGCTTACAAGAAGCCAGTCACACATATTGAGCGATTCCACTTATGTAAAATATCAGATTAAACAAAATATAATATAGAAAGCATATTAGTGAGACTGAGTTTGGGAGAGGGCTCTGGAATGGCAAAGATGCAGAACGGGAAGCTAGAATAAAGTATGGCTTCTAATGTTTAGGCAATTTGGAGGAAAGGTGAAGAAAATATTCCAAAACTAGATTTTGATGATGTTTCAAACTTTGAAAATACTAAAAATCACTCAACTATACACTTTAAATTGGTGAATATTGTGATACACACACACACACACACACACACACACACACACACACACACACATATATATATATATAGCCTAAACATTAGAAGTCATACTTTATTCTAGCTTCCTGTTCTGCATCTTTGCCATTCCAGGCCCCTCTCCCAAACTCAGCCTCACTAATATGCTTTCTATATTATATTTTGTTTAATCTGATATTTTACATAAGTGGAATCACTCAATATGTGTGACTGCTTCTTGTAAGCATAAAACCTCAATAAATCTGTCAAATCAAGATATTTATTAGGCAAATAATTCAGGCATGCCTGTTTATGCCTTATTTAGCAAATATAAAATTTAAAGTGCTAGCTTCAAGGTTGATACAGTGCTCCTGTTTGAGATTCCTAAGCCATACAGCAAATTCCCATTTGCTACCTATGTTACATATGGTAATATAAGTTTCCATGTTACTCTTTCCATACACCTCAACTTCTCCTCCCCTCTCTCCATGTCCATAAGTCTATTCTCTCCATTGTTGCCCTGTAAATAAATTCTTCAGTACCATTTTTCCAGATTCCTTACATAAAACAGCAAAATTCTGTAAAGCAATTATCCTTTAATAAATAATAATCTAATTAAAGGCCTAAAAAAAAAAAGGTGCTAGCTTCTTCTCTGAAAAAAGCATGGTATTATTAATGAAGCAAATGACAGCTTTACAGCTGCCACAACTTCAGGAGATTATATACAATTTTTTTGAAAACTTGATTTCCTTCTTTCCTAAAACCCATACTTCTACCCATAATCTCTGTATTCATCACAATACCTCACGTATAGTAAGTGTTTCTTTTTTTTTCTGAGTACATTAGTTGGTTTGAGTGGTAATTGCTTTGCTTTATTTTATACCATTAACTCTAATGTAGAACTTGAGATACAGAATTTCATACATTCATTTATTATTCAGTATGCCTCTTCTTTTCTCATTTGACTACTTCTGCTTATTATTTTTATCAGACTATGAATTATTATTAATATCATTACTGTTTCACTGTGTGCTCAGTTGCTGAGTTATGTTCAACTCTTGGCAACCCTATGGACTCCCACCAGGTTCCTCTGTCCATGGAATTATCCAGGCAGGGATACTGGAGTGGGTTGCCATTTTCTCCTCCAGGGGATCTTCTTGTTTCATTACCATTATCATTATGATAACGATTCTGCCTCATGGATCTATTCGTTAGTTCTTTGAGAACAAAATTTTTCAAGTTAATATATGCTTCTTAAATATTCATTATTCCTTAAGAATCTTTGTCTTTGACTAAATATGAAAGAAACATTTCCAAAAAATCCTAAGAAACATTTTCAAAAGAGTACTTGCTTACTCTTTTACAATATCTGGAGCAATATCTGATGCTTAGAGGATATTGGGGCTTCCCTGGTGGCTCTGTCGGTAAAGAATCTGCCTGCAATGCAGGAGATGGCCAACAATAAAGGACACCATCAACAGGATGGGTGGGAAAGATCCCTGAAGTCGGAAATGGCAACTCACTCCAGTATAACCATAGGAAATCCCATGGAGAGAGAAGCCTGGAGGGCTATATAGTCCATCATGTCACAAGAGTTGGACATGACTTAGCAACTAAACCACCATCACTACAGAGGATTATTATATGCTGCAAATTATATGCTTCCTGAATTAAATAATTCCTTAACCTCTATTTTCTGTTGTTGTCTATGAAATTTCTATTTTCCAGGTCCCTCTAAAGGATAGGAACTCCAGATTATACTTGGCAGTATTCTTTCTCCTTCCAGTCTGACAATGCCAAATGAGGCTTCTGATCTATAGTCCCTTCTAACCAAGTTTTTCAAATAAGTAAACTTAATTGTTTGAGCAACCCTAAAATTCTATATATTTAAGGTAGTTATGCTTACTGAATCTCTTCAAGTGTGTAAACTAAGGGAGAGTCAATGCCTTTCTAAGCTACTTTCCCTAATTTCTGGGCCATGTATGTATGCTCTAAATCAAGTTTAAAGGAAATCTTGTGTTGTGGGTGAGTGGAAGGCACTGCTTTATTCTCTCAAATCAACAAAATTAAAAATACTAGTCTTAAGGCATTTAAAATATGCAAAACACTGTAACAATTTTCAAGCATAAAATTATGGTGGTATTGAAATGTTTTCCTATTAATAATTTAATACTTGTGAGAATTTATAAGTGCCTTTGAGAACTTTGGATGAGTAAAATGCATAAATTAAAGATAATAACAGATAAAGTCAGATTCAGATAAAATACAGATGCAGAACACTGATATCTTAAAAAAGAACTAGTAAGATTCATAAAGAAAAAGTTTGTAAATCCTAAAGAAAGGTATTATTACTGATACATATTGCCTTGAAATACTTTTAAGTATACAATGATTTTTTTAATGGAATAAATGCTAATGTTTCTTTAAATTTTTTAAGGTGATTTACAGTTCAAACTAAAAGATATAATCTTAGAATAGTTTGACTCCACAGTCTGACACACTAGGACATTCACTGATAGTTACAAGACTTTCACATGTATGTAATTAGGCCTTTAATTTTTCAAGTTTAAAGTTCTTTTTGTTTTACTTCAGAATTCAAATTGTTTTGAACATTATGATAATTCTAAGAAACTTCTATTGACATCTTTATTTTTTCCTGTGTTTACATATATTTAATTTAAATATATATATAAAATTTAAGTTGATTTATTCTGCTCAAGCAAAAATACTTGCATTTATGGAAATGGGAGAGAAATAAAAATTCCTTAGGAAAGAATAAGAGGAATTTATTCAGAATGTTTAACAGTCAAACTGTGGTTCTGTATTCTAGCTTATTGTTCAGTTCAGTTCAGTCACTGAGTCCTGTCTGACTCTTTGCAACCCCATGAATCGCAGCACGCTAGGCTTCCCTGTCCATCACCAAATCCCGGAGTTCCCCCAAACTCATGTGTATCGAGTCAGTAATGTCACCCAGCCATCTCATCCTCTGTCGTCCCCTTCTCCTCTTGCCCCCAATCCCTACCAGCATCAGGGTCTTTTCCAATGAGTCAACTCTTCGCATGAGGTGGCCAAAGTATTGGAATTTCAGCTTCAGCATCAGTCCTTTCAATGAACACCCAGGACTGGTCTCCTTTAGGTCTCCTTTAGGATGGACTGGTTGGATCTCCTTGCAGTCCAAGGGACTCTCAAGAGTCTTCTCCAACACCACACTTCAAAAGCATCAGTTCTTCAGTGCTCAGATTTCTTCACAGTCCAACTCTCACATCCATACATGACCACAGGAAAAACCATAGCCTTGATGAGACAGACCTTTGTTGGCAAAGTAATATCTTTGCTTTTTAATATGCTATCTAGGTCGGTCATAACTTTTCTTCCAAGGAGTAAGCATCTTTTAATTTCATGGCTGCAACCACCATCTGCAGTGATTTTGGAGCCCAAAAAATAAAGTCTGATACTGTTTCCACTGTTTCCCCATCTATTTCCCATGAAGTGATGGGACCAGATGCCATGACCTTCATTTTCTGAATGTTGAGCTTTAAGCCAACTTTTTCACTCTCTTTTTTTACTTTCATCAAGAGGCTTTTTAGTTCCTCTTCACTTTCTGCCATAAGGGTGGTGTCATCTGCATATCTGAGGTTATTGAGATTTCTCCCAGAAATCTTGATTCCAGCTTGTGCTTCTTCCAGTCCAGCATTTCTCATTATGTACACTGCATAAAAGTTAAATAAGCATGGTGACAATATACAGCCTTGACATACTCCTTTTCCTATTTGGAACCAGTCTATTGTTCCATGTCTACTTCTAACTGTTGCTTCCTGACCTGCATACAGATTTCTCAAGAGGCAGGTCAGGTGGTCTGGTATTCCCATCTCTTTCAGAATTTTCCAGTTTTCCTTTCTGGAAAACTGGAAAGGCTTTGGCATAGTCAATAAAGCAGAAATTGATGTTTTTCTGGAACTCTCTTGCTTTTTTGATGATCCAGCAGATGTTGGCAATTTGATCTCTGGTTCCTCTGCCTTTTTTAAAACCAGCTTGAACATCTGGAAGTTCACGGTTCACATATTGCTGAAGCCCATCTTGGAGAATTTTGAGCATTACCTTACTAGCGTGTGAGATGAGTGCAATTGTGCGGTAGTTTGAGCATTCTTTGGCATTGCCTTTCTTTGGGATTGGAATGAAAACTGACCTTTTCCAGTCCTGTGGCCACTGTTGAGTTTTCCAAATTTGCTGGCATAGTGCTATGTTTAGAAATTGACAAATTTAGCAGATATCAGAATGAGAAAGAAAAGCAAACAGATATTTTGAATATAAAGGAGGAAACGTGGACCATGGGTTATACACTTTGTAGAATACATTCATTAGTATACAGCTTTCATTTATTGGTATACAGAAACTCATGTCAGGACTCGAAAACAAATTGGATTAGCCCCAGAAATTATTTAATGAATTCATAATGTCAGTATTAAAGATAGTTCCTCCCTAATATATGTCACTTAGCATGAAATGTTTATATATTACTTTCATAAAAACTGAAACGTTAATTTTCTTTCCTATGTATCTATGACAAAAATAACTTGATTCTAAACTCTCATTGAGATGGGCTATATGAATGTGTAAAACTTTCTATTTTTACAGAAGGACCTGCCATTCTGCCATCACCGATAAATAAGGGCACTGCCAACACTGATTACTAGGGTTCATTCAAGTTCTTACCTTTTCTTGATATATTAAACCTTCCTGAAATGTGAGTCAATTTTCCCTTTTATATTTTTGCTTTCTTATCAGTGAAAATGAAGAACAGCTATCACAATCCTTTCTCTGAAAATGTATTTATAGCCTGAGAAGGGCCCTGGGAGATCATTGATCCTCTCCACTTATGGTGTTGGGTAACAGTGAAGGTCACCTCGTAAATTCATGGTGTGATTAGACTGAAGGAGCAATCTTTTGACAAGCCTGAGCCTTCTCTAGTTTTCAAAGCTTAAGTACATTAGTGAATCACTCCAGAGCTTTTTTTTTCCAGTTTAAAGAAAAGAAATGATTTTATGATTTACTTTAAATCATAGAACTGTTGGATAGACAAGCAGAAAATACATCAGTATAGTCAAACTTCATAAACTATGAGAGAAAATGCTTAACCCCTTTGAAGTTGGTTACTTCCTCAAAGTTTAAAAAGGAAGAATCATGTATCATCTAAGAATCCCTTCCAGAATGAAGAGTTTGTGTTGATATTGTAGCTCATATATTTAAGTTTACTGAAATAAAGCCATTATAAAACAAATTAGCAGGAAATTATGGAATTGTGTATTCTGTGTATTGGTAATGAAGAACACAATATTTGTAAATGATTTCTCTGTTTTCACTAAAGAAAATGAGACAGTTGAGGTAACTGTTATCACTTTAAGCATTATCTGCTTGTCACATAGGCAAAATTTCTAGAAATAAATAGAGGAAAACATAACAGATGTACTCTTAATAAACGGACATATTTACTTTTTATTTATACTAAATTGCTACATAGTATATGATTATGTGAACAATACAAACTGCTAGTTTTATATATTTTGCTTATGTTAAAAGTTATATTTTAAATCTTATTATTTAACATTTTGTGGTTAGGCATATTTTAATTCATAATTTATCCTTTTTCCATAATTACTGTGATAATTTATCACGTTACACACAGTTGAGCTGATTTATCTATATATACTGTAACTGCAGCAGTTAGACACCTGAATTTTCCTGAAGTTAATAAATATAAATCATAAAGAGAATATACCCCCTATCTAGGTTTTATTAAAGAAAAAACAACAAAAATGATGCCAAGGTACATTGAATTTTTTTAATTAAAATGCCGATAGAAATATATACAAGAAATCAGAGGTATGATGGATAAATAATAATACTTGGATAAAAATGAAAAATAGTTCTAACTTTATTGTTTTTCAGATTCCCATAGCATCTCTCTCAGTCTCTCTCTTTTCTGCCTTCCACACACACACACACACATAATTGCAAATATATAAATTACATATATACATGTTTTATATACAAACACACACAATTCATTCTATTCTTAAATGCCCTGCTTGTAAGGTTTTTTCCGTGTCTTGAGACTCATATCCTAGAAGAAACCAATATGAACTGTGAAAATCCTCATTTCCACTGGGAATTTTATTTTTAGATTTTTCACTCTCCATCCATCTGCCTTTGAGCAATTTTCTGTGCTTCAAGCATGAGCAAGCAGTATTAATCCAATTTCTAGTTTCTGTGAAGCACATTATGTTAGATCATATGCACTTCAGTGCTTCTTTTTAGAAACTTTGTGTTTACTTAACTCTTTCATTATCAACTTTTATCGACAATAGTAGCAAAGAAATACAAGAAGCTAGGTAAAAACGTGATTAATTTTATTTCCATCAAAATAAAGTACACTGTCTCAAGGAAGATGTAGTCTCATGATAGGATGATATACTCTCTGACAGAACAAAATTACACTTTGATAACTGAGTGAATATCAATACTATAAAAACTAGCTTATTTTCTAATGCTCATATACTTCAATTATGTTTGAGGGAGCATATGAAAACATCTTCAGTATTAATAGAACACAATTTTATATGAACTCATTATAATTTATAAAATTTTATTTGCTTCATTTAAATTTTTTTGAGATATTAGAATATACAGTATGTTTAACCCTATGTGTACAATTTGGCCTTTAATATTTGCCAAATAAGTCACAGCTCTCACAAAACAGATTCAGTATGACTCCATGATACAAATTTTTTAATATTGACATTTAAACATTATACTGTATTGATGAAAAATCTGAAATGAATGAGCTTTTCATTATTCCCAGATTTCCCAGTAATTCCAGAGATATCAACAAGGTTTACTGTTTTATTTAAAGGGAGTTCAATCTGAGCATGTGGTGTCAATTTATCAATATATTTAGTAGTGAGTGCTACAAATAAACAGTTGGCCCTGAGAATTTCATGCTAGGAATTATAGAACATATGTTCTTCAACTTAAAACAATCTGTATAAAATTTCACACATATTTAGGTAACTACTAAATAATAGGCTCTGCAGTGTAAGCTGTGTTAAGTCAAATTTCTCAAAAAAAAAAAATTTGCATGCCAATGAAAGGAAATATAATGAAAATAAAGTAATACAAAAGAATAAAAGAAAATCATATGCTCATTTTTTTCTAGATTGAAGAATGACAAAAACATCAGATATACTTAGGTATACAACTTGATATTTTGATACATAGATACACTGTGAAATAAATCATTACCACAAGCAAGTTAATTAAATATGCATCAACTCACATAGTTATTTGTGTGTGTGTGTGGTGACAGCATTTAAGATATACCCGCTTAGCAAACATCAAATATCCAATACAGTATTATTAGTGTTTTCACTCTATACTATATATTTCCAGAACATATTACATTAATCTTACATAACTAAATCACTGTATCCTTTGGCCAGTGTCTCCCAATATCCCTCTCTCACCAGACTCTGGGGACCCTTCCAGTCTCTGCTTTTATGAGTCTGACTATATTACATTCCACATAAATGAGATCATACAGTATCTGCCTTTTGGCTTATTTCACTTAGCATAATATCCTCCAGGTTCATTTATGCTGCCACAAATGACAGAAGTTCCTTCTTTTATTTTTTAATTTATTTTTTAATTGGAGGGAAAGTGCTTTACAATGCTGTTTGTTCTGCCACACAACAACGCAAATTAGCCATAACTAAGAAATGATTCTTTTGAACTGTGGTGTTGGAGAAGACTCTTGAGAGTCCCTTGGACTGCGAGGAGATCCAACCAGTCCATTCTGAAGATCAGCCCTGGGATCTCTTTGGAGGGAATGATGCTGAAGCTGAAACTCCAGTACTTTGGCCACCTCATGCGAAGAGTTGACTCATTGGAAAAGACTCTGATGCTGGGAGTGATGGGGGCAGGAGGAGAAGGGGACGACCGAGGATGAGATGGCTGGATGGCATCACTGACGATGGATGCGAGTCTGAGTGAACTCCGGGAGTTGGTGATGGACAGGGAGGCCTGGTATGCTGCGATTAATGGGGTCGCAAAGAATCGGACACGACTGAGCAACTGAACTGAACTGAACTGATACATATATCAGGGAATTCCCTGGTGGCTCAGACGGTTAAGCATCTGTCTACAATGCGGGAGACCCGGGTTCAATCCCTGGGTCGGGAAGACCCCCTGGAGAAGGAAATGGCAATCCACTCCAGTACTATTGCCTGGAAAATCCCATGGACAGAGGAGTCTAGTAGGCGACAGTCCATGGGGTCGCAAAGACTCAGACACGACTTGAGCCTCCTCCCTCCCATCCTCCAACCCTAGCCCTCTAGGTCATCACAAAGAACTAGGCTGTGATATACAGCAACTTCTCACCAGCTATCTATTTTACACACAGTAGTGAATATATGTCAGTGCCACTGGAGGAGAAGCAAGATGGGGAGATCACCTTCCTCCTCACAATTATATCAAAAATACATCTGCACATGGAACAGCCTTCTGAAGGCTGGCAGAAGACTCCAGACTTCCAAAAAGCCCAACTGAATAAGTAAGCCCTAATAAGTCACTACTTTCAGCCCCTTGTGTCTCCGCAGGGAAAGGACACCCAAAGGCAACCCACAAGCAGCTGCTGCTGCTGCTGCTAAGTCGCTTCAGACGTGTCCGACTCTGGGTGACCCCATAGACAAGCAGAGGTGAGCCCAAAACCAAACTGGAGAACCAGAGGCTGTGTGGGAAAAGGGGAAGGGAATTCACTCCTGTAGTAGCTGGTGCAGTGGATTAAATCCCAGCAATTTAGCCTGAGTCTGTGGACTTTAGGGGGTAATTGTGGACTTTGGAAGCAAGAGCAAGCTAGAGTAAGGCCAGATCTGAGTCTGAGCTAACCACATAGTATCCACAGCAGGGTCCACAGACCTTCCTAGAAATATTGGAGAACTTCCTGAGTAGGCAGATTGGCTGGTGCTCACTGTGCAAAGAAGACAGAGAACTCAGGAGGACATTTCTTACTTCTTTTTAAAGACTGAATAATATTCTATCATGTATGTATACATTTAGAAATATATAAATATGCTTCCCTGGTGGCTCATATGGTAAAGAATCTGCCTGCAATACAGGAGACTCAGGTTCAATCTCTGGGTCGGGAAGATCTCCTGGGGAAGAGAATGGCAACCCACTGCAGGAATTTTGCCTGGAGAATTCCATGGACAGAGAAGCCTGGCAGGCTAAGTCCATGGGGTCACAAAGAGTCAGACATGACTGAGCAACTAACTACACATAAATATATACATGCATATATGATAACACTTAATGAGCAATGGCAAGAATATAAAAATATCTGTAAAGATTTTATGTAGAAATTTATTTCTGTCAACAAACATTTAAGGTGTTTCCACATCCTGGCTACTACTGCAAGGATCTTTGGAGTGAAGATATCTTAAATACTGATTTCATTTCTTTTGATGTATACCAAGAAGTGGGATTAACTGTTTAGATGGTTCTTCTATTTTAATTTTTTGTGGTATCTTAGTACTGTTTGCCATAACAGCAATTTACATTCCCATCAACAGTGTACAAAGGTTCCCTTTTCTCCATATCCTCACTTACACTTATCACTTGTCCTTTTGAGAACAACAATCTTAACAGGTGTGAGGTGATAGCTCATTATTGTTTTGATTTGCATTTCCCTGATGATTAACAGTGTAAAGCACCTTTTCATATACCTGCTGTTCATTTGTAAGTCTCTTTTTAAAAAAACTCTATTCAGAGCTTTTGCCTATTTTTGATTGAATTATTCTTTTTTGCTATTGAGTAGTGAGAGTTCCTTACATATTTTTGTTACTAAGTCTATATCACATGTATTGCTTGAAATATTTCCTATCATTTTATAGGCTGCCTTTTCACTCTGTTGATGGTTTTATTTGCTGTGCAGAAGTTTTTTAGTTTAATATAGCCCTTAGTTCAGTACAGTTTAGTTCAGTCGCTCAGTTGTGTCTGACTCTTTGCGACCCGATGAGTCACAGCACGCCAGGCCTCCGTAGCCATCACCAACTCCCGGAGTTCACTCAGACTCACGTCCATCGAGTCAGTGATGCCATCCAGCCATCTCATCCTCTGTCCTCCCCTTCTCCTCCTGCCCCAATCCCTCTCAGCATCAGAGTCTTTTCCAATGAGTCAACTCTTCGCATGAGGTGGCCAAAGTACTGGAGTTTCAGCTTTAGCATCATTCCTTCCAAAGAAATCCCAGGGTTGATCTCCTTCACAATGGACTGGTTGGATCTCCTTGCAGTCCAAGGGACTCTCAAGACTCTCAAGAGTCTTCTCCAACACCACAGTTCAAAAGCATCAATTCTTCGGCGCTCAGCCAACTCTCACATCCATACATGACCACGGGAAAAACCATAGCCTTGACTAGACAGACCTTAGTCGGCAAAGTAATGTCTCTGCTTTTGAATATACTATCTAGGTTGGTCATAACTTTTCTTCCAAGGAGTAAGCGTCTTTTAATTTCATGGCTGCAGTCACCATCTGCAGTGATTTTGGAGCCCCCCAAAATAAAGTCTGACACTGTTTCCACTGTTTCCCTGTCTATTTCCCATGAAGTGATGGGACCGGATGCCATGATCTTTGTTTTATGAATGTTGAGCTTTAAGCCAACTTTTTCACTCTCCACTTTCACTTTCATCAAGAGGCTTTTTAGTTCCTCTTCACTTTCTGCCACAAGGGTGGTGTCATCTGCATATCTGAGGTTATTGATATTTCTCTCGGCAATATAACCCTACGTGTCTATCATTCCTTTTGTTATCTATGATTTGAGGATCATATTCAAAAGACTTTTGCCCAGACCAATGTCAAGAAGCATTTCCCTATGTTTCTTCCTAGTAGTTTTATGGTTTCAGGTCTTACATTAAAATAATTCATCCACTTTGAGTTAATTTACAATTATACATGCATACCTTAGAGATAATGCATCTTCAGGCTGATGACCACAGTAAAAAAAACTATGGCAAAAAGGCAAGTCACACAATTTTTTTGCTTTCCCATGCATATAAAAGCTATGTTTACACAATACCATGCTCTAAGAGCATTTTGTCTAAAAAACAATGTACACACCTTAATTTAAAAATACTTTATTGATGAAACACATGAGCCTTCAGTAAGTCATAGTAGTAATATCAAAGATCACTGATCACAAAGCATCATAACAAATACATTTATAACAAAAAAGTTTGAAATACTGCAAGAATTGCTAAAATGTGACACAGAGATATGAAGTAAACAACACTGTTGGAAAATGAAGCCAACAGACTTAACTTCATGGAGGGCTGTCACAAGCCTTCAATTGTATTAAAATATATATATATATATATATATATCTGCAAAGCACAATAAAGTAAAGTCCAATAAACTTACTTAAAAGCCTATATACATGGTGTGAGATAATGATCCAATTTAATTCTTTTGCATGTAAATGTCCTATTTTTCCAGCACCATTTACTGAATAGATCATCTTTCCCTCATGTGTATCTTTGACACCCTTATTGACTATCAGTTAAAAAAAAGTTCATGGATTTATCCCTGGGCTCTTTATTCAGTTCCACTGGTCTATGTGTCTTTTTTTCCTAGTACCATATTATTACATAGTTTTGTAATATATATATACTGAAATCAGGAAGTGTGATGCCTCCAGCTATGTTTTTTCTTGCTTAAGATTCCTATGGTTATTTGGGTCACTTGTAGTTCCACATGAACTTTAGGGTAATTTTTTCCTATTTCTGAAAAGAATGCCATTGTTTCAGATTTTCATAAGTATTGTATTGAATCTGTAGATAGTTGTGGGTAGTTAAGGACATTTTAATACTAATTATTCCAATACATAAACATGAAACATTTTCATTTTCCAGTGTCTTCTTTAATTTCATCAGAGCTTATAATTTTTAGTTATAAGTCTTTCACCTCTTTGGTTAAGTCTATTCCTAGGTATTGTATTCCTTTTCTTACTATGTATGAATGGAGTTATTTACTCATTTGTCTGTTGTTTGTAAATAAAAACACCAGGCTTTTGTATATTGATTTTGTATACTGCAACTTTACTAAATTCATTTATTAGTTCTAACAATTCTTTTGTTGAGTCCTTAGAATTTTCCACAAATTTATTTTAGTGAGTAGAAACTACCTGCTTTTTCCTCACAACATCTTTATTCTATGTATTATCCACTGAAAGTATACTTTGAATTAAGGTGATTAGTCATTTCTGAAATCTTGAATAAACAAGCGCTGATCCTTAGAGGGGTTCAGGATGGTAGGACACATGTACACCCATGGCTGATTCATGTCAATATATGGCAAAAAACACCATAATATTGTAAAGTAATGAGCCTCCAATTAAAATAAATAAATTGATTTTTTTTAAGTGTAGGCATTTAATTGTTGTTCAGTCACAAAGTCCTATCCCACTCTTTGCAATCCCATGGACTATAACACAACAGTTTCCTCTATCGTCCAGTATCTCCTGGAGTTTGCATAAATTCATGTCCATTGAGTCAGTGATGCTATCTAATAAATTCATCCTCTTGCCCCCTTCTCCTCCTGTGCTCAATCTTTCCTGGCATCAAGGTCTTTTCCAATGAGTCGGCTCTTCCCAACAGGTGGTCAAAGGATTGGAGATTCAGCTTTAGCTTCGGTCCTTTCAATGAATATTCAGGATTGATTTCCTTTAGGATTGACTAGCTTGATCTCCTTGCTGTCCAAGAAAGTCTTCTCCAGCACAATTCAAAAGCATCAATTCTTTGGTGCTCAGCCTTCTTTATGGTAAAACTCTTACACCTGCACATGACTACTGGACAACCATAGCTTTGACTACATGGACCTTTGTCAGCAAAGTGATGTCTGTGCTTTTTAATATGCTGTTTGTCATAGCTTTTCTTACAAAGAACAAATGTCTTTTAGTTTTCTGACTGCAGTCATTGTGTGCAATGATTTCAGAGCCCAAGAAAATAAAATCTGTCACTGTTTCTACTTTTTCCCCTTCTGTTTGCCGTGAAGTGTTAAGAACAGATCCATGATCTAATTTTTTTTTAATGCAGTTTCAAACCAGCTTTTTCACTTTCCTCTTTCACCTTCATCAAGAGGAACTTTAGTTCCTCTTCACCTGTGTCATTAGAGAGGTATTATCTGCATATCTGAGGTTCTTGATATTTCTACCAGCAATCTTGATTCCAACTTGTGATTCATCAAGCCCATTTCACATAATGTACACCATATATGTTTTAAATAAACAGGATGACAATAAACAGCCTTGACATAATCCTTTCCCAATCTGGAAGCAAGTGGGTTCAATTTAGAACAATCAGTCACTTGTTTCAGGTCTGGTTCTAACATTTTGCTTCATGATCAGCACACAGGTGTTGCAGGATACAGGTAAGTTGGTACTCCCATCACTTGAAGAATTTTCCACAGTTTGTTGTGGTCCACACAGTGAAAGGCTTTAGTGTAGTCAATGAAGCAGTACTAGATGCTTTCCTGGAATTCCCTTGCTTTCTCTATGATCCAATATATGCTGCAAATTTGATCTCTGATTCCTCTGCCTTTTCTAAATCCAGCTTGTATGTCTAGAATTTCTCAGTTTACAAACTGCTGAAGCATAGCTGGAAAGATTTTGAGCATAACCTCGCTGAGGTGTGAAATAAGCACAATTGTATGGTAGCTGGAACATTCTTTGTTGTTACCCTTCTTCAGGATTTAACTGAAAATTGATCCCTTCCAGTACTGTGGTCACTGCTGAATTTTCCAAATTTGGGGGCATATTGAGTGGAGAACTTTCATAGCATCATCTTTTAGGATTTTAAGTAGCTCAGCTGGGATACCATCACCTCCACTAGCTTTGTTAGTAGTAATGCTTCCTAAGGCCCACTTGACTTCACATCCCAACATGGCTGGCTCTAGATGAGTGACAACACCATTGTGGTTATCTGGTTATTAAGATCTGTTTTGTATAGTTCTGTGTATTCTTGCCACCTTTTCTTAATCTCTTTTGCTTCTGTTCGGTCTTTACCATTTCTGTCCTTTAAGTGTCCATCCTTGCATGAAATGTTCCCTTAATATCTCCAATTTTCTTGCAAGAAATCACTAGCCTTTCCCATTTTATTGTTTTCCTCTGTTGCTCTGCACTGTTCACTTAAGAAGGTCTTCTCATCTCTCCTTGCTGTTTTCTGGAACTCTGCATTCAGTTGAGTATCACCTTCCCTTTCTCCCTTACCTTTTGTTTCTCTTCTTTCCTCAGCTATTTATAATGCCTCCTCAGACAACCACTTTGCCTTACTGCATTTCTTTTTCTTTGGAATGATTTTGGTCACTGTCTTCCATACAATGTTACGAACTTCCATCCACGGTTCTTTGGGCATTCTGTTTACCATATCTAATCCCTTTAATCTATTTGTCACCTGCAATCTATAATCATAAGGGATTTGATTCAGGTGATCTCTGAATGGCCTACTGGTTTCCCCTCCTTTCTTCAATTTAAGCCTGAAGTTTGCCGTAGTCAGATCTATGTCTTGTTTTTGCTGACTGTACAGACGTTCTTCATCTTTGGCTGCAAAGAACATAATCAATCTGATTTCTGTATTGACCATCCAGTGATATCCATGTGTACAGTCGTCTTTTGGTTTGCTGGAAAAGAATGTTTGCTATGACCTGTGTGTTCCCTTGACAAAACTCTGTTAGACTTTACCCTGCTTCATCTTGTACTCCAAGGCCAAAAAAGTGAAAGCATTAGTCGCTCAGTCATGTCTAACTCCAAGCCAAACTTGCCTGCTATTCTGGATATCTCTTGACTTCCTACTTTTCCATAGGCCTTTGCAATATTAAATAGTCAAAATATAACTCAAATCAGGTGCTGATCTTTCTTCTTAAATTGCAGGACTCTCCCAGCACTTTACCACTGCTCAGTAAAAGTACTAGGATATTGCCTGTGAGGGAGTACTTTGATCTATTATAAGCTATTGTCATTCATTTAAACCCCATGGGAGACTCATATAACAGATAAAATTAAAATAATTTCTAGCAAAAAAGGAAGGAGGATAAAAGCTATGAGAAAGACAAAAACTGAATATAATAATCTTCACAACCAAGGACAGAGTTTGGACTAGAGATACTAAACCAAGGGCATAAAAATGAAACAAAATAACAAGAATTAAAAAATAAAAACTCACACCATCAAAAACAAGGACACAATATGGATCTAGGAAAGCCCAGAAAGGAAACAAAAATTGCTCTATATGATTAATATAAAGAGACTGATTAAGAGTTATAAGGAGGGTTAAAGGAGTAAATAAGGTATAGTCAGGCATTCAGATACTAGCAATGTTAGGAAGCCATTACAATCTGTACACATGAAGAGAAGAGGGCAGAAAATATTTTAAAACTCCTCAGTGAGAACTTGAACTAGTGGAGGAAGGGATACCCAGCTGCAGTTGTAGAAAGAAGCAGCTGCACAGAGAAAAATGCATACTCAAGGCAAAAAAGAATGAAGAATCTCTCTTCATTCTCTCTCTCCTTCTAATCTCACGTTAGTGTTCATTTTTTGTTAAACCTAATAAGAATCCAGAAAGCAACAGGCCCTTGGTGATGCTGTCCATAGTGGTTGACCCCTGATGGTTAAGTGGATAAGAACCAAATATGTGGGGTGGGTAAGCAGAAAAGAACCACCATATAATTCCATTGTTCATATTTTCAAGGTTTACCAGAATGACAAAAAAAGATGTATTTGCTGGTCTTTTATAGTCACTTTTTTACGAATTCATCAAGTAACTACAAGTGTCTAGTAACTATAATGGGTCTAGAAGATCCATTTCCAATCTGACACATCAGTACAATGTCCAGGCTTTGGAAGACAGAATCACGTTGTCAATGGCACTGTTGATTCAAAACAAAAGATACTGTTGTTTGGGGAATTTACATTGCCTCACATTCCTCACCTTCATTGGTACTGAATATCATCTTTTATTTCATATTTCATTTAATATGCTCATGTTTATGTCCTACTTAAGGTTGTACTGAACACATTTTATTTTGTAAAACCTTTGCTTATAGATGAAAAATTTAAAGTAACTAAATATCTTTTCCTTTGGGGGGAAATTTAAATATAACTTGAATTTTGAAAATTATGACCCAGTTCCTAAAAGGGGAGTACTATCTAATCTCTTGAATAGATTTTTTTTTCTTAATTATGTAGTGGTACAACATCAAAATGTCTACATATTTTTTTTAATTTTTAGGCTCATAAAGATTGCTAGATATAGAAATGGTGAAATCTGTCCTGATAAACCAGAAATGAAGGAAGCAGAGAGCTATCTCCAGCTTCCACCCTATTTTTAATACATTTTCATATGATATTTCCCCTTTCCCTTCTCCAGGGGATCTTCCCAACCCAGGGATCAAACCCATGCCTCCCACATTGTAGGCAGACTCTTTACCAGCTGAGCCACAAGGAAAGCACTCATGTGATAGTATTATGAGATTTTTAACTTTATTTAATGAGTCTCCTCTTTCAATGTCTGACATTAACAATATGTATGCTGAGTTGCTTAGTCATGTCCAACTCTCTGTGATCCGATGGTCTGTAGCTCACCAGGCTCCTCTGTCCATGGAGATTCTCCAGGCAAGAATACTGGAGTGGGTTGCCATGCCCTCCTCCAGGGGATCTTTCCAACCCATGGATTGAACCCAGGTCTTCTGCATTGCAGGCAGATCCTTTACCATCTAAGCTACCAGAGAAGCAATAACATATTCATCAAAAACTTCTATTAATGTTTTATTTTTCAGATTATAAAGTTAAATTCAAAGTATAGTGGAAATAGTATTGTATTTGAGAGGAGAATTTATCTAAGATTAAATCCTGACCAGTCCTCTTTTTCAAACCTTCCCCCAACACCCACAAATAAACCTGTTCACCAACTCTTATTCTTTCTTTCTGACTCTAAGTTTGTGTAATGACAGCAGTATTTTGTGGTGAATATCCTCTTCTCCCTTCTAACATTGCTGATTCATGAGGAGTTGTTCTTATTGAATAGAGATGCAGCCAAAGATTTTTTCTCATCATTTTCTGTAGCCAGAATGAATTTGGAGGTAGTTGCAAACAAGGTGAAACTTACTTTTCTTCTTGGGCTAGTAACTCAGTTTTATCAAAATTTAGATTTTTGGTGACGAACTGAAATTAGAATACCTATATTTAACAGTATTTACTTATATTTCATAAGAGTGAAGTATGTAAAGTGTCTGACATTTTGCAGGCACTTTATAAATGTCAAAGACTTTCTCCTTTAACCATCAATACCATAAAAAATAGCTACTTAAACTACCTCATTGCTTCTATACCATGTCACTACATAATAGTTTTTATACTAATAACTCTTACATTTATTTCATTTACATAATTAAGTTTACCAAAGCTAATATAAAATTTAGTGAATTACTAATTAACCATATGGTAGAGATTATACATATATGTATATACATATTTGAACTCTTGGAACTCTAGTGTGTTGCCTTAGTACTTTTTTAATACCAGTCTCTTCCAGGAAGCTCTGATATTGTGTAAATGCTAAGTGCCCCAGAAATATTTTAGAATTGAATAGTTGAAGTAACTAAATATGTTTAATTACTTAATTTAGTTCTTTAGTTCTTAATTATGTTGTGGTACAACATCGAAATGTCTATATAATTTTTTATCTTCAAGCTCATAAAGATTACTAGATATAGAAATGGTGAAATCTGTCTTGATAAAAATGAAGGAAGCAGAGAGCTGACTGATCTTCAGCTTCTACCCTATTATTAATACATTTTATGATATTTTCCCTTTCCCTTCATATGATATTTTCATATCATTTCATATGATATTTCCCCCCACATCATGTTTCATATGATAAATATAACTAAATATGTTTAGTTACTTCAACTATTTAATTCTAAAATATTTCTGGGGCACTTAGCATTTACACAATATCAGAGCTCCCTGGAAGAACCTGATGTTAAAAAAGTACTAACGCAACACACTGGAGTTCCAAGGGTTCAAATATTGAGAGAGGAAACAGATACATAAATTAAATACATTCAGCAACTCTGTTGACCATTGCTTTTTACATTGGTTTTAACAAAATTTTCCTCTTCCTCAGTCAATCTATATAGGTTGATCTCATCTCATATTAAATGTCACTATCCCAGTCATAGTCAAACTAGAATAACATGTTGGCCTTAATGGAATACTCATGAATTACCTATTTTTCACGGAATTGCTTCATGCAACTCTAGGTGTTTTAACTTTGTACCTTCAAGTTGTTTTCCAAAGTTCAGATGGCACTATAGATATTCTGTTCCTCCAACTTTCCAATTGTTACATGTTGAAAATCTTTCATTTGTGCCTATATGCATACATACCCTTCTAGAATAGTGCCAACTCTAGAAAGTAAACATAAACACTTCCCCAACTGCCTCATGACTCACAAGTTCACATAACAGTAATAGAATCAGCATGACCTTATTATTATGCACTGCCATGATGCTTCCTCCTCTTCAATTTTCCACCCCCCCCCCACCTTTTCAAATGTGCTATTTCAGATCTATCTGGAATAATAAATTGGCTAATACTGACCCATAAATCTATATAGCATGCTACCTTAACTACACTAAGACCAGGCAGAGGCTTTGAAATTACTTCTCATACGTACTTGATTAAATTCTTAGCCAAGGGCCATTCTTCTCCCCTATCACTCTATGGGGAAGAGACAGTCATTTTCTTCTTCCAGTTACAAGAGCTTTTCAAGAAGAAACAAGTAGTCTGTGATTTTGATTGCTATAGAGAAGTCTAGTCAAGTACTTACAAGAGACCATTGAATTTATTAATTAGTAGGTCATTGGTGAATTGAGCTCTCAAAAACTGTAGTTTCAGCAAATTGGTAGGAGAAAAAAGTAACAGAGAGTAAGCTGAGACTGAAAGAAAATGCAGTAGAGGCAACAGTACTATTTTGAGAATTTTTCCAGTGAACAAACTGAAAGAGAGAGAATGGAGACTGGGTAAATACTGATTTCCATGGTTGACACTTTGCTATCAAATTGGAGAATGTTAAGTATTCATGACTAATAAGCCATTATAGGTCTTTCTTCTTTTTAAAGAGCATGAACTTTAGATATACATTATAAATAGAGGCAATTTGTATAGGAACCAACTTCTTTTTTGGAATGATTAGATAATTGGTATACCTTAGTTGGACAGTCTGTATTGCTGGGGGTCAGTGTGAGGAACTCCGCCCATGGCAAAGGTCATGAGGAAGGAGGCTTGGCATACGCAAAGGCGTGATCAAGCCTCAGGAAACCCCCTGTTCCCAAGCGTCTAACCCCAAAACCAGAGTCTATCTACTTTACTGTTTCATGCTCTCGCCTACACCTCTGAATTTACGAGAGGCTCTCCCCCATAACCGTTCCTGCAGCTCCAAGGCAATAAAAATTCCTGGGTGTGACAAGGCTATTTCAGGTCAAACCTCTCTGCTGACAGACTAGCTTGTGTGACAGGATTATCCATACTCCTGCCACTAGGCACATGATTGTTTACTACCTCTCAACCATAAACAGCACAGAGAGTTTTGGAGTATTTTGAAAGTCTTAATTAGCAAAGGGCTTTTCTCATTGTTGAGTCAATGATTGCCACCAGGCCTCCATATCCTTAGGCACCTGGGAATATATTAATCAATGTATTTGCAATATAGAAAAGGAAATATAGTAGTTTTAAGATTAGCAATACTAGACTTTTTGAGTTAATGAATTTTCTCTTTTGTAATAGATTATTGTACTTTGTTATAAATCACTGTGTCCTTGCTGTGTAAAAATGTAACTTTATCACTATCTTAAGACTAAATAGATCTTAAGGGGAACATTGGGGAAAGGATTTTCATTTGTTGGGCTGATGTTTGCTGCTAAATCTCCATATTCCGTCCTTATAATGAATATAACTAGCATATAGGAGAAATAAGTATTAACCTTTAAACATATAGGAGAAATAAGTATTAACCTTTAAGATTAATCATGTTAACCTTGGGTTAAATAAATTCCTTTCTTGATTGTAACTCACTACACCCTCACCCTATAGGAATGTAACTTTATTTGGAGGGTGGTGCCTGGTTTAAGAAAAAACACCCTTGGAAGAAATAAGTTTTTTGGTTATCAGAAAGAAAGGATCATAAAATGTCAGCAGGTCTCATGGCCAGAAGATGATGTAAAATCCCTAAGACCTTTTAATGTGAAGCACCTGATTTTGATAAAGGTCAGGACTGCTGACCCCACATGACTCTGTATTCATCCCTAAGTGTAACAAAAGGTATATAAGCAAACCCAAAAATAAAGAAATTGGATCAGTTTCTGGAAAGACTGATTTCCCCCATGTCGTTTCTTGCTCCCCGTTTTTCTGGCTGAATTCCCATCTGGAGCATGGATGCTATTCCACGTAAACCAAGTTATTCAGCCTCTTTTTCTCCACTAATTTTCCTACTACACTATCCGTTTCTAATCTCTCTATATATCTGTAATTAAATATGTATTTTCCCAAGGATGCTGACTCCGTCCCCACCTTCGAATCACCCTGGATCCACCGGGGCTGGACTCCGGCACTGTATGAAGTATTTTGAATGTTGGTCTGATTTTTTTCTTGAGACTTGTTTCTTTGTCAAAACCATTATCAAACTCCTAGGACTGGTTGGGACATCTACCACACCATTATCTCTTCACTGTTAGGGGTGGAGGAAGTACCCCTTAGGTGTCTGTGAGGGTACTAGGATAGCCCTGTAGAAAGGATGAAAAAAAAAAGAAAGCTTTGAAAGTCTTGGCAATGTCCCAGTGGCCTGAGAGATGAGGTTTTTAACAGGACAGCCCAAGTCTCATAGAACTGGGACTCTAAGTTAATCTCATCTCCCCCCTAACTGCAGTCCATGTATTCCTCCTCGGCAGGCACGGAAACAAACTGGTAACTCAGGAGAGCTTCCTTTCCTCATACCAAGCATAGTGGTAATGGATTGGCAGCAGCCATCCTGTCTCATCTCTTTGGTGGTTTCCCACCGTCTAGGACCTCTACAAATCCTCATTCATTGCTATGTCCTAAAGCAACCACCCCTGCCTATAAACACTGCACAATGAAAGCAGGTGTGAAGCAACACAGCCTTGGATCCCCACAGAATGTAGATCCAGTTCTCCTCAGTCCTGGCCCTGCCGTGTTGCTTGATGGGAAACCACAGTCAAATCACCTAACCATAGAATTTTAAGTCTCCTTATCCATGACAAAGAGGTAACGGTGATATCTTTGTCCTAGGGTTCTTCTGGAAAACAAATGATCTCTATTAGAAACATCCCTAGCCTAGCCAATCCCATCCCTAGCCTCACCAAAGTGTACTTTATATTTGATGACTGAACAACTATGTGTTCATTGTTCAGACCACATGAAAAACAAATCCAACAGTCTTTGGGCAAATCTACAGAGAAATAAGCCTGGCCAAGATTAAGAAAAACCATGGGCAATAAAAAAAAACGTATCAGTGTATGTCTATGTAATAGAATGGTGTATATCATATTTATCCCTTTGTTAGATACATTTATAAAAATAAAAATTACTGAAGGTGAAAAATGAGAAGAAATCAGCATTATTAGATACTAAAAGATGAGATGGTTTCTGATTGTTTCAAAACAAGTTTATATGTATAGAGTATCATTTCCTATTACATTCTATAATATATGTCTGCAATTGCTTCTTCAGGAAACGAAAGCATCATCAAATGTGACTGGAAAGAGACTTATGCCCTTTGCTCTCAAGGAAATTTGAAAAGCACATTATATTAAATAATTTGAGAAAAAAATTTTTAAAGGAACACGATTAATTTTATCAAGCATTTACCTCCAAGCATTGAAATGTCACAAGACTAATGTCTTGTACAAAGCACTCTATAAGATGTTGAACTAGTTAGAAACAGGATTTCTTATTCCATCTCTGACCAGACACTCTAAAACTTTCTGAATGTATAAAACCTATCCTCTTACTAAAAACTCACATGCATGGGGAGTAGATACTTGATTGTAATAGTAAAGATAATGGAGAAAAAGACACAAAGAACAAGATCAAACTAGGCTTTGTACAGGTCAGTGGTCAGGACTATGAGGAAAAGCCAACTTGTTAGAAGAGTCTAGTTTCTTTTTTTATAGTATACAAATATAGTCTGTCATTCTGCCTCAGAGTGTTTCATTTCTGGTAAAAATTTGTTTATACTTTGCACTCTTTCCACAGTTTCTAGAAGTGAGTTAGGAGGAGCCAAAGTCATCTGCTAGTTCTTATAGCTCTTATTCCATAACCCTTAGTGAAATTCACCATTGGAGATGTCTTCATGCTGAGCTATTACACTGCAATTTGACACTTTCGTTGAAAAAGAAAAACAAATTACATGACTGTGCTGTTTAGAAAGCAGTACTTCCAGACAAAATCTCCTTTGATGTCTTCTATTCCATAGTGATTGAAACATTTACAATATCCATTTTAAGCAAAAAGTTGTTGGCCATGGTTTGGCATCAATTACAACCGTGAACCCCATATATGTGTTTCTTGCATCATTACAGTTTTTGAGATTGAAAATGCTTTTGAAAACCTTAAGAAATTTAGTTGAACTTTTATCTTTCCCCTAGTATATTATCCCAAAGGAGAAGTTTTATTCTGCAACAGAAGGCAAATTTAGGTATTTTCTCTATTAAAAATCAGAGGAATTGGTTTATCTGTACATTATTCATTATTTTATTGATTTAGTCTTAGCAAATTGAGTTTCCAAGATAAAAGGTATAGATTTTTTATCCCCTCAGATATTATAGATTAATATGACATAGTTATATCAAAATAACTCCAGGGAAGCATATGGAGCATCATAATAGAGAGATGTACCATGTCCCAAAAACTGTGGTAGCATAAAGGTTGAAATAAGCAGTTCTTCTTAGTGCAGAAGGGGCTGAAGCATGGACTGTAAACTGGTGTTGATTGAAGACAGTCTTCATAGAGATTACTGAGATGGAGCTTAAGAGGTCAAAAGGTTTTTTGATGCTGTAAGATGTGAAAGGCAGAGAAATCACAGAATCATGTGTAATGCACAGACAGGATTTTCACAGTTATTAAAATATAAAAGGTGATATGATATAAAGTCTTAAATTTGTAAACTGAAAATAACTGATAAATTAAATGTATCTGTATGATTTAGATGCCACGTACATAGTTTCAGGATGACATATAGTCTTAAATCTTGGAAATGTAGATATTTTGTTGAATTGTCAACTTGATCCAGTACACAGAATCATTAACTAATCTGGAATATTGAAGAAATATGTAGTTAGATGAAAACATGATATAAGTTTTGATATTGTCATGTTTGAGGTACCTGTGTATATGCAGACGGACTATCTACTGGAGGAATTAAATACTTTAAATTAACTCTCAGAAAATAGATATTGTCTCTAGCCAGTGGAAATTTATTGTATGATGTAGGGAGCTCTAATCTGGTGCTCTCTGACAACCTAGAGGGGTGGGAGGGAGATTCAAGAGGCAGAGGACATACTTAAACCTATGGCTGATTCATGTTGCTATATGGCAGAAACCAACACAATATTGTAAAGCAACTGTCATCCAATTAAAAACAATTTTTTTTTAATTTAGAAGAGATAATATAATTTTAATGAACAATTTTATAACTATTTTAAGGTAGGTGACTTAATAGATTCTAGGAATATATTTTATGAACAGAGGTGATATGTTGTTCTCTCTTTGAGTTGGCAATTTATTGAGTGCAGAGAAAGATGCTTCCATGTGCATTGCACACCATGCTCTTCAAGGCTATTCAATTCTTATCTTTCCTTTCTTTAGATCTGTTTTACAAATACTCTGTAAGTTGTAGGCATCTGATAGCAGTGAAAAATAATTAGTGCCAATAGATATTGTAAAATTCTTTCCAATTCAGTCCGTTTAATTGACTTCCATCAGGCACCATGTAAACACCCTTCACTGCTTCCATATCCATACTCATTTTGAAATTTCTAAACAGTAAACGTGTTATTTGGAGTCTCCATTAACTTTACATCATCTTAACAATTCATTACATAAAATCCTAAACATATTTATTTTTTACACTCATAGGACACTTTCTTTTGAAAACTATCTTTTCACACAGAGAGTATATACACTGAATATACACTGACAATAATACATCCTTTGAAATGAACCACAATTCTAATTTGTTAGTAAACCACAAGGACACAAGCCTTTGTCCTCCTCAGGAGATAGTACAAAGATGACAATAAGAAAGTTTGGTGGCAGCTAGCCAGATGAATTATGAGAGGGTTCAAAGAGAAAGAACAGAAAGTTTAAAGACTTAGATGCAAATAAAGAAGGTGCTGAATTAAAGGAATGGACTCTAAATTGGATGTAAGAAAGAAAAGAGAGTTTCAAAAAAAAACAGTCAAAAGCAGACACTCCAGCTCTTTCAAGATACATACTTGCTCTTAAAGGAAATAAAATGACATTCAAAATGGAATGTAATGATGAATTTTATCTTTTTTCCCCCACTCTAGATGCTGATAGGGAAAAAAAAAATAATGGTGACAGGTGAATACATGGAAACTGATTAGAAGTAAGTAGAAAGGAAAGGGCTTCCCTGGTGGCTCAAAGGTAAGGAATCCACCTGTAATGAAGAAAACAGAAGAGACGTGGGTTCGATCCATGGATGGGGAAGATTGCCTTGGGGAGGGCATGGCAAGCCACTCCAGTATTCTTGTCTGGTGAATCCCACTGACAGAGAAACCTGACAGGTTACAGTCCATGGAGTCACAAAGAGTTGGACATGACTGAAGTGAGCATGCACGCATGCAGAAAAGAAATACTACATAGATATTTATAATAACAGCATCTTGGACATATAGTTAATATATATTTATTAATTGAATGAATATAACATAAAGAATTCAAAATATCCTAGAACTCTGAATTATGCAATTTAATGACAGGCAGTGTTATCTACTGAGATAGAGTTTATGGTATAAGAAAGTCTTAAATATATTTAATGGTGACAATATATAATAGTGAATATAAAATAAAGAGAAAAGTTAAAAATAAAGACTGAAGAAGGAATAATCTATAATGTTCATCTGAAGAAAACAGAATATATGATACAAAGTTCAGGATGAAGAGACTACATCCCTTTTCCACTGTGAAAGCAGGGAGAGAGTGTATGGTACAAATTTAACTAAGCTGGTACATTTAAGATGTGAAGGTGTTACTATATAATTGCTTCTATTTCATCTGACAAACGGAAGACAAAGTTATATCCTGAGAGAGAGGAAGGAGATGGTAGAGTTAGCACAGTTTGACACAACTACAGAAAATCAAAACAGACATGGTGAAATTTTTGATAGAGAATCATCAAGAGAAATGTGGAATAACAGTAGACATTCATTGCTGAGATCTAGTTGTGGATGGTGATCATTATGGAACCTCTGCTGAAAAGTTAAAGCAATTGTTTTTAGTACTGTCAAGCTGCCTGTGTGTAATCACAAAACAAGTACATATGACTTGGGAGTTTCAGCATGGAGACATCACACAAAGAACATCAAGGAAGTGAGGTTAGAAAATTAGGAAGAAAAGAGTCGAAATGATTCATCATGGTCTAAACTTCACAAAGAAATAAGGGAAATGAGAAGTTCTGTTCAATAAGGCCAAAGTAGAAAGTGGAAGAAAGCGAAAGTGAAATTGCTCAGTTGTGTCTAACTCTTTGCGACCCCATGGACTGCAGCCTGCCAGGCTTCTCCGTTCATGGAATTTTCCAGGCAAGGATACTGGAGTGGTGAGCCATTTCCTTCTCCAGGGGAAGTTCTCAAGCCAGGGATTGAACCCGGGTCTCCTGTACTGCAGGCAGACTCTTTACCATCTAAGCCTCCAGGGATGCCCTTCCAAAAACGGAAAGTAGGAGAAAGTAGGGAGATAAATATATTGATGGGGCTGATGAAGTCAAAGAACAGGTGAAATGAGAGACACTGAGCAGGCAGGCTGGTCACAGAAAGGACTTATGGATTAGTGAAATACAGATAGAGGAGTTTCTGATGGAAAGAGGAGTTTTTTTCTCATTTCAGTCCCCACTCCCATTCTACAATTCACCAGCTCCAGGACATCAAGCTGATTGCTTCATACCTCTGACGCCTCTTCCCCCCTCCACCATTAAAATGGCATTGTCAATCAGTTCAGCTGCTCAGTCAAGTCCGACTCTTTGTGACCCCATGGACTGCAGAACACCAGGCCTCCCTGTATATCACCAACTCCTCGAGTTTACTCAAACTCATGTCCATTGAGTTAGTGATGCCATCTCAACCACCTCATCCTCTGTTGTCCCCTTCTCCTCCTGCCTTCAATCTTTCCTGGCATCAGGATTTTTTCCAATCAGTCAGTTCTTCGCATGAGGTGGGCAAAGTATTGGAGTTTCAGCTTCAGTCTTTTCAATGAATATTCAGGACTGATTTCCTTTAGGATGGACTGAAAGGATCTCCTTGCAGTCCAAGGGACTCTCAAGAGTATTCTCCAACACCACAGTTCAAAAGCATCAATTCTTTGGCACTCAACTTTCTTTACAGTTGACCTCTCACATCCATACAAGACTACTGGAAAAACCATGGCTTTGATTAGATGGACCTTTGTTGGCAAAGTAATGTCTCTGCTTTTTAATACGCTGCCTACGTTGATCATAACTTTTCTTCCAAGGAGTAAGCATCTTTTAATTTCATGGCTGCAGTTATCATCTGCAGTGATTTTGGAGCCCAAGACAATAAAGTCTGTCACTGTTTCCACTGTTTCCCCATTTATTTCGCATGAAGTGATGGGACCAGATGCCACGATCCTAGTTTTCTGAATGTTGCATTTTAAGTCAACTTGTTCACTCTCCTCTTTCACTTTCATCAAGAGACTCTTTAGTTCTTCTTTGCTTTAACCCATAAAGGTGGTCTCATCTGCATATCTGAGGTTATTGATATTTCTTCTGGAAATCTTGATTCCAGCTTGTGCTTCTTCCAGCCCAACATTTCTCATGATGTACTCTGTATATAAGTTAAATAAGCAGGGTGACAATTTACAGCCTTGACATACTCCTTTCCATATTTGGAACCAGTTTGTTGTTCCATGTCTAGTTCTAACTGTTGATTCCTGACCTGCATACAGATTTATCAGGAGGCAGATCAAGTGGTCTGGTATTCCTATCTCTTTAAGAATTTTCCACAGTTTGTTGTAATAAAATGGCATAAGTCAGTATTTTTCAAATTTTAGTTTTATAAGAATCATTTGGATAGTACAGAATCCAGAGACTGATTTTTTTTTAATCTGAGTTTGGGCCTCAGAGTATACAGTTTCCAAAGAAAGTAAGGTCACAATTTTATCAGTACTGCTATGGACTGGGCTATCTCACAGACAGCATAAACTAAAGAGATAATGTATAAAAATGTTACTTGTTATACAGCATGTAATCAAGTATCAGTTACTTTGCTCTTCTCAATGAATATTTACTTGTTGCTATTATAGGAAAGGTGAAGTATCAAAATCTAAAGAACTGTAATAAGTGTATTAGTGGAAGGAACCCTAACTACCCAAGTAAACTGCATCTGAGTCATTTTCAAGGTTTTACTTTTGACATTCCCAATCTCTCTTAGTCAAGTGATGAGAGTGCACAGACTGAAACAATACTGTAAAAGGAGACTTCACAAATATTTCTGAAGCATTTTGGTCTAAGCATTGACTTAGTGTATCACTGAGATAAAATGGTTTTCAAAATTATTCTTTTATTCCCTAACCATTTATCTTATATTCTTTTGCCAAATACCTCTTCACTCTGATAATTCTTATTCCTATATAATATGTCACCAATAGCTACATAATTCTTTTTCTGCTATTGTGCACCCCCCACAGATCCAACTCAATTTGTTTATAGTTCATGAATAATTACAACAAATACAAACTAAGCTTTAACGAAGCAATAAAAAGAAGCTGATTAGCCCTAGATTTCATTGAGCTAAGAGTATTGATTCTATGTTGTTTCCTTCCAAGAAGACGTGGGTGATGGTAAAAAAAATAGATGCAAGTAATAAAACTGCTAACATAGTATGCTTATAAAGAATGCTATGGAAATAATGGAGAACAATACATACTATTATTATATGTGTGTGTGTGTGTATAGTCACTTAAATTCAGTATTCACTTTAGCTCAGATTAGGTACAGAAAACTATAACGATTTCATATAATTCTCATTACATAATAAAAGGGAAAAAATCAATGCCTCAGGATAATTTGTATTATTTCCTAGAAATGACTTTTAAAAGGAATTTATGGCTTCAGACCTTATTCAGTAGATACTGAACAAAACAACAGATAATGAAGTTTAAAGTACTTTTGCAGTTGAATTCAGGTCATATAAAGTGAATGTGGAATTTAACCCGGGCTCAATGTTCCCAGAGATTACTGATGCTTAAACACTTCTGCCCCCATCCAACACACACAGTTCTGCATTCCAGAATGAGCTATTTTCAGAAGACACACCCTTCTCTATAGGACTCACTGTCCATTCTTGTTCACAGCTCCTGTAAATTCAAATTTGCCTTCTATATCTGCCTCCACAGAACCCCAAACCCATTTCCTTTTCTTTGAGACGTTCCCTGTTAATGATCATCTTTCTATACAATAATCTGAATAAAACAATCTCCTTAATCATGTAGGCCATATGGCCAGTCACATATCTTCATGCTGTACAGGAACTGAGAATAAAATATTAAAGAATTTTTTCCCTTCAGGGTCTCTATCTTGCTCACTTGGCTAACTTCTTTTCTCTATTAAAAAAAAAAAAAGTTTAGAAAACAGGTCAGACATCTAATTCCCATTACTTTAGAAAAAGTTTAATTTTTACACATCTATTTTGTGAGCCTTGAGGCCTTAAGCATTCCCAAGGCCTTATGTATCTATCTGTACATACTTACTATTCTAAGAAAATAGCAAGTAATTTTTGAAAAGGTGAAGGAATAATGAGGTCAAATTTAAGAAAGAATAAAGAAAAAAAAAAAAGAAGAGCTTCAGGTTTTTGTTCTCTCCAGGTGTTTGGTCTTAAACTGCTAATCTTCACAAAATTTTCCATCTATGAGCCTAGCATTTTATGGTGGTCATCTCCACCAAAATGAGTTCATCATGACACTCCCATTTGCATATTCTGGTTTACTGCTTGTACTGCCTGTACTTTTCTGGTGAAAATGAATTATGAACAAAGAGTTCTGCTCTCAACATTTATAATTAGGGTGTTAGCACTTCCTGGGCTTAGGTTTACTTTTGAATTCTCTTTTTTACTTCATTGTCCAACTTACATATTTTACACACTTCATCCTTCAGAAACATCACAGATTTTCCCTTCACTGTTTTCCTTTCCATTTGAAACTAAAATGAGCTATTTCAGAAAACAGATATGCACATGAGAAATGCTTTTGCCTTCCAGTCTTAGCTGGACTTCTGCTCAGGTGCCTTAACCAAGACCTCTGTAGAGTCAGTCCCAAACAGGTCCCATGTTTTCTCCTCATTCAGCCTCCAATCTTACTACCAAATATTTGAGTCTCATTCTCAAAATTTTACACAGCAACTATCTAAGCTAAGGAATGTGACACCACTGTACAATATGGAACATTTCACTTGTTTACTGATGTAGAAATTAATCTGCCACCAACACATAAAACTTCAACTGGTATAAGAGTCAGGATTTGCTTTTTACTTCTTATATTTAATATAAACCATTACTATACATTCTTATTTTCATAATTTGTTGCATGACAGCAGGTTTACTTCTTACAAAGCTTGGTGACTTGTATTTGCTGAACTAAAATGAAGCATAACCACTGTTTCATCCTAACACAATCATCCACCATAGTAACTAGAGCTATTGCAGGTGATCCATGAACAGCTTTGAAAGAACAAATAAATCAGGCATTATATCATCTCTGCAAATGTTATTTTTATTCACATTACAACTAGACCTCAAGAATGGCATTTTCGTACTGTTTAGTTATACTGCAAATAACATAGGAAAAAAAAAAAGAGGTGTATAAAAGGAGATGGAAGTTTTAGCAAAATATTCCAAAATCAAGCATTTATAACATTGCATGTAAGTATCATAATGACAATTACTATATATTTAATATAAACATTTCATAAAGATGCTGAAAGAAATGTGAAAATATTTTAACCACTCTAACCGCAGGCACTTTTATTGGCCACTTCACCATCAACATATGCTCATTTTCAGTCTAATATTTTACTTGCCAAATTGATAATCAAGTTGAAATTATTCTTGGGTAAAATATACCATCACCTTACAAATATTCAATTAAATTTGTGTTAGTCATAGTTTTGATGTGCACAGTGATGCAAGAGGGAGCACTTGAAACATTAGATAGTTGCCAGTTATAAGTATTCCTTTCAAACTATAAATTTTTAGCTAAAGTAAAATGAAATGCTTTTGCTGAGAACTTATTGTTCAAGTTGTTTATAGCCAATAAATCTCCTTAGAAAGTATTATTTATGTTGCTAAAGAGTTGAATGAAAGAAAAAGATATGTAATTAGTATAATGACCTGGGGTAAAGATTATTATGAATAGAAATCTGTAATTAGGGAAACCCAACTATTGATGGGCTTATTTGTAACCTTAATTTTAAAACTCTAGAATTAAAAAAAAAAAGAGCAAAAAAGGGCTATCAAGTAAGAGAACAGTACCTAAAGATATAAACATTCCCCTTTATTTAAATTAGGTAAACTGTAATTTAAAAACAATTATCCCCATATATACCTTGGTTTAGATTTTACATAGCTTATTTTTTGACTACAGAAAAATAAGTAAAAATGAGTATCCTCAAGACATTTTGGAAAGCAATCATGAGCTATTTATTGAATCTACTATCTTACAGTGATAGAAGGATATTCCCTCCGGCAGATTGTTCACTGTTCCCACAAAAAGAAAAGGAGTAATTTCTAAGGATCTCACAATATTGTTTTTGATAATATAAACAGAAAAAGATCCCAGTACCCACCCAGGGGAGGTGGTTACATAATTTATACACTACCTATGCTATAAAATACTGTGAAGCATTTCAAATGAATAGAGTAGATATATATGTACTAAAATGCAAACAGAAACATGATATACTTTAAAAAGACATGAATCTTATATTCAATATCTGTAAGAAAAAAAAATAGTGTGTGTGTGTATATGGTAGAGTGAGTACAAATCTCTACTTCAAACTCCTGCTTCAAAAATATAACTTTAAAAAATCTTTTCTGTAATTCACTTTAATCTTTACATTGTCAGTAGGTAAAACTTTAATCTCAATCAATTTGAGAGTACATCAATCTGTTTAGCCTACCACTCTCCCTCACAGTTTCCATATAACTCTGGGATCTTCCATAGTGCGAAGGCACCCTTATTCCTTGGCAGGTGTCCATGCTGGAAGTATACTAGGATTTATTCATCATTTATCTGATCTTCTGCTGTCACTACACATGGCTAGAATTTATGGTTCCCTTGACTGTGAGAGCAAAGCTCTTACAAATAAACAACTTTTGAGTAAGGAAGTTCAGGAATGCTTATGCTGCAAAATTATCTGTGTCGGACATAGCCAGGTAGTGACTCTCCTTACAAGATTAAAAAACAAAGCCGAAGTTGAGGTGGGGAAAACAAATTACTCTTTCCTCCTTCAGTTTAGTATGAGCCAAAATTAGTTCAAGCTAAGGTGGGGACAGGGTAGAAATACAGACACATTCTAACTAAATTTGTTACTAAAAAATTCTTTGTAAAGGATACACCCTTTTAATAAAAGGCAGATTTTTTTTTTTTTTCATTTAGAGCTCAAGAGAGAATGTGGCAAAGAAATTCTTTCAAACCACTTGACAAATTTAAATGGAATCTGGAAAGTCCCACACAAAAAATCTAATAATGAGCTAAGAAGCTGATCATAAATTATGGCTGTCACAGATTTTAGATTAGAAAACATGCCAAACAGAATAAATAAGAGGAAAACCAAATAGTCCCATATCTACTAAAATACAAATATATAATTAAAATATTTATAAATGATCAAATCCCAGATGTCTTCTCTGCCAAATTCCACATATATATAAAATCAAAGTTTTTATACATATCCACACACGACTATACATTTGTTTCTTGCTTGATTTTATGAGGTCAGAAAATTCTCAATTTCAAAATCTTACTAGGATATCAAAAGGACAACAATCAGAGGCAATGGCAACCTCTCTCATAATCATAGTTGAAAATCCTAACCAGTGTATTATCAGATTGAATCTATCTATGTATAAAAAGAATAATATATGCATCATGACCAACTGCAGTTACAACCAAAAGAATACATGAGCAAAAGTCACTTAATTCACCATAGAAACAGAAAAATGGGAAAAGACTAATTTATTTCAATAAATATGGAAAACTAATTTGATAAAATTTAATATTCATTAATGATAAAAATCTGCCATTGGCAACAACAAAGGGATTACACTAATAAGACAGAGAAGACAAATTCTGGATGATCTCTCTCATAGGTAGAATCTAATAAATAAATAAACCATATTCATGGATTCATAGAAAAGATTGGTGGTTGCCAGAAGCAAAGGAGGTGGAAGAAATGTGTGAACTGTTTTTATTGTTCTCTTTACTAGTTTAAATAAATTGAAAAAAAAAAAAAGTGCTCATTGGTTCAAAGAGGATTAATAAGGTTTATGAGACATGGGGTCTCTATATATAAGGTAACAAAAATGAAAAGCTGCTAGCAAACTACACTAAAACTATGTTATTTTTTGTAAAGAGGTATATGCTTATCAGGGGTCAGAAAGCTTGCAGCCATTTTAGAATTCTAACATTAATAAAATTTAGAATTATCATTGGTATATATAAAAATTGTCAGCATTCAGTATAATCAATGGTGAAATATTTTTTTCCTTAAGATTGAGAAGGAAACATGAATGTCCATTCTCACAACTTCTATTTAAATATCCAACTGCTGTTCAACTCAATAAAGCAAGAATAAGAAATGGAAATCACGAAGATTAAAGAGGAAAATTTAAATGTCAGTTTTACAATCAAGATTGTATACATAAAAATTTTTAAATAATATCCCCTCAAAACTGTTAGAATAAATTCCTGAAGTGTGCTAAAATAAATACCAATATACAAAATTCAAATGTAGTTCAATATACCATTAGAAAATATTTAAAAATGAAATTAATAAACAAAATCATTTATCATAACTTCAAAAAACTTCAATACCTAAAAATAAACTTAATACTGTTCAAACATTCACCTAAAAAAAAAAAAAACTACTACAAAATAGTGAAAATAAATGAAGCCTATATGTTTTCACTACCCATGTTCATAGATTGGAATGCTCAATATTTATAATGTCAGTTTTCCCAAAATTACTCTATAGATATAATGCATCCTCAAACAAAATTTCAGAATTTTGTTTTGGATTCCAAAGTTCATATGGAAATCCAAACAACCAAAGACATCTGAAAAGCTGCAGTATTAGCAATTAATGCAATGTGATATTGGCACTTGACAAAAAGAATATGTAAATACCCTTAAGACATGAAAAAGGTGCCCAAACTCATTAGTCATCAGGAAAATTCAATTTCAATCCTAGTGATAGACCACATCAACAGAAATCAGCAAAATTACAAAGACTAACAGACAATAAATTACAGAAATAGTGGTACTATTTATACTGAATTGATGGGCTGTATATTTGTATATCCATTATGAAAAACTATTTAGCAGTATTTATGATTTGTACGTTAATGATTTGTACATTCTAAAGCCAGCTGTTTTACTCCCTGGCATGTATAAATCATGCATGTAAAAATGTGGACAAAATTATATGTGTGTGTGTGATGTGTTAGTTGCTCAGTTGTGTCCAACTCTTGTGACTCCACGGACTGTAGCCCAGCAGGCTCCTCTGAGCATGGAATTCTCCGGGCAAGAATACTGGAGTGCATTCGTATTCCCTTCTCCAATATAAATAGAAGCATTACTTTCATAGTCCCAAACTGCAGTAATGTGATTGAATTTCAAAATATCAAATGGTATATAAATTTCAAAAATGGGACAGCTTGTACTTTTCCCAGTTCTGCAAAATCATTGATCTTACATCATCCCTCCATGTTTGGTGATTATATCATCCTGGTAGAGTGTCTTCTCCAAACTTGTGTCATGACCTTCTATTCTCAGCATAAGGAAAATGATTCATTCCTTTTCTAATTGAAGATTTTTCTTGTGGTTAACTTTCCCTTGTCTATTCTCTGGTGTACCATCACTATTTCATAAAGCGACCTTATGGTATTTCAGGAGCTACAAACAACTGGTCTCCAGGTATACAACTTTAAACCTGTTTTGAATTATATATTTTTTGTGATATTTACAAACACATGCTTCTGAAATCTTCTAAACAGATGGAAAACCCAGCTAAAGGCAGATTCAATCCCATGTGGCAACTGCCAGCCATGAACTGAATGAACAGAAGCTACCTAGTAGGGTACACCCACCCTAGTTAGCATAATCTCTCCCTGACATAATGATTGCATAAGCATTTATCCTAGCCACAGCTCATCTGGTTTTTCTCAGTCACAATGGGGATTTTAACTAATTGCTTGCTTGTTTCCCTTCAGTCCTGTTGGGTTCTTTGCGACCCTATTGGATAGTAGCCTGCCAGGCTCCTCTGTCCATGCGATCCTCCAGGCAAGAATACTGGAGTGGGTTGCCATTTCCTATTCCAGGGGATCTTCCTCACTCAGGGGTCAAACCCACATCTCTGGTGTCTTCTGCACAGGCAAGCAGGTTATTTACCACTAGCGCCACCTGGGAACTTCTCTTAAATTTCCTAAAGGGCTACCAAGCAGCTCTTGCTATTTCCAAATTTAGAAATTACTCTTGCCTCTGAGACTAACTCTTTATAAAGGCAAGAAACGGTTAGTCTTTGAACTATTAAAACCTGCTTGCAGTTTATTCTGCAGTTTATTCTTCCAGTGGGGCTGAAGATGAGTCATCTCTCATAGGTTGATTTTCCAGAATTCTCTTATATGAGAGCAATTTGACAGCAACTAAGGTGTCCATGACTTCTTTTAAACCTGTTTCCCTTCACTGAAATCTGTTATTAAGGATATGTGCTACACAGAATTTTAGCAAGTTACCCTTTCGTGTTCCACCTGAAATCACATAGAGTAGTTCTCTATTATGACATATTGTGGGCTTCCCTGATAGCTCCGTTGGTAAACAATCCGCCTGCAATGCAGGAAACACCAGTTCAATTCCTGGGTCAGGAAGATCCACTGGAGAAGATATAGGCTACCCATTCCAGTATTCCTGTGCTTCCCCTGTGGCTCAGCTGGAAAAGAATCCGCCCACAATGTGGGAGACCTGGATTCGATCCCTGGGTTGGGAAAATCCCCTGGAGAAGGAAAGGCTACCCACTCCAGTATTCTGGCCTGGAGAATTCCAGGGACTGTATATTCTATGGGGTCACAGATTCGAACACGACTGAAAGACTTTCATTTTCACTTCCATTGTAGCATAACAAATCATCAAATCTCAGCAACTGTGACATGTGTAATCTTACAATTTCCGCACATAAGTCGGCCAGGCCAGACTCACCTGTATCCTCTGCTCTGGGTCTCAGGAGGCAGTCATCAAGGTGTCCTCCTGACGGCGGCTCCAGGGTTAGAAGAGGCGGCTCCCAGATTCATGGAGGTGGTTGGCCCCAACTTCCTGCTGACGGCTGACAGGAGGCACCTCAGGCCCCTAGTGACCCCTCAGCTCCTGGAGACCACCAGCATCTCCCGAAGGCAGCCCACGGTTCCTGGTAGCAGTCCGGTACCAGGAGGCCTCCGAGGCACATGTTAGTACTGAGCAGCGTCCATCACTTTGCTAGACCCCACAGTTGAGAAGCCAGCTAGGCAGCCACTACGCAGTGAGACTGGAGGTCTCAGTACAGAGGCCTGAAAGTTTCCTTCCGCCCAACCACCACGTCCATTTCCTGGACCTGAGCCTTGAAGAGCAGCAGGCCAGCGAGGGCCCGCAGGGGATGCTCTTCCAGGGCGTGGCCTGCTGGTTATCCTTCAGACTTGGTCGCCACGGCCTCGGGCACCACGGCCTCAGCTGGACTCGTCTTGGACTTCAGGTCGGCTCCCAGGTGGAGCAGAGACACTCCTGGGGCCCAGACCCGAGCCTGCTGGGAAGCGCCCTGTGCGGACACACCAGGCCACACATGGAGACCCCGTGGCGCCAGAGGACACCCTGCAGCCCTCAGAGCTCACTGCCCTCCTGCCTCCCTTGCGCGCCGCGCCCCAGATAAAGACCCCGCTCCTGACCGGAACTTCCGGCCACTGCCACCGCCTCTGCGCTTGGGTCCAAGGTTCTCGTGCGGAGGTAGGAAACCTGTTTGCGTTTCTTAAAGCCTTGAGAATTGCATTAAAAAACCTTGCAGACATTAAAAGGATGAGTAAGCTTACAAGTGTAAAGGCAAACCTTTTTCCAACTCAAATCAAGTAACACTGAAGATCAAATTTCTTAGCAAATTTCAAGTGTGCACGACAGGATTATTAACTATAGTTAATATGTTTCTTGATCTATTTCTTTTTAACCTTAAAACTAGTTACATTGACTTCCCACGATATTGAAAAAAAAAACTTAATGAATGATATTTGGTGTAAACTCGAGATTTCTTGACCTATCTCTTTTTTCAATTAAAACCAATGATCCCAGTTTAGGGAATAAAAATATGACCTTCTAAATAAAGAGGTACATTATTTTCCACATATAACATGCCAACATTAGTTTGTTTAAATAGTAATACATGGAATAACTGGAAATAATGATTGACTTAGATGCCATTTTAAAAGAAAATATCTCTACTTGTGTTTCACACAGATGAATAAATGTAAATATATAATTTGTAATCAATAGAGTAGGTGGAAGCAAATAAGGAAAAGCTGAATCTATTCACTGAAAAATAAAGAATTATATAATGTACTAATCTGGATATATGCATAGAAATTCAGGAAGCTTCAAAGCAGTAATTTGGGGCGATACATGTTTGTCATCAACTTTTTATAAATAACCAAGAATCTATAATGATAAATAATATATAGGAACTACAAGTGTAAATGCCTTCAAGAAACACTATGAAACAGTCTTTTAGATTCTGCTTAGGAAATCATTCAAAGTATTTGTGAGTTTGGAGGTGGTGGAATTGTCAGCTAATCTATCAAAGCTGCAAAGCTACTCAGATAGTTCATTTTAATACTACTTTGAACTTAGTGCCTAATTTATTCAAATCTGTTCTTTCCTTCCTCCCTCTCTGTCCCTGTTGAAGTGAATAGACTATCATATAGTGGACAATAATGTAGCCTCTAACTTAGCAAGTCCGAGTGTTCACTTTATATTGCATGATGGTTTGGTAATTAAAGAGATAGTACATGTATTAAGTTATATAACAATGCCCAGTACATAAAAAGTGCCCAATATATTTTGACTATTTTTATCAAGGAAAAAAAATACACACATGCTTATATGAATGTATGTGCATTATACATATAGGTATTTTCACTTTCATGCATTGGAGAAGGAAATGGCAACCCACTCCAGTGTTCTTGCCTGGAGAATCCCAGGGACAAGGGAGCCTGGTGGGCTGCCGTCTATGGGGTTGCACAGAGTCGGACACGACTGAAGTGACTTAGCAGCAGCAGCAGCATACACTTGTATATGCTATCATATGTAATATGCAAAAATATGATATGTACACATACCTATTTTTCCACATTAAATTAATAAAAATATAGGCCAATATATTTTTGTACATTAGCCTATAATATATATATATAACTTACATATAACTTGTTATATAAGTATGTAAGTGTATAACTTATACTCTAGCATTTCACAGTAACTGAGCCACAAAATACTGAATTAAGTGTTTAACTGACAAGACTTGACAGCTTCCAAAAGTCAAAGTGAAAGAGGAAAGTAGCATTGGTGGAAACCACATTGTGGGCTACTTAATACACTTTGACTGTTAGGTAAGGAATTTGTAAAGTGCCAAAGATGAGTAATTATCTGATGCTCCCTATCCAACCAGTTTTATAACTTACTTTAGTATTAGGTCTTAGCTTAGTATCCTTCCATTATTGAGGCTATGACATTTTATTGTAAACTTTCCAAACAGTTTTATTCCTTCTAATGCAATTCTGCAGATTTTATCTGTGTACTGTCAATTATGTCATAAGCATAAACAGTGACGTGAAAATAGCATTTTTACTTAAATATACTACATTTGCAAATTTGAGTATCTTAAATTTATCATTTATATAAAAAAACTACTCCAATACATTACAGCAATAATATAATGTGCTGTTAATATGACCTATATCACCAAGATAAGACTAATTACTCCACAGTAAAATGCAATATGTCACCAAATGGTGCCAAAGATACAGAGAAACAATTTCACATACTTTGGTGGTAAGAATGTAAAATGGCACAACCACTCTGAAAAATATTTTGGCAGTTTGTAAGAAAATGACAAAAACTAAAAATGTTATTTATATATGACTCAGCAACCTCACTACTAGCCTTTTATCCCAGAGAAAATCAAACTTATGTTGATACAATAACATGCATGTTATACTTTATTTGTAATAGCCCCAAACTAAAAACAACCCAAATGGCCTTCTGTAGATTAATGGTTAAACAAACCGGGGTGCATCCATATCATGAAGCACTATTTGACAATAAACAGGAACTAGCTACTTCTACTCAGACCAATTTAGAGTAATCTCAAAGGAGTTATGCTGGAAGAAAAAAGCCTTACTCACACACTCACACAAATATATATATAAATATATGCATTGTGTACTTGCATTTATTTGACATTCTTTAAATGACAAAATTATAGGGATAGGCTGGAAGGAGATGTTAATGAAGGCATAAACTATGAAAAGGTAGCAAGAGAGATGTGGTGGTGAAAAAACAGTTCTATATCTTAAGTGTAGACACATGCAGAGACATACACATGTATACAAGTGCAGGTAAAACTAGTGAAATCTGAAAAAGTTCTGTGGATTGTACCGATATCTTTTCCTGGTTTTGACTGTGTCAAGATAAGCAAATTCAGATACCGATGGTGAGGGCATGTTCTACTGTGCAGCAAGAAAAGAATACAGCATGAATTCAAATTTTATTCTTATCATAAATAACTGGGTACTTTAAGGGAAGATGAGAAGTTATGGAAGAAGATGAGCAGAGGCTTAGTAGAGTTAGGAAACTGAAAAAATGCAAAAATCTGGAAGTGGGTGGATCAGTTCAATTCAGTCGCTCAGTTGTGTCTGACTCTTTGCAACTCCATTAACCGCAGCATGCCAGGCCTCCCTGTCCATCACCAACTCCCAGAGTCCACCCAAACCCATGTCCATTGAGTCAGTAATGCCATCCAACCATCTCAACCTCTGTCGTCCCCTTCTCCTCCTGCCCTCAATCTTTCCCAGCATCAGGGTCTTTGCAGATGAGTCAGCTCTTCACATCAGGTGGCCAAAGTATTGGAGCTTCAGCTTCAACATCAGTCCCTCCAAAGAATACCCAGGACTGATCTCCCTTAGGATGGACTGGTTGGATCTCCTTGCAGTCCAAGGGACTCTCAAGAGTCTTCTCCAACACCACAGTTCAAAAGCATCAATTCTTTGGTGCTCAGCTTTGTTTATAGTCCAACTCTCACATCTGTACATGACCATTGGAAAAACCATAGCCTTGACTAGATGGACCTTTGTTGGCAAAGTAATGTCTCTGCTTTTGAATATGCTGTCTAGGTTGGTCATAACGTTTCTTCCAAGGAGTAAGCGTCTTTTAATTTCATGGCTGCAGTCACCATCTGCAGTGATTTTGGAGCCCTCCAAAATAAAGTCTGACACTGTTTCCCCATCTATTTCCCATGAAGTTATGGGACCAGGTGGCATGATCTTAGTTTTCTGAATGTTGAGTTTTAAGCCAAATTTTTCACTCTCCTCTTTCACTTTCATCAAGAGGCTCTTTAGTTCCTCTTCACTTTCTGCCATAAGGGTGGTGTCTTCTGCATATCTGAGGTTATTGATATTTCTCCCAGCAGTCTTGATTCCAGCTTGTGCTTCCTCCAGCCCAGCATGTCTCATGATGTACTCTGCATGTAAGTTAAATAAGGAGGGTGACAAAATACAGCCTTGACGTACTCCTTTTCCTATTTGGAACCAGTCTGTTATTCCATGTCCAGTTCTAACTGTTGCTTCCTGACCTGCATACAGGTTTCTCAAGAGGCAGGTCAGCTGGTCTGATATTCCCATCTCTTTCAGAATTTTCCACAGTTTATTGTGATCCACATAGTCAAAGGCTTTGGTATAGTCAGTAAAGCAGAAATAGATGTTTTTCTGGAACTCTCTTGGTTTTTTGATGATCCAGTGGATGTTGGCAATTTGATCTCTGGTTCCTCTGCCTTTTCTAAAGCCAACTTGAACATCTAGAAGTTCATGGTTCACCTATTGCTGAAGCCTGGCTTGGAGAAGTGGGTGGTTAGTTTCTGTGAAACCCATCTGTGTTTGCTGACTGGCCCTTTTCAAATTTAGGTTTCTATCCTGCCACAGAGACTGGGAGACAGGGGCCCCATCTTCAACTGTTGACTGGAGGAAACAGTAATTTCTTTTGAAAACCTTGAGTTTTCTCAGGCAGGTACTTTATTAAGAGAAGCTCTGGTCATTCTAGCAATGAAGCCTTTCCCTGTTAGAATCTAGTGTTTGTTTAAGTCTTTATGGGTCAAGGTTGAGGCCTAGGAAAAGAAGGCTCAGAGGAGCCTGGCTAGAGTTTGGTCAATGAGAGAACTTTGTCAACTGTAGTTACATAAGATGTCACCATTAGGAAAAACTGAGTTACTAGTACACCATCTCTTTACTATCTTTAAAACTTCCTGTGAATCTATAATTATTTCAAATAAAAAGATTATAATATACACAATATTATAATATATATATATAACATATATAACATAATATAATATACATAATATTATAATATACATATAATAAACATGATCATAATTTGTGGCTGATAAACTAAGGTGTTTAGAATTTGCCATAATCATTAGAGCAGTAAAAAGGAGAGAGAATTTTGTAATCTACCAATATCCATTAAGGATTCATAAAAAGTCTTTTTCTTACCAGTATATTCTTAACATTAGGCAGTGTACCTTCCACATTTTAGGTGCTTAGTTAGTTTTGTATAGTAAAAGAACATATGGATGATCAACTTATCAGTGTTTATTAGGATTATCCAATTCTCTTTATTTAACAAGGCTTTATATTCACCAGAAATTTTGTATTTAGTATTTAGACAGTTTCTGTCTTGTATCTTGAGAGAGTATACTCTTTACAATATAGTATAGGAAAATAATGTTCCACCCTGAATTTTCTGTTTTTTAAACATATATATTGAGTTGTTTTGGAGAAGGCAATGGCACCCCACTCCAGTACTCTTGCCTGGAAAATACCATGGATGGAGGAGCCTGGTGGGCTGCAGTCCATGGGGTCGCTAAGAGTCAGACACTGAGCAACTTCACTTTCACTTTTCACTTTCATGCATTGGAGAAGGAAATGGCAACCCTCTCCAGTATTCTTGCCTGGAGAATCCCAGGGACTGGGGAGCCTAGCGGGCTGCCATCTATGAGGTCGCAGAGTTGGACACAACTGAAGCGACTTAGCAGCAGCAGCAGCATTGAATTGTTTTTCACTGTAAATCTGTAAATTGGTATTAGGTGTCATTCAGTGGTCATCTTTGAGTTACGGTACAGGAGATCCATTTTCTGGATTAAATTCCTACATTAATGGAACCAGTATTCCAGACAAGAAAACTAAAAGCCATGTCCTAGGCTATTAATAGTGATCTAGGATCCTGTGAAAACATACAAGAAGCTCCTCCTATTTTTTATATATTATCTATTATAAAAATTAATGTACATTGTTCTTGTTAACAACATTGTTAAGGGAATTGCTTGTAGGAAACAGTATTCAACAGCAATCTGCATGTTATAGGAGTTACCTGGTAATAATTTAGGTTTTCCTTATCTAGAGTGAGATAAAGGAAAAGCTAAATAATTTGAGAGTTCCATCTCACCAGGAATTTCACTAAAGTCAGACTTGACCTCAAATAGATAGAAGACTCAAATATTATAGAATCTCTAGTCTGCTGTGAAATATTCCTCAATAAAGCTTATAACTTATACAGTTTTCTCTTTTGCATCTTTGTATTTTTGAAGTACAAGCACAGTGGCATAGTGTTCTAGCCCCTCAAAGGTCAGAGCCACATGTACAGTACAAGGTCTGTACGTTGGCTCCACTCCATGTCAGCACACTGTCAAAATAAAGAATGATGTATAAATCTATACACTCTGCCAACAACAGCATATAAACTACCTGGAGTTTATCCAGCTCTACACAGAGGGCACCTTTATGCAGCAAACCCAGAATATTCTTATGATGTCATGTTGGTGAAGGATGCTATCAAGGGTAGAAATTTGTGGAATTTTCAACAATAATAGTGCATCTTTCAAAATGCTTATATTCTATGTATCCTTTGTATTAAAAAACTAAGTATTTTGTGTTTATTGTATTTTATTTAAATAATTGTATGTGTTTTAAATATAAATTTTTGAAGCATAGAGATATATGTCAGAACTATTAAAAATCATTTAATGTAGGTGAAAACCAGGTTTTTGTATATGGAAATAAATTATCACAGGAAGAATTTTAAGAGAATAAAGAATGAATTGAGAAGGAGACAAAAGATTGATACAGTTAGGCTTAAGTGATTGCTAGTTGTGCAGTACACGGAGTGCAGCTACAGTCTTGGGTTACTAGAAACTGTCATTTGAGAAATTTCTACTTTTTACTTGGAAGTATTTCATTAAAATACACATTGAGAGAAGGGTAAACACTCTATCAAGGATTGGATTGGCTTGCAGCTAAGAAATGCTGGCAATCCAAATGTTGCATAAAGCCAGATAGAGAAGTTAATGATACAGCTCACAGAGCTAACCTCTTAATCATGATTGTGCCTTGAGATTTTTCACACTGTAATAAATTCTGATATCATTTTTTTGCACAAATAGCTATTTCCCTAGGTGATGATCTCCAATGTGGGTAGGAGAATGAGAGAGGAAAGGAGCATTGAGTTCATAAAAACTATACTGAGTAAGGGACAAAAGTAAATTTGATGCTTCTAGTCATAAAGATGGAAAACTTAATAGTGAGGTTGCTGCTGCTGCTGCTGCTGCTAAGTCGCTTCAGTCATGTCCAACTTTGTGCGACCGCATAGACAGCAGCCTGCCAGGCTCCCCCATCCCTGGGAGTCTCCAGGCAAGAATACTGGAGTGAGTTGCCATTTCCTTCTCCAGTGCATGGAAGTGAAAAGTGAAAGTGAAGTCTCTCAGTCGTGCCTGACTCTTAGCGACCCCATGGACTGTAGCCCACCAGGCTCCTCCATCCATGGGATTTTCCAGGCAAGAGTACTGGAGTGGGGTGCCATTGCCTTCTCTAAGTGAGGTTGCTACCAGTGGTAAAAAATCAAAAGAGAGCTTCCTATTTAAAATATCCCTCAGAGGGATGGTACGGGGAGGGTGGAGGACGGGGGGTTCAGGATGGGGAACACATGTATACCTGTGGCGGATTCATGTTAATGTATGGCAAAATAATACAATATTGTCAAGTAATTAACCTCCAATTAAAATAAATAAATTTATATTTAAAAAATAAATAAAATATCCCTCATGCTTTCCTCATAATAACTTCTTTTGTTGCTGAAGCTGAGACAAGTTAAAAATACTAGAGTTGCTGACCCTTAAACTGATTTCAAAAAGGAAAGGTAAATCTGGGCTTTTCTGACTCTATCCAAAAAGTCTAGAAACATTTCTCTTTCTAATATCTTAAGAAAGGTACTTTTAAAATTTTGTTTTTCATTTATTTTAAATAAGAAAAAAGAGAGATGTTGCAGAACTTTATTACATATAGTGAAATGCCACACCCCATGCTATTTTCCATTTCCTAAAATATTGTCACTATTTTTTGAAGAGATGGAATAGTAGTACTATTTGTAGCTCTTTTCCTTTAAAATTGGTAGACTATAACAATTTCCTTTTAAAAAGGAAAGTTGTATAAAATGTAATATTATTATCAAGTTTTCAAACCATAACTTTGTAAGTAATATAAATTATGATATTTACAAATGTAGGGGAGAAAGACTTATCCTTTCTTCTAAGCAAGTTTCTTTGATTGGCCTAACAATTAAATTGACATAAAACAGATTAACAGAGAAAAACAAATTTAATTTCATGTTTATAGAAGCCCCAAAGATATGAGACTGAAAGAAGTGACCAAAGCAGGTGACTTTTATACCTTTAAGACAAAGAAACAGTAAGCCTTTGAGTAATTGACAAGATTGGGCTTGGGAGAGTAAATTAGTGAAGAAACAGTATGTTTGTTTATACAGTCTTCTCAGACCTAAATTCCCTGTGTCTTGATAAGGATTCCTTCTCCCTTCCTGGTACAGGAAGGACATCTTTCACATGAAAGATTTATTTCCTGTGTTCAGAGGGACAAGGGAAGGTCAAAGTGTCCCTGTATCCTCTGTTTCTTAAATAACTTTAATTCAAAATAGTCAACATGCCAGAGTAGCACACTTTGTCATGTTAAATTACTGAGTACTTTTGATCATGTCCAAATGTTAATTGATTAGTCATTTCTATAGTTAAAACTTCTTAGTTTAAAACATTCGTTTTGCTTCAAAAAAGTTATTTCTCCTGATTTGTCAGAAATAAAATGGAAAAGAATAATCTCCCTTATAAATCGAAAATCCTTTTGCTTTGAATTCAAATGAAGCTTCTTCTACAATCCAGAATTTGAATTCTCTGAAACATTTACTTGTGTTACTTGAAAAATAGCCTTGACTTAAAAAAGAGCTACCAAACTGTTTAGTTATAAACAACCAATTTGTATATTTAGATTAAATATTTAAAACCAACTTATGTATGAATCATAAAACGAAGACAGAAATGAAATCTCATTACACACTTGAAAAAATACTGATCATTTATCTTAAGAAAATTTACGTTTAAATTGTATTTCTATCCATGCAGTTCATATAAATGGTCTTCTTAAATTTCACAAATGTATTTTTATATATTCTAAAAATCTACATTAAGCAAACAAGAAATCCTTCTTATTTTTATTCCACAGCTATTGAACTGTAAGGTACAAATAACAAACTCATTATCACACTTCAGTTTGTTTTAGAGAACTATTATAATTTAGTAGAGACAAGAATTTCAGTAGAAGGATGATGCGTAACCACCAAATGTAGCATAGAATATTTAGGTTGTAAATAGTAAAATATAAATGATAGGTTACCACTATTCTATTCAACCTTCTCTTAACTCAAGAAAACTTTGATGTGTAATATCAAACTCTATAAATTCCTACAGTTTATTTCTTATGGATTCAGCTCAAGAAACATGCTGCATTCTATTAAATCATTACAAATTTCCTTCTGAGAACTATTGGGTACATAATATTCTGTTTTTGCAGTTAGATGAACTGAATAAAGATTTATTGCTATGTTTACTTTGCCTGAAGTTGAAAAAACTGATTGGATGAAGCAAAATTATTTTCCTGGTGTCAGAGTTTATTGTTCTGATGAAAAGTGTTTCTTCTTTTCTTTATATTAGCGTAAGGGAAAAGCAATTATTAAGTTCTGAATCTCTTACAGATACTCTAATAGTATATTAATGAAATTAATTGAAACAATCATTTATTTAAAAACCACTATTGAATGTTTATTTCAATATGTTTATTTTGCTCAGTATTACGTGGGCTAATAGTTTTTCACACATATACTTCAGAACCAAGTTTCTGTCCAATAAATCAAAGTATGTGTTGGGAACTGTTTATACAATCTAGCATTGTAGGGAATAAAGGCTTATGTAAAAATTAGTAAAAGTATAACATTTTAAAAACATATTTTGCATATTAGAATTAAAGAATTTTAAATCCAAAAGGCAGTATATATAAAGTCCCCAAATCAAAGGAGCATCATTGCTATAAACTTTGCCATAAACTTCAAACATCATTTTGCACATAAGTAATTTTTAACACCTGGCATTTTTTTCCTTTGGTAGTTCTTTTTAAATAATGGATTCTAGCCTTAGGTACAGTTCTACTTTTAATTTAAGTGGAAATCTAAAAGCATGAAATTCTCCTTTGTAGACAATATTCTGCTACTGCACATAATTGTTAGAGGGATAGGCCATGCCTGACTTTGTAGTCTTCATAATAAAGGACCTCATCTACAGTTATTCACCTCACACTAGAGAAGAATAACCCCCCCTTCAAAATTTGAAGATATACACAATGTTTTTATATAAATTAAAAAATGGAAATATTTTTAAATGGAGACATGATGTGGGGTTCTCAGCCCTTAACAAATTTATCCTAAATTATCACTAATATATCTATGACAACTCAGAGATAAGATGTATCTAATGAAACATATAAAAAATTTAGACTAATAATAAATAAAACTATTTCCAGAATCTGAGAGTTTTCTGAGCTATAATCAGATGTGACTAGAGCTATTCTCAAAATTTCAAGTATTAACTCACAAAGTTTTCAAATTGTGAATATTTATTTGCCTTTGTTTATACAGAAGGGTCAGGAAGATACCCTGGAGAAGGAAATAGCAACCTACTCCGGTCTTGCCTGGGAAATCCCACCGACAGAAGAACCTGGCAAGCTATAGTTCATGGGGTTGTGAAGAGTTGGACACAATTTAGTGACTAAACCACTACATACAGAAGGGTAGATATTGTATAAAGAGATGCTGACACCACTAAAGAGCTCTGTTTCTATGCCAATCTGGAAATTAGAAGGGGACTATCTTCTAAAAACAGTCTGTTCAGATATCCTCATCCACTTCTCCCCCAGTAGCTCTCCTTGGGTAACTGGACGTTTTGTTGAAGGACCAGTTCTAGAATATACAATGGTGTCTGTCATTAAGCCTTGTAATGACAGACACCATCCCACCCATCTTCTGGTCCTTCATGATCTCATGCCTAATTCTCCAGGGTGGGAAACACACACAAAATTAGCAACCAAGATTGAAAAATAAATAATCACAATGAAACAGTCCAGAAGTGTCTTAAGAACAAATCTTTGGATGACATTTTGCAACAGATTTGTAGTGCAATCGTTTGGACTTCCCAGGTGGCACAGTGGTAAAGAATCTGCCTGCCAATGAAGGATGTCCAAGAGATGCGATTTTGATCCCTAGATTGGAAAGATCTCCTGCAGTGGGAAATGGCAACCCACTTAGTATTCTTGCCTGGAAAATTTCATGGACAGAGAAGCCTGGCAGTTTACAGTCCAGGGGGTCACAAAGGCTCAGACATGATTGAGCACACAGTACATAAAATCTACTGTTAAATAATTAGTAAAACAAAGACACTTGATGATCTCAGAGATACGGTGAAGAAAGCCTTACGCTCTTCAGTCAACCATAGAAATGAAACATTTTATGGAGAAAATTTGGCTGTATAACTTGTGGTCTATGTGAAGGAAGCTAAAAGATTACTTGACTTTATGCAGTTAATAGAATTTTTTTTAAATGATTAAACTAATATTGCATTAAGTTTAAGAGAAAGCTGATTTTGTGTCCTCTGCTAGTTCAATGATATGATTGTTCCACAGGTAATATTTACATTACTATCTTGCAATACAAATTATTTATGACCTTTTGTCTTTCAAAATCAATGATGTAGTATGAAAGAATTATAGCCATGTAATAAAATTTTAAAGTAATAAATATATTGTGAAAGATATTATGTCATTGAAGACCTGAGAGGAAGGAGAGGTTGGAGAGATACAGCAGTACTAGTTTTAGCATGCATATAAAAAGTTAAAATCTACTATATAAATTTGATGATTCAAGTTATATTTTAACACTGTATTCAGATTTATAAAGTGATAAAAAAGGAAAACCCAAGTAAAAATTAAGGAAGATTGGAAGTAATTTAGGACAACTGGGAAGATTGTATAGGACAACTATCAGTCTCATCTCTTGTAGTAGAGTATAGAAAGATAGGCTTGATGTTGGTAAATAGGTAATAATGTATAAGCACGTTATTTATAATTATAAAGGTGACCACCAGAAGAACAAATAATAGAAACTATCAAATAACATGATTTCCAATGGGAAGTTTTTCAGCACTGTTCCTTAACTTTGAAAAGCTCATATCAGTTTTGAGATTTAAAAAAGAAGTAAGGAAAATAACAAGTTCTTAGCTAAATCATAAGCCCATAAGAAGCTGAGATGAATAAGTATTAAGTTAATGTGTTAATTGAACTTACCCACTCTATAAGCAATAAAATAGTATAAATATTGAATAGTCATTTTAAAAAAGGCACTTAGGTCATGTTATTTATTTCTGCCTATAATCACTAGCTATTAAAAGCTGCTTGATGAAGTTAAATGTGAAACACAGTGCTTCTCTAGGCCAGGATTACATTTGTAAAAAAAACCCAGAACCATGAAGGACACAACTATAGACAGGTGTACATAAGACCTATGTACATAAGACTGCAACACCTAGGTGGCTGCAGTCAGCAGGACTGTCAGATTCTGGGACAAAACAGTTATGCATAGATGGAAAAAGTGTTTTCTGCACTTTGGGAAATAATTTCCAGGTGTGACCTAGCCTGGACATTGTTTTCTTTCTCCTAAAACTAGGTCACTCTTTATGACCCCCCTCCTAGCATTGGAGCACAAACATAAAATTGTTCCTTTGAGGTCAAAGGCAGTTTTGACAGGCACAGTTTTATCAAGACTGAAGAAAATATTCCCCTTTATTTCCAGATGATATGAGATTGTACAACAGATAACAGAGAAAACAATGTGATATAATCTGAGCTCCAGAAAATCATATGATGAAAAACCTATACTTGGCACCTGAATTTCGTCAAGGCCGTATATTGTCACCCTGCTTATTTAACTTATATGCAGAGGACATCATGAGAAATGCTGGACTGGAAGAAACACAAGCTGGAATCAAGATTGCCTGCAGAAATATCAATAACCTCAGATATGCAGATGACACCACCGTTATGGCAGAAAGTGAAGAGGAACTCAAAAGCCTCTTGATGAAAGTGAAAGAGGAGAGTGAAAAAGTTGGCTTCAAGCTCAACATTCAGAAAACTAAGATCATGCCATCTGGTCCCATCACTTCACGGCAGATAGATGGGGAAACAGTGGAAACAGTGTCAGACTTTATTTTGGGGGGCTCCAAAATCACTGCAGATGGTGACTGCAGCCATGAAATTAAAAGACGCTTACTCCTTGGAAGGAAAATTATGACCAACCTAGATAGCATATTCAAAAGCAGAGACATTACTTTGCCAACAAAGGTCCGTCTAGTCAAGGCTATGGTTTTTCCAGTGGTCATGTATGGATGTGAGAGTTGGACTGTGAAGAAGGCTGAGCGCCGAAGAATTGATGCTTTTGAACTGTGGTGTTGGAGAAGACTCTTGAGAGTCCCTTGGACTGCAAGGAGATCCAACCAGTCCATTTTAAAGGAGATCAACCCTGGGATTTCTTTGGAAGGAATGATGCTAAAGCTGAAACTCCAGTACTTTGGCCACCTCATGCGAAGAGTTGACTCATTGGAAGACTCTGATGCTGCAAGGGATGGGGTCAAGAGGAGAAGGGGACGACAGAGGATGAGATGGCTGGATGGCATCACGGACTCGATGGACGTGAGTCTGAGTGAACTCCAAGAGTTGGTGATGGACAGGGAGGCCTGGCGTGCTGCGATTCATGGGGTCGCAAAGAGTCAGACACGACTGAGCAACTGAACTGAACTGATAGACAAATAACAAGAAATGACTATGCCAAAGCCTTTGACTGTGTGGATCACAAAAACTGTGGAAAATTCTGAGAGAGATGGGAATACCAGGCCACCTGACCTGCCTCTTGAGAAACCTATATGCAGGTCAGGAAGCAACAGTTAGAACTGGACACGGAACAACAGACTGGTTCCAAATAGGAAAAGGAGTACGTCAAGGCTGTATATTGTCACCCTGCTTATTTAACTTATATGCAAAGTACATCATGAAAAACGCTGGGCAGGAAGAAGCACAAGCTGGAATCACGATTGCCGGGAGAAATATCAATAACCTCAGATATGCAGATGACACCACCGTTATGGCAGAAAGTGAAGAGGAACTAAAAAGCCTCTTGATGAAAGTGAAAGTGGAGAGTGAAAAAGTTGGCTTAAAGCTCAACATTCAGAAAACGAAGATCATGGCATCTGGTCCCATCACTTTATGGCAGATAGATGGGGAAACAGTGGAAACAGTGTCAGACTCTATTTTTGGGGGGCTCCAAAATCACTGCAGATGGTGACTGCAGCCATGAAATTAAAAGACACTTATTCCTTGGAAGGAAAGTTATGACCAACCTAGATAGCATATTCAAAAGCAGAGATATTACTTTGCCAATAAAGGTCCGTCTAGTCAAGGCTATTGTTTTTCCAGTGGTCATGTATGGATGTGAGAGATCTGTGAAGAAAGCTGAGCACTGAAGAATTGATGCTTTTGTACTGTGGTGTTGGAGAAGACTCTTGAGAGTCCCTTGGACTGCAAGGAGATCCATCCAGTCCATCCTAAAGGAGATCCATCCTGGGTGTTCATTGGAAGGACTGATGCTGAAGCTGAAACTCCAAATCTTTGGCCACCTCATGAGAAATGTTAACTCACTGGAAAAGACCCTGATGCTGGGAGGAATTGGGGGCAGGAACAGAAGGGGACGACAGAGGATGAGATGGCTGGATGGCATCACCGACTCAATGGACATGAGTCTGAGTGAACTCCGGGAGTTGGTGATGGACAGGGAGGCCTGGTGTGCTGTGATTCATGGGGTTGCAGAGCCGGACACGACTGAGCAAGTGAACTGAACTGAACTGATAGACAAATAAATTGAGAAAATTTGGTAAAACATATATTGTAGAAAGAAGATAATTACTGATGAAGACTGATTTGAAACACATAAACGTTTCAAAATTTAGAACCATGGAACAAAAAGAAAACAATAAACATCAGGTACAAGTAGAATGGTGAAGTTTCCCTTGCTCACATCCCTCAAGAAGAAAAACGTCAATTCCTAGATGAGACTGACAGTTAAAAATCACATTGTACTTATAATGGTGTATTAATTTTAGGCATGGATGGATGGATATGTGTATTTATGTGTGAATTGTCTAGTATGTGTGTTTATATATTCTGATACTGAATTATATATTGCTCATTGCTTAATATTAACACAATTTCCAATGACGCTTATGTGTACATGATTCTATAAAAGTCAGATTCTGTATAAAAAGTCTAAGCAGCATTCTTAAAGAATATTGATTATTACAGGCAGAATAATGCCTGCCTGAAGATGTTTATGAGTCCTTGGTGGCACAGTGGTAAAGAATCCACCTGCAAATGCAGGAAATATGGGTTCAAATCCCTGTTCCAGGAAGACCCCCTAGAGGAAGACGTGGCAACCCACTCCTGCATTCTTATCTGTAAATCTCCATGGGCAGAGGAACCTGTCAGGCTACAGTCCATGGGGTTGCAAAGAGTTGGTCACAACTTAGCAACTGAACAACAACGAAAGATGTTTACATTCTAATCCCTGGAACCTGAGAATATGTTAATATACATGGGGGCGAAGAAAGACTTTACAAGTGGAATCAAGGTTGAAGAACTTAAAACATGCAAAATATTGTGTAATATATGGGTAGACCCAATATAATCATGTGGGCCTTTACAAGTATTAGAGGAAGGCAGAAGACTGAATCAAAGAGGTGTCACAGAAGAAGTATAAGAGATTGAAGATGGAACAATATGGGCAACTTCTAGACACAGAAAGCAACACTCAACTGAAAGGGAAATGGAGACCTCAGTCCTACAGCCTCAGTGAACTTAATTCTGCCAACAACTCAAATAATTAAGGAAATAGATTCTTATCTAGAGCCTCTAGAAAGTAACTCTATTTTCCCAACATATGTATTTTAGCCTGGAGAAACCCGTTAGGCTTTTAACATAGAGAACTATAAGATAATAATAAATGTGTGTTGTTTTAACTTGCTAAATGTGTGATAATTTGTTGTGGCATCAATAAAAAACTAATTGCTTCCAAACCATTACTCTGCTATAATTATGTGCCTGATTATATGTGTAATATGAATTTATTATGTGAACAGTGCTAGTAAAGTACATTAGTCTACTGTTTACAAAATTATGTCTTAGATTATTATTATTTCCATCTAACAGATGAGAAAACTGAGGGCTCAAAAGGAAAAGTACGTTTTTAAAAGCTAGATTGCTGGTACAGTCTGTGACTTATATTTGAAAACAAGGCTTAAAATCAGCTTGTTTTAAAACACTATGCTCTCTATCTATACTTTTATATGTATAGCCTTCCACACATACCCACTCATACCTTCTGCATTTCCAAAATTCATCTTAAAAATCTCTAAGTAACATAAAGGTTTATGGATTATGGGTCAGGTATTTTATTAGAGTGTTTCTCCATTTGAATAAAAACTGATCTTGTGATGTGTATTTAAGTAAAGGTAAATTACTTTGCTTAATTCTTTTGAATACATTTACCTTAAAAAGTTAGTAAGCATTTTTACTGAATTTAATACTAAACATTTACTTATATAAATTTTGAAACTACTTCATATTGCCAAGGGTAATTTCAGCAATGTAAATAAAATATGTGCATTTAAATACATGCAACGTAAAATAAGTCCCCAAATTAAATGAAGTTTAACAACCAGTGTCAGCTAAAAATAAAATTAATTCTAGGTCACAAAAGTCATAAAAAAAATAAAACCTTAAACAACTTCCATATAACATGTTTGAGGTTTAGTTTGCATGTTAGGCAAAAAAAAAACTGTGTTAATATTTCATTATTTAATTTTCCCTGCATTTTATTTTAACATTACCATTTTGCACCACTACCATCATTACCCACTTTCTCTCAGAGGAGACTAAAAAGTTCAGCTCATGCCAGGGGCAGTCTAAGTGAGAACTGAGGTCTTGAGAGCTGCAGCTGAGCAAACTGGCTCCTTGAGATAGAATGAGACAGCAGGTACAGGAGTGAGCTGAGTCGTGTAGGAATAGAGGTGATGTTGAAAAGTAAGGGTAGAACTTGGGGACATATAGAGAAGATTTTTTTTATGGAGACAAGACAAAATAACTTCTAGGACCAATAATCTGGATTGTGTCATTTGTTTTTTGAAAAGTACTAGGGTAAAAAACAAATATTTAATAGGTATAATAATACTGACTTTACAGTAAAATTCTCATTTAAGGAAACAGTAATGCCCTTGGAAGGGAGGGTGTGGGTAATTGCTACTGTCTCCATCCGTGGTTGGAAGAGTTCTAAGAAGGTCCTCCAAGATTCCCATTCTAATAACCCCATCCCCTTTGGTGTGAGTGAGAGCAGTGAGTATAATGGGATACAACTTACATAATAGGGTAACTTTGAGGATAGCCCTGACCTCACTGAGTGAGATCTTTAAATGAAGATGGTGTATCATTGAAAAGTTATCTTGTAGGCCTGAAAGAAAGCAAATAACCATGTATGTTGTAAACTACCTATGGAGAAAGCCCTAAGACTATGACCTGAAAAAGGCCTCTAGAATCCTCTAGAATCTAAAAGCTAGCAAGATGGGGATCTCAGTTCTAATACCAGAAGGAACTGAATTCTTCTATTCATCTGACTGAGATTTGATGAGCACTTGAAGCTCCAGATGAGAAAAGTACCCTAGCTGGCACTTTAATTTCTGTTTTATGAGGTCCTAAAAAGATGACTGAATTATGTCATTCTTGGAACTTCTGATCTACAAAAACTAGGACTATAATTTTGTTTTCACTTAAGCTAATGAATTTTTGGTAATTTGTTATAACATTAAAATAAAAGTAATATAAATATTGGTATTTTGGAAGTAAGGTGCCATTGATGTTTAAAAAATATTTTGGAGAAAAATTTTTAATATGGAGCAGGTTTGGAATCAGGCAGTAAGTGGAGGATGAAATAATTTTGATGAGAATGAGTGAGAAAGTCTAAATTGCCTTTAACAGACTACTGGTAGAAATTGGTGCTCTAAGGATGATGCCTGGGAAGGCTCAAAATGAAGTCAAAAACATGTTACTAGAATTTGGAAAAAGGGGCGTCCTTATCATGTAGTGGCAGAAAACTTAGCAAAACTGCACTCATATTGAAAGAAGAATTTTGAAGTGAAGAACAAAAGTGGATAAGGAGATTTCTACTAGAAATGTAGTGTAAAACATGATAACTATAGTTAAGAGAACTGTAAGGGATATTTAAAAGTTGTTAAGAGAGTAAATCCTAAGAGTTTTCATGGCAAGAAAAACCTTTTTTTCATTTTTGTATAAGAAATAATTGACACTTTTGAACTTACTGTTATAATCATTTCACTACATATATATGTTTAAGTTGAATCAGTGTGCTGTATACATTAAACTCAGTGCTTTATACCTTAAACTTAGTGCTATATATCTCAATTATATCTCAATAAAACTGAAAAAAAATACAAATTTCCATCAAAGACAAAAGTAAATCTATTAAGCATTAAAAAAGTAAATTATAATTTTGATTTAAAAAAAAGAAATTTCTAACCAAAGTGTTAATAGTGTTATCTGTTTTCGTATTACTACTTAGGATAAAATGCATGAGGGGAGATAAAATTGAGGGAAGAACTATTAAAGAGGAGCCAAAGATGTCTGAATTTTGAAGCTTTCAGTTACGTTGAATGACAGAAGATTCTAAATTCAGAAATGGCTACTAGAAACTCGACATACAGAAAAATGTTTGTCACTGATGTGTCACTATATAACCTTTTACTGCAATCTCAGAAAAACCAAAACTCAGAAGTATTCAATAATGCAAAGGGACTTTTCAAGAGATTATGGATGTGCTTTATGAATTGAATCCTCTCAATCACACTAGAGGTTCTCTAGGAAGCTTAAGGCTTTGTCACTCAACCATCCACTAAAAACCAAAGATAGAGAAGAGATTATCTCACAAAGTCTCATGTCTTTGACTAATGGACTGAAACCTGGTGAAATTCATACAAGATCCAGAAAGTTTTGAGAAACTTATTTTAGCAGAAACAGTACCAGCTTAGCTGGAAAGGACAGAGTAAAGATGAAATTAAAGTAAGCTGTTGGCTTAATAAAATTCCATCATATCTATATAGACAACATCTTATTTCTTTATTTTTTGATGGACACAGGTTGTTTCCATGTCTTGGGTATGGTAAATAATGCTGCAATAAATTCAGATACCTTTTGGACATGTTTTCAATTCCTTTGGGTATACACTCAGAAGTTTGACCTTGTGGTAGCTCTTATTTTTTAATTTTTGTTTTCCTTACTGTTTTCCATAGAGTCTGCACCAATTTACATTACCACAAAGAGTCTATAAGGGTTCCCTTTTCTCCATATCTTTGCCGACACTTGTGATTTCCTGCCTTCTTGATGATAGACCTGACAGGTGTGAAGTGATGTTTTATTGTTTTGATTTGCATTTCCTTGATGATGAATGTTGTTGAGTATTTTCCCCTGTATCTATTAGCTACAGAGATATCTTCTCTGGAAAAATGACTATTCAGTTCTGCCAGTTTTTAAAATCAGATTATTTGTTTATTTGTCATTGAGTTATATTGTTTAAAGGTGCAAACTTGCAGCTACTGCTGCTGCTAAATCGCTTCAGTCGTTTCCGACTCTGTGCGACCCCATAGACAGCAGCCCACCAGGCTCCCCATCCCTGGGATTCTCCAGGCAAGAACACTGGAGTGGGTTGCCATTTCCTCCTCCAATGCATGAAAGTGAAAAGTGAAAGTGAGGTTGCTCAGTCTAGTAGATAAATAAATTCTGGAGATCAAATGCACAGGATAGTAACTGTATTATGATTTTGTCTATTGATGACTACAGTCAGGTGGTCAGATGTTTACTTCTCTTTCAAATTCCTCTATTTTATTCATTTAGGGCAGTGTTCACCACCTTCTTTAATGTGAATTAAATTTCTTAATCTCTTTTACCCTTGCATTTTTCTTTCTCCCTTGAAAACTTCTCTATAACATTAAACTTCTTTTTGCCTGTATTCTTCTTATTGCCTGCTTGTAAGGAATATGTCACTTTCCTCTGTTTTGGACTAATGACATTTTCTTTATCCGTTAAACTAAATGACTTCTGTTGCCTCTGGGGCCTTCAGCCTCCCTCATTCCCTCTTATCTCATCAGTTTGCAAGCTTTCTCCTTCCACTAGCACTTCCTTTCTCTCCCCAAACATCCTTAAATCTTCCCTGTGCCTTATAGCAATTCTTTTCCGTCATGTCCGAGTCTCTTCTCCTTATTGTCAAGTCACTTCTAGCAAACTATATTCAGTCTCCATTTATTTCCACAACATACTCCCCCCCATAGCAGTTAGAGTTCTGTCAGAGAACAGAAGTCACTCAGTTACTGTAACAGAGAGAATTCAGTGTAAAAAAATTATACCTATGTATAAAGCTAAAAAGATAGACATTAAGCCCCAATGTAGTGTGAGGAAGCAGCTGTAGAAAGTACCTATAATCCCCAGGGCTAGGGGAACCAAGGGCAGTTGTTGGCGTTATTAAAACTTTAAAGAGTTTGTCTCAGAGATGAGAGTCAGACCTTTGTGGTTAGAGTAGCTGTCCCCTCTTGTTGATGGACCTGAACGTGGATGAGAGCCCTGTGGGAAGGGACTCTGCTTAGGTTGTTGCATACTAACTACAAAGTTGGAATGGCACATTTTGGGAAAACAGGATTCAGCTGCTGCTACAGAAAGAAATACCTGCTGCAAGAGTGAAAAAGCTATATTGGAGTGATGGTCACAAGAGTTAGAAACTGAGAAGAATTCCCTAATTAGGATCCACATAGGATAAATCCCTTCTTTCTCTTCCAGTATCTATATTCCCCTAATTTAAAAAAAAGTTTATAGGCAATTTTTCATATAAGAGAACATTAAAAAAACACACACACAAATTTTTCAGTGTGCAGTAAACAATTTGACCTTGCAGTAAACAATTTGAACAATTAGAGAAGTCTGACCTTTGCCCTTGGTTCCTGAGAAGTAAACTCTATAGCCTTGGAATGTCCTGCTTTACAAAAGTATCTTTGTTTGTCCAGATCCTTGGGCTGTGCCACCAAATGTAACAGTGCGATTTATGGTGGTAGGATTTGAGGAACAAAATATCAGCTCAGTAGCTCCAGAGGGGCTGGGGGCTAAGCTCAGTTTTGGGGGCTGTCCACCATGTCTACCTGAGAGAGTCTGACAAAGACTCTGGACACCAAAGCTTGAGAGAGCTTCTATGGCTGGCTGTGCTCTGTGCATATAGCCAAGCATCATTACTCACAGGAGTTAATGTTGTCCACAACTCTATGGAAGGAGCAAAACGGAATGTTGAACTTTTGGAATCCTCCGCCACATGTGTCTCTTCCCTTAACTGATTTATATCTGTGTATTTTCACTGAGATATGTTGTAACTACAAACATAATTGCTTTCAGTGTGTTTTGTGAGACCTTCTAAAAAATAAAACCAAGGGTGTATTTGGAACCCCCAACTTACTATTAATGGCAGAAGTGAGGGCTGTCTTGGGGACTACTCACTAATTCTTGCTCAGTTTATGAAAAAAAAAATTTCATATATACAAAAATAACATATAGCTTAAAGTGGCGCAACTTCAGGTTGGCAGTGTTTTGGTATTCTTAATATGATTAAAGAATTAAAGAGGACAGTGTAATTTATGGCTTTATTGTGTGTGAAAGTCAATCAGTTGTGTCCAACTCTTTGCGACCCCATGGCCTATACAGTCCATGGAACTCTCTAGCTAGAATACTGGACTGGGTAGCCTTTCTCTTCTCCAGGGGATCTTCCAAACCCAGGGATCGAACCCAGGTCTCCTTCATTGTAGGTAGATTCTTTACCAGCTGTGCCACAAGGAAAGCCCAAGAATACCGAAGTGGGTAGCCTATCCCTTCTCCAGTGGATCTTCCCAACCCAGGAATCGAACTGGTTATCTCCTGCTTATAGGTGGATTCTTTACCTACTGAGCTATCAGGGAAGCCATGGCTTTATTGATGTCATTTTAAATATTACTTTCATGAATTATTGAAATATAACTTTAAAATAAACATCATTGCTCTTTTAAATACTCCAGAAATTTTCAAAACATTTCATAATTCTGATATTACTAACAAAATGTAGGAAATCAAAGACCAACTCAATGAATATACCAGGCACTGCACAGAAAATCAAGGTATGTGAATTTCAGACCTAGCTATTCTACAGATGAATTATCAAGGCCTTCAGGATATCACTTAAACATTTTCCCTTCTGTTACAATTTTGTTTGAGGGCTGAGTGGTGTACAGGATGAGAAAAGTATTTTTTTCAGGGACATTTTCACTTCTATGAACTTATCTTTTTCAACCAAATTATGTACAAAAACATAAGAAATGACTTATAAAATCTAGAAAGTAGAAGTTTTCTATATTATACATGAAATGACTTGAAAGCATCTGAGAACGGATTACTTGTTCATGTAGAAATACCCACTTATATTAAGAATGTCTTTTCTAAGCCAGATAATCATTTGCATTACCTTCAAGCACTTCTACAAAGTTTGCTCAGGTTATATATCCTGTTTTTAGATGATAGACCATCACTGTACTCTTCCCCTAGTGTTTTGGCTTTTGCTAATTAGAACTACTTTATTTTATTTTTTTTTTATAATAGAACAGATCTCAACCCCTTTCTTACAGATTGTAGACTACTTCTCATCAAGGATTTAGAAGTCAAAGGGCCCATTTTCAACACTGTCAGAACGGAGAGAAATTGAGTAATCCAATTTATGATAACTACTGAACTTTCATGCTGTGATTGGGGATTGTTCTGGATCAGAATTCTCTGTTCATTTCATTATCAAAGCCACATCCTGAGAATAACTGCAGTGTTCTGTAGTTGGACCCAGTCATGCCCTTTTCACTTCTCTAAACCAGCATGAGGGAGGCCCATTCAAATTACTGATTCCTCTTTTAATTTAATACATGTGTTGTGTTGACCAAGCACTTACACCTAAGTAACAATGAGTGAATCTCCTCCACATGCCCTTGTTCGCATTGGTGTCCTGATTCTTATAACCTATACAATTCCCCGGTCTTTTCTCAGAGCTAGTTTCCTATCTTGCTTTCTTCAGGTCATTCTCTTGAAGTTCATTCCCAAATACTAACATGTAGTTATCTATAGGAAGACAAAATAAGTGGCAAAACAGCTTTTCTGCACTTATAATAATATATTCTCATATATTTCTTGTCTGATGAGACACCACTAACTTGTATCAGATTTCTTGATGTTGAACATTTTCATGTTGGGTCCTCTGTTATATTGTACTCTGCTTACCACTACCTGAAATCTAGATGGTCTCCCTAACATTTTTCCTGCTCTTTTAGGTAAGATGTTGCACTGTTGGTTTTAGGATACCATTAACACACTCCCACCCACCCCCACACACACATAAATTTAACTGACAAATAAAATGGATACATCCTGAATTGTGGCTACACTTCATTAAAGGTGCAAGTAGGTCTATAAATCATAGCAATAAAATAAAATTTAATGTAACATTTTCAGTACTCAATAAAGTCTATGAACATATCATTTCATAATAATTCTTTATGAATTTTCTTTACTTTGATTTCACTCTCAGCAGTGCTGATTAGTGTGAAATCGCAATTCTCCTAGAAATAACTGAAAATTCAATTTAAGGTACAGAATTTAGCTCGATCAAACCCAGCAGAGGTTATAATACTTATACCAAACATGGGGTAAAAATCAATCAGAAAAGATGTAATGCTTATACATAGAGATACAAACCTCTAGGAACAGCAAAGGAAAGTTAGATGATGAATTAGTTTGATTAAAGTAACATGAAAAAGTTTGAGTAAGAAGGTACCAATGAAAATGATCAATAACCTGCTACCATGCTACCTGGATAACATGGTTCAAGAACACTGATGCTGAGTAAAGTGAAAACAAATAAAATGCTCTCAATCAAATGCAGATTCTTCCTCATTTGCAGTCAAAGTGTCCTGAATATGTTTGAAAACCAAACCTCAAAAGTGTAAAAATTAGACTTACAAAAGTGTAAAAATATTAAATAATATTAAATATTACTCTTTCAAGGAAGCCAATAAACAATTTCTAAAAATTACTGCAATATTTCCATCTCCTTCTTAAGTAAATTTCAGCAGGAGAGGGATAAAATTTATGAGACTCAGATATCATGGAAACAAAAACATTCCTCCATCATTATATCCTCATTGGCCATTATCTTTTAAATATCTGAAGTGAAATGGGGGACAGTAAATTTCTTCTTTCCTGGATAACACATTTGACTTGTTGTCTTCCTGTTCCTATATGGCCAGAACCTCAAGGAGAGTCTCTGAATTCTTCACCCACAAACTCTGAAAGAAAGGTAAGAGAAGATAAGGACCTATATGAACCAACCAACTCTGGATCATTATAGGTGATTTGACTCGTGGGGTTGCAGAACTCTGAAGCACATTTAAAAGAAAGGGGCAAGTAAGATTTTAGGCCAGTTTGGAGTGAGGCTGGTAGAAAGTCTGCATATCAACAGTACTCTTCTTCATGTGTATAAATATTCTTTATATCTCAGTAGGAGCCATTTGTCCTACTCTAACTAGGTAAGAGATCGAAACAAAAGAGATTCTCCTACTCTATCTAGATAAGAGATCACCACAAAAAAGATCCAGATTACCTTTTGACAAACTGAGTATAAAAATAATAGATAATATTAATGACAAGTTATATAAACCTGAAGTTACATGGATTGCATCAAAGTCCAAACATATATTGTATATCATCTGTATCTGATTTCTTGACATTTAACTCTAAAATATGTTATATTTAAATTTAAATGTACATGATATGTTTTAGGGGAAAAAAATTCTTGTCATGACTTATTTGGTCAGAAAATAAACTGGAGAAATGTAGGAAGAGGGTTTTATGGGCATACAGTCAGCAGAGCCATAGATTTATAATAAAGCCGTCTTGTCATGTAAGTATTAAATTATTCAAAAAAGTAAGTGGGGTTTTCAATATTCTGTGACAATGCAGCTTTCCTTAACAGATAGGGAAATTTAAATTGAATTTAATGCCTTTTCTTGATACTTAATGCCTAAATGAATTTATGTTTTCTATGAGGATCATGATTGGAATGAGATGACCCCAAGTTTGGAACTGCTACTACATGGTATAATAATTAAAAACATAAGTAAAAACCCTGTTATTTTTATTCTGTATTTATATTAACATATTGTGCCATCAAACCTAACTAAATGTATAATTGAAAATAACAGCTAAGAGTCATGAAATAAAACAAAAAATAAAATATTTTAAAAATTTCCACAAATGCAAAGTAAAGGGAGCAAAAAGGAAGAACTCTGAACAGGGTAAATGATTACCAAAATATCTCTGCTTCAGTGCCATGCACATTTAGTTCTATGAAGGGACTTTGCCATGTATGGGGCTAATCTTTCTTTCAAAAGGTTTATAACCTTCTACAGGTGAGTTACTATAAACTAAAAGAAAAACAAAAACTATTCATTTGAGGTAATTTAGACAGAAGAGCCAGAAATAAAAATGGAAGAACTAATGGAGAAGACAGAGAGATTAGATTAATAATTACATCCTGATAATGAATGTTCCCACTTATATCAACAATTACATTCTGTCTCAATAACCTCTGATTTATTAAACATGTATGTGTGCACTTCTGTTAATATGTTTAGATATGTATGTATAACTGTATCTATACTAACTTTTTGAACTTTGCATTGAAAAGATTAGATTGAAATGAGTCTACCCAGACACTCAAATCTTTCTGTTATCATTTTCCACTAATAGGAAACCAATAGCTGATTAGAGATTAGGGACAGGGAACATACAAGATGATCCTGGAATTTCTTGAAGTACCAAGAAGTAAAGGAGTGCTCAAAAAAAAAAAAATGATAGAGGCGTGTAAAAATGGTACATGTGCCAACCTGAAGTAGGTTCCAATGACCAATTTGGAATAATTTTGAGAAAAAATAAATAATATAGTATTGACTTATAATCCAGTGCATACAGTTAGTATTTGTGAGTCTATGCTGATATATATTAAAGAAAAAGAAATGCAAAAGAGGGAAAATGGTTGGCTGAGGAAGACTTCAAATAACTGAGAAAAAGAGAGAAACTAAAGGCAAGGGAGAAAAGGAAAGATATAACCATCTGAATGCAGAGTTCTGAAGACTAGCAAGAAGAGATAAGAAAGCCTCCTAAGTTGTCAATGCAAAGAAACAGAGGGAAAAAAAAAATAGAATGGGAAAGACTAGAGATCTCTTCAAGAAAATTCGAGATACCAAGGGAATATGTCATGCAAACATTGGCACAATAAAGGACAGAAATGGTATGGACCTAACAGAAGCGGAAGATATTAAGAAAAGGTGGCAAGAATACACAGAAGAACTATAAAGAAAAGATCTTAATGAAGTAGATAACAACAATTGGTGTGATGACTAACCTAGGACCAGACATCACTTGCCAAGCGAAGTGTGCTTTAGGAAGCATCACTACGAACAAAGCTAGTGGAGGTGATGGAATTCCAGTTGAGCTATTTCAAATTCTCAAAGATAATGCTAGAAAATTCAGTTCAGTACAGTCGCTCAGTCGTGTCTGACTCTTTGGACCCCATGAATTGCAGCACACCAGGCCTCCCTGTCCATCACCAACACCCGGAGTTCACTCAAACTCACGTCCATCGAGTCAGTGATGCCATCCAGCCATCTCATCCTCTGTCGTCCCCTTTTCCTCCTTACCTCAATCCCTCCCAGCATCAAAGTCTTTTCCAATGAGTCAACTCTTCGCATGAGGTGGCTAAAGTACTGGAGTTTCAGCTTTAGCATCATTCCTTCCAAAGAATACCCAGGGCTGATCTCCTTTAGAATGGACTGGTTGGATCTCCTTACAGTGCAAGGGACTCTCAAGAGTCTTCTCCAATACCACAGTTCAAAAGCATCAATTCTTTGGCACTCAGCTTTCTTCACAGTCCAACTCTCACATCCATATATGACCACTGGAAAAACCATAGCCTTGACTAGACAGACCTTTGTTGGCAAAGTAATGTCTCTGCTTTTCAATACGCTATCTAGGTTGGTCATCACTTTTCTTCCAAGGAGTAAGCGTCTTTTAATTTCATGGCTGCAGTCACTATCTGCAGTAATTTTGGAGGCCAAAAAAATAAAGTCTGACACTGTTTCACTGTTTCCCCATCTATTTCCCATGAAGTGATGGGATCAGATGCCATGATCTTCGTCTGAATGTTGAGCTTTAAGCCAACTTTTTCACTCTCCTCTTTCACTTTCATCAAGAGGCTTTTTAGTTCCTCTTCACTTTCTGCCATAAGGGTGATGTCATCTGCAAATCTGAGGTTATGCACTCAATATGCCAGCAAATTTGGAAAACGCAGCAGTGGCCACAGGACTGGAAAAGGTCAGTTTTCATTCCAATCCCAAAGAAAGGCAATGCCAAAGAATGTTCAAACTATCACACAGTTGCACTCATCTCACATGCTAGCAAAGTAATGCTCAAAATTCTCTAAGCCACAGTTCAACAGTATGTGAACCGTGAACTTCCAGATGTTCAAGCTGAATTTAGAAAAATCAGAGGAAGCAGAGATCAAATTGCCAACATCCGTTGGATCACAGAAGAAACAAGAGAATTCCAAAAATACATGTGCTTCATTGACTATGCTAAAGACTTTGACTATGTGGATCACAGCAAACTGTGGAAAATTCTTAAAGAGATGGGAATACTAGACCACCTGACCTGCCTCCTGAGAAATCTGTATGCAGGTCAAGAAGCACCAGTTAGAACCAGAAGTGGAATGATGGACTGGCTCCAAACTGGGAAAGGAGTACTGTATTGTATTTTGTCACCTTGCTTATTTAATTTATATGCGGAATACATCATGCAAAATGCTGGGTTAGATGAAGCACAAGCTGGAATCAAGATTGCCGGGAGAAATATCATAACCTCAGATATGCATATGATACCACCCTTAATTACAGAAAGCGAAGAGGAACTAAAGAGTCTCTTGATGAATGTGAAAGAGGACAGTGAAAAAGCTGACTTAAAACTCAACATTGAAGAAATGAAGATCACCACATCCGGTCCCATCACTGCATGGCAAATTGTCAGGAGCCGTTTTAGGCATTACTGACAAAATAGAGGCACGGCCCTAAACCCCCTCCCTTTGTTCTGCAGGCACGGACCTGAAATGAAGGAGTTAGGCTTTGTGATTCTGACTTGTTTTTTCCTTTCCTCGGCTGAGTTGACTGAAGAGAATATTAAGGTGCTTATTGTTTTTGAGAAGAGCGTGAGAAGGCATAAAGCCTTCTGCAGCTGTGCTCAAAGAATAATTCATAAAGTTAATCACTGACATTTGTTCAAGGACTTTTACAAAAAAGTGTTCCAGGGTGAGCACACAGGCTGCAGCTTGAGGCCATGGGAGGGACTGGTATCTGAAGCCCCTTTGTGAGAAAAGTGTTTATGGCTTAGGAATGATTAAAATAGTTAGAAGCTAAAGATTTAAGGATTGCTGTAATGTTACAATATTCTACTATAGCTTATAGAAGTTAGGGACTTTAGAGATATTATTAGCTAGAAGCCCTTTCTAAGAAATGAGCAGCTTAGGCTACTAGGTGCAAACAGGACTTAGAAAGATAAGAATTAAACTGAGGAATGTGGTATGCAGCCCAGACATTAGCGTGAGTTACAGTGTATTCACAAGGACACATGAGAAAAAGTAGATAAGAGAATCGCTGAGGAAGGAACTCCTTTTGAGGGGCAACAGTGATTTTTGGAAAAAAATAAATCTGGGTCAATGGGAACTAAAAATATCAAACCTCTGACCTAATACTTTTGTAAAAGTATAAAAGAGAATCATAAGCTTGAAATAAACAGGCAGTCCAAGAAAACTGAGAAGCTGCCTCAGTTTCTCGCAGACACTGCTCACACCTTCAGGTTGAATCCCTGGCTGCTGGAGTTGGACTCCGGCAGCAAATAGACATAGAAACAATGGAAACAGTAAGAGACTTTATTTTTTTTCAGCTCCAAAATCACCATGGATGGTGACTGCAGCGACAGCATATTAAAAAGCAGAGACACTACTTTATCGACAGAGTCCTTATAGTCAAAACTATGGTTTTTGCAGTAGTCATGTATGGATGTGAGAAGTGGACCATAAAGAAGCTAAGCACCAAAGAATTGATGCTTTTGAACTATGGTGTTGGAGGAGAGTTCCTTGGACTGCAAGATCAAACAAGTCAATCCTAAAGGAAATCAACCCTGAATATTCATTGGAAGGATTGATGCTGAAGCTGAAACTCCAATACTTTGGCCATCTGATGCAAAGAACTGACTCATTGGAAAAGACCTTGATGCTGGAAAAGATTTAAGGCAGGAGGAGAAGGGGATGTCAGACGATGAGGTGGTTAGATGACATCACTGACTCAATGGACATGAGTTTGAGCAAGCTCTGGGAGTTGGTGATGAACAGGGAAGCCTGGCATGCTGCTGCCCATGGGGTCACAAAGAGTCAGACACAATTGAGTGACTGAACTGAACTGACATAAATAAATAGCTAAATAAATGAGGCAGCATATGAAAATTTCCAGGGCAGAAAAATTGCACTCTGTAAAGTGGAGTATAACTCTAAAGACTTTAAGTATGGGCTGGGCATAGTGATTTCTTTTTAAGGAGTGTGCTGTATAAAGAAGGAGGGGTAACTTTATAGTAGAGAAACCTGACAAAGACTCCTTCAGAGAGCTGGTCAAGCTTAACATCAATAGTTGTAAAGCAGTTCAGTAGAGTATACTCTTGATATGATGTTAGGAGGACGGCACTTCTCCTCTTTTGTCTTTTTACCCAAATGCCATAACCCGTAGTTTTAGTATGAGAAAAACTTCAGACCAGTCTCAGTTGAGGGTATTCTTGTAAATATCCGATCAGTATTCCTAAAAATGACAAAAGTCATCAAAAAAGAAGGAAGATTTGAGAAACTGTCAAAACAAAGGAACCATCCTAAGGAGTTATGATTACTAAAAGTAATGTGGTAAAATCTAGATGTGATTCCAGGTCACATAAAGTCATCAAGGGGAGAAAAATGTGGGGAAATATGAATAAAACATAGACTTTAGGTAATACTGTGTGCTAACATCATTTCATTAATTGTGACAAACATACCATAGTAATGTTAACAATAGGAGAAATGTGATGAGAACTTTTTGTGAAATTCTTGTAACATTTTTTGTAAAGCTAAAACTGTTCTAAAAATGAAGTTTACTAAACATTTAAATAATACATGAAATAAAATACAAGATAAAATGATTAAAATCAATTAAATTCATTTTATATTCCACTAAAGTGCAAGAGTCATATTTTGTCAAATGTCTACAATGCTTATTATGATATAACACACATAATGTCCATTAGAGAGACACTATGAAGAAAGAAATATCAAGGAATTAGAATGAAACTACACTAGATAAAGCTTTTTGATCTATAAGCAATGGAGCATCAACTCAGGATGCCTTAAGCAAGATGTTGAATTAATTGAATAGCGTAGCCAAACCACAGCAAGAGCAGGGATGGAGAGAGCCTTAGGAATTACAGCAATCAATGATTCTAGTCCCATCTACATGCCATCTATCACCTCAGTTGTTTTCAAGTTACCAGTCTTATTGTTCTAGCTAATCATTCTCTGAGACTGTTAGCATTTTCATTCACAACTACAGTGCCCCAGAAAAAGAACAAAGAGGACTCTTTTCTTCCAGTCATAGCTGAACAATCTTAGATAAGATCACTGTTTGGCAAGTTTCGAGTCACATGTATAGCAGAACCACAGGGTCCAGAGCGGTGAGCATATATCTCTTTATCAGCCGGTTATTGCAGGCGGGGGAGTAGAGTCATTAAAGACAAAGTACCTGCTAATTAAACATGGCTCTGTGGAAGGAGAAGGCAGTGGAGGAGGTGGTGGAGACACTGGCAAGTGACTATAGCTGAGGCCAAACTTTTAAACCAGATGTGACATTTATATAATTTATTATATTTATCATTTTCCCCCAATACAAGGAAATTCAGAGTGAAATTTAAAAATTATTCTTTAAAAATATGTATGATGCTATTATTTAACATATTTTATTGGTTTGTAATTGCTTATTAGCCAGAGTGTCCTTGATCAGTATCTATATCTCCTTGGTCTTTCAGATCTGTCTTTCACATTTTCTTTTTTTAAGCTTTGATTCTATACGTTTGTTGGGTTGTTTGTTTTTCCTTTTTTGATGACCCATATCAACTGCTTTCAGGACCAGGGAATCTAAGACTGGATTCTCCAACAAACAGATGCCAAGACAAGACTGGAAATGTAAGCACCTTACTGGGGGAACTGACTATGAAGGAAAGAGTGGAGGACGCAGGACTTGGCAGAGAGAGCTTGCAGACTACAGTACAGGTCTGGCCTATGACAGGACAGGGCAGAGGGAAGAATCTTGCAATTATAGCATCTCAGCATGCTTTCTTCCAAAGCATTGAGGACTCTCCAGCCAGTGCCACCTGTTAGAGCACTTCTGTGAGCTACAGGAATGGGTCAGCACTCCCAAGGGGACTCTCCCCCAGACACTGGCTGAGAGTCATCTCAGGTGTAGGACTTGAGCAGAAATATGGTGCTTGATCCCCAAGGGTGACAGCTGGTACTGTCAGTCAGCCACATTCTATCCATCATGGAGTCTGAGCAGTACATTTTTATGGCTTCCTCCAAGAGGGGAAAAAGTTACAGTTATAAACAAGTATGCTGCTGCTGCTGCTGAGTTGCTTCAGTTGTGTCCGACTCTGTGCAACCCCATAGATGGCAGCCCACCAGGCTCCCCCGTCCCTGGCATTCTCCAGGCAAAAACACTGGAGTGGGCTGCCATTTCCTTCTCCATAAACAAGTATAGACTCCTTCAAATTCAATAGTAATATACTTAAAAGTCATCAACCAAAACACAAAAATAAATACTGGTGTGTGGCCCCAGGGAACAGGCTGGGAATCTCCCAGAAAGGTAAGCACAAGTTGTGAAAGCTGTGTTCAGAGGGCTAGAGCCAGGGTCTCCACTAGGCACCAGCCTTGCCAACAGAAGAAAGATGATGCAAGTTTGTGTGCTGGCTGTTTAAAGGGTTCCAGGCACCTGAAGCCCTCCAGACTTTTCCTTGTGCCCTGTTTGGAGAACTTTTCTCCCCTTCTTACTGGCTAGACAGCCCTGGGTTATTCACTAGGCACCCTCTTTTCTTTCCCCCAGATGTGATCTCTTCAAATGTTTAAACCATGGGATTAAATTAAATGAAAGGAAGTAAATTATTCCTACAATAGCAAATGTCAATACAGAATTTCTTACAAAGCAAGGTTTGGAGAGTTTCTGATTGTGCTTTGGGAACAGAACATAGATGTTTTAATATAAATACACAAGAGCTCATGTTTATGCTCTTTCAGATAACAGACTGTCCATTTTCAGCATCCTGTTATCAAGATGCTGGTTATGTGAGTATTAAAGGTGAGCTTCTTAATAACCCAGTTGCATTAGGCAATGTTCTCCAGAGAAGTAAAGCCAATAGATTATATGAAGAAATATGTAACAGATGTATTATAGGAATTGGCTTCTACGGTAATGGACCCTAAGAAATCCCAGGTTGCTGCCTGTAATCTGAGAACTAGGAAACAGGAAGGTATAATTCGGTCCTACTTCAAAAGCCTGAGAACCAGAGGGTCACTGGTGTTAAGTTCTAGATACAGGAGGCAAAGAACCAGAAACTGATATGAGAGGGTATCCCAACTCAGGAATCTCACCCATCCTTTGCCTTTTTGTCCATTCGGCTCTCAGTGGATTGGATGATGAGGGGAATCCCCTTGGTGAAGGGAATCTCTTTACTCAGTCCACTGATTCAAATGCTGATCTCTTCCAGAAACACCTTCACAAACACACCTAGAAATTATGTTTTACCAGCTATCTGAGCATCCCTTAGTTCAGTTAAATTGAAACATAAAGTCAATGAGTACTCTGATTATGATTTATCTGTGAGTTTCAGGAGTGGAAGATGGAATGATGGGATCAATCAGCTTCTGAAGGAGTGAGTACAGATTGTCGGGGCTTGGGCTCTACAACAAAGATGACAACCCAGCAGTGCTTACTTTGCAGGGGTGTCATTATCATTATAATAAAAAATCACATTCTGATCTTTTGTTCTAGATCATCTCTGTATGACCCTATGGTTATCAAAGAGGACGGCAAATGCAGAATAGTGGTAGAGGGTAGGGGTGGTTTGTTTCCTTCTGTACTGAAGATACCATCTCAACTTCACAGCCATTTCAGAATGAACAAAAAATATACAATACAGACAGGTGGTATCACACATGTCCAATTAACTTTGCCCAAATATTTTCTCTTCAATCCCCAACTGTGTGGAAAAGTAGAAACCTTATGAGAGTTTCCTGATGATGACATTTAAAAGGAAGATGCTGTAGTTGGTGCCTTGAGATATAACAATGTTTACATTTGGGTGTTTAGGGGACTTTTTCTTTTTTTCTTTCTCCTTTATATCTGCCACAACATCTGTTGTGATTTATTTCATCCTTTTTATTAAAATTCAATGCTGGTAGTTATAGTATAATCAGGATCAATGATGGATAATTTTCTCCCTTCTCTGCCTTCTTTGCTATTCTTAAAATGGAACAGAAGCAGAGATATATTTAGAAAATAAAATGCTAAGAATTGCTGAATTCAGAAGGATATTAAAGCTTATATGTATAAACACCCTGTGCAATATTCTCAGAGGCCACTGTCAATTACCCAAAGCTACTGGGGGCCAGGGTTGGATTCAGTATCTTAGTATTTTCTGCCTGGTGGCTCCATTCCTCTCCCCAGTATAGTTGTGTTCACTTTTTCTGTTACATCCCCAGTAATCTTTTCAGTAACTCTTTCTTCACCTGAATACTCACACCTCTGCAGATACGTGGCTGACTTCCCAGGTAGGCCTGGCTTTATAGACAGTTATCAGCAAAAACCTCCTCCAATAAGCATAAGAAATTTCTGACAAATTACCTTAGGTCCCTGCTCATATCTGCATCCAATGATCCCAGAAAATTGCCACTCATGATTTTCATGGAAATGATTGTCTGGAGGGTCTAAATCCAAAGACTGTGATAGTAATTGAAGATTCATGTATGGATCTGAATGATAAATGTTTAAGAATGTGTATATGGTGGGTGTAGAATGGATTAGATGGTGAGGCTTTTCTAGTACATGTCTCCAATCAGACAGAATAATTGGTTTGACCCAAACCTAAAGCCATCCACAGTTAGGAAATAAAAATGATCTGAAATAGGATCAACTTTCCCTTGAAGTTGGAAAAATCAATTTATTCCAATTTGTGTTTTCTTCTCTAGGTGAACATCAATAAAATGTGTTAAGAGAGCCAATTTAGTACAGTTTAGAAATTGAACAAAATGGACATTAATTGTAGAAAACAGCATAGAATTGTAGTCTAGTACATGTCTTACATTCCCTTAAAATGGAATAATCCAATACATCACATTTAAATAATAATTTACAAAAATCTCAAGGTGACAAGTAGATAAATATATTTTTTAAATTTATTTCTTAAAGTTAATTATTTGTGTGAAAGAAAATTGGACTACAATCAAACCTGTTTGCACAGGAAGCACTCTGTATATTTCTTACATTGAATTACACTGGACCAGTAAATATTATGAGTTAAAAGCAGTGTTGTACCTTGTTGGTAATTTTGGAAGTAGTTTCACTGACCAGCACAATGATCTAGTTCTCTAGTTACCACTGTGAGCCCCTTTTGCTGTAAGAAATGAAAAACAAGGGAACTATAAGAATATCATGGCAACCATTATGGAGTCCAAATGAATTTATTCTTCCTGTAGAATGAAAAAGAAGAATACAATTCAGCAAAGTTCCTGGGTTCCAGCAAGCAAACATGCTTGCGCATGCACATGTACACAAGTGGACAGCTAGAATAGTGAATTGAGCATGTGGTCCCTAATTATTTATTCTTTGTTCCTAAAACTTCACAGGAATTTAATGTGGTTGCTGAGGATCATGAACTATTAGACATTTGAAAACCTTTCCCTTCTATCACGAATCTAATTTCTATTGGAACAATCATAATATTTTGCTTATACACATTTTAAATTCTATTCTGTAGGGGGAAATTATCAAAATATCTTTATGAGGAAATTAAACAGATATAGCTATTTATTTTTTAATTCATTTCATTTTTCTTTTGTTTCACTTATACAAATAAAAGAGAAAATTACATGAAAAATCGACTAGAGTACCTAAATTATACAAGTTCATTACAGTATATATTGTAGATTTTGAAATTTTAATTGAGGATAGCATAATTTGAATCATGAGGAAGAAAGATGTCAAATCATGGTATTTTCTGTTATGCTTATATATAAATAGTTAATGCCACTATAGGTCAGTATATTTGCTTTTTAAAAATAAATGACAGAAATAAGTCATCTTAAGAAAATAACTGAAAGCCGACTTTTTCACTTTGACACTTCAAATGGCATTTGCAAGTGTGTGTGACTGATCCCAGTGTGATAAAATGGCTTCCTTCTGTCAGTCTCTATGTGAGAAATACAATTGGAAATGGTGTGAAAAATTTCTCCCATGTTATTTATGTTTCAATTCAAAATCAGAACAATGGAACAGCATTTTCTATGCATGAAAATGTGTTGAAAGAAAAAGGTAAATGCGGTCCTGAGAACAGGTATTATTAGCTGCCTAATGTTCTGCAGAACACGTGAAAGTAAAGTCGCTCAGTCGTGTCTGACGCTTTGCGACCCCGTGGTCTGAGGCCCACCAGGCTCCTCCATCCATGGGATTCTCCAGGCAAGAATACTGGAGTGTGTTGCCATTTCCTTCTCCAGGGGATCTTCCTGACCCCGGGATTGAACCCAGGTCTCCCACAATGCAGGCAGACACTTTAACCTGTGAGCCACCAGGGAAGCCCAGCAGAACACATGGTTTAGAACATTAGAGTGAAATGACTTAGGTTCCCCCTACAGCCTCACTACTCCACTCTGCCACCTCCAGCAAGTTACTTACTTTTTTAAGATTCACTTTTATGATGTATTAAAATTAGATATTAAGTGCTTCTTGAAAATGTATTAAAACCATAAGTAATAAAATAAGCTTAGTCCAGACTTGGCATATTATAATGAATTAATGTTATTTTTAACTTGATTTCATGAAATTAAAAGACAGAAGTTTTATGGTTTTTTTTTTTTTAGCAGTGTTTGTGGCTAGATGTAGCTATATTTTATTTGAGTTTTTTTTCAATGCTTGTATAAATGATTACGAATGTCTATATCTAGAAGTGCTTACAAAAGATTCATAATTGTCCATCTGTAATTGTCAATTTATATAATCCCTCAAGAAAGAGTCAGGTGCCTTTGGAAAAATCTAATGCTGTGTTTACAGAGAACAGTTAAATCTGAGCAGCAAAATCCCTCCACATTAACATTGTTGTTTATATATAACTTGAAGATCCAGAATCATGTTTTTAACATATAACAAGTTAATATTTCAGAAATACTAGGTTATGCTAAAAAAGTGGCAGGAGTCACTGAAAAACTCCCTACTTCCTATGAGTTAATTTCTTAATTTATGAACATGCTGAAGTATACAGAGATGTGATTTATAAGACACAGGAGAAAAAAAGCTAATTGGTGAGTACTTCAGATACAATTAAAATCATATATATATGTGTGTGTGTATGTGTATACATGTACATACACATATACATATATTTAAGAATACATATTTAATACACATATTACAAACAGCTGTGAAAAGAAGAGAAGCAAAAAGGCAAAAGAGAAAAGGAAACATATACCCATTTGAATGCAGAGTACTAAAGAGTAGCAAGGAGAGATAAGAAAGCCTTCCTCAGTGACCAGTGCAAAGAAATAGAGGAAAACAATAGAATGGGAAAGACTAGAGATCTTTTCAAGAAATTTAGAGATACCAAGGGAAATCATGCAAAGATGGGCTCAGTAAAGGGCAGAAATGGTAGGGACCTAAGAGAAGCAGAAGATATTAAGAAGAGGTGGCAAGAATACATAGAAGAACTGTACAAAAAATATCTTCACGACCCAGATAATCACAATGATGTGATCACCCATTTAGAGCCAGACATCCTGGAATGTGAAGTCAAGTGGGCCTTAGAAAGCATCACTACGAAAAAAGCTAGTAGACGTGATGGAATTCCAGTGGAGCTATTTCAAATCCTGAAAGATGATGCTGTGAAAGTGTTGCACTCAATATGCCAGCAAATTTGGAAAACTCAGCAGTAGCCACACGACTGAAAAAAGTCAGTTTTCATTCCGATCCCAAAGAAAGGCAATGCCAAAGAATGCTCAAACTATTGAACAATTGCACTCATCTCACAGGCTAGTAAAATAATGCTCAAAATTCTCCAAGCCAGGCTTCAACAATCTCTGAACTGTGAACTTCCAGATGTTCAAGCTGGTTTTAGAAAAGGCAGAGGAACCAGAGATCAAATTGCCAACATCCACTGGATCATGGAAAAAGCAAGAGAGTTCCAGAAAAAACATCTATTTCTGCTTTATTGATGATGCCAAAGCCTTTGACTGTGTGGATCACAATAAATTGAAAAATTCTTAAAGAGATGTGAATACCAAACCAGCTGACCTGCCTCTTGAGAAACCTATATGCAGGTCAGGAAGCAACCGTTAGAACTGGACATGAAATAACAGACTGGTTCCAAATAGAAAAAGGAGTACATCAAGGCTGTATGTTGTCACCTTGCTTATTTAACTTATATTCAGTGTACATCATGAGAAACACTGGGCTGGAAGAAGCACATGCTGGAATCAAGATTTCTGGGAGAAATAACAATAACCTCAGATATGCAGATGATACCACCTTTATGGCAGAAAGTGAAGAACTAGAAAGCCTCTTGATGAAAGTAAAAGAAGAGAGTGAAAAAGTTGGCTTAAAGCTCAACATTCAGAATACTAAGATCATTGCATCCGGTCCCATCACTTCATGGCAAATAGATGGGGAAACAGTGGCAGACTTTATTTTGGGAAGTGGGGCTCCAAATCACTGCAGATGGTGACTGCAGCCATGAAATTAAAAGATGCTTACTGCTTGAAAGAAAAACTATGACCAACCTAGACAGCATATTAAAAAGCAGAGACATTATTTTGCCAAAAATGACCATCTAGTCAAGGCTATGGTTTTTCTAGTAGTCATGTATGGATGTGAGAGTTAGACTATAAAGAAAGCTGAGTGCCAAAGAATTGATGCTTTTGAACTGTGGTGTTGGAGAAGACTCTTGAGAGTCCCTTGGACTGCAAGGAGATCCAACCAGTCCATCCTAAAGGAAATCAGTCCTAAATATTCACTGAAAGAACTGATGTTGAAGCTGAAACTCCAATACTTTGGTGACCTGTTGTGAAGAACTAAGTCATTAGATAAGACCCTGATTCTGGGAAACATTGAAGGCGGGAGGAGAAGGGGACGACAGAGGATGAGATGGTTGGATGGCATCACCAACTCAATGGACATGAGTTTGAGTAAACTCTGGGAAGTGATTATGGACAGGGAGACCTGGTGTGCTGCAGTCCGTGGCATCACAGAGTCGCACGTGATTGAGTGACTGAACTGAACTGATGTATGTTTTCAATCACACAACATATATATGTATATATATATATATATATTTAAGATTCTTTAATATGATATATCATAAGGTACTTGAGATCAACTTAAAATAGCCTGTGGCTATTTCATGTTGGTGTGACAGAAACCATCACAATATTGTAAAGCAATTATTCTCCAATTAAAAATAAAATTTTAAAAACTATATTGATTATCTTTATTTGCTTAAATACAGTTAACTCTATTCAGAGATGTAAACAAGTTATACCATTCCCAAATGACATTATATGCCAATCAAGGCTTTATAAATCTGTCATGATTTCTATATATGAAGATAGAATTTCCTTTCATTAGGACTAACATATTCCACAAAAACTATCATTATCTGTTTAGTCTTACTAAGTCCTTGCTGCACGACATCAGATTTCATATGGAATTTAAACATTCTTAGCACAGATGTTCTGTGGCTTATACATCACACTCCTGGAATTCCTGGTGCTGTTGGTTTTATCTAGGCTGTTCATACTTTTATAATTATTTTTATAATTTTCACAAAGGTCATAAGGAACTTTCATCATTTGCAAATATATACTTATGGGGGCTCAACAATATTAAAATGTCTTTGACTACATATTAACAGAATGTTCAGATGACTGACTAGGTTATATAATGATTTTTGAAATAATAAATCATAATATGATTGAAAGTTTGATTATATTTGTGTTTAGTCAGTTAGAAAGCACACAGGAAAAGGGCAAGTAAATCAGGTTTCCCTAAATTCAAGGTAAAAAATAAATGTAAGAAAAAAACTATATGGTATGCAGAAATATTTTTATTATTTTAGGCTATGCCAAATAGGTCACTCAGTGCTAAAGAATCCTCCTGCAGTGCAAGAGACACAGGTTCCATCTCTGGATCAGGAAGATCTCCTGGAGGAGGCTGTGGCAACCCACTCCAGTATTCTTGTCTGGAAAATCCCATAGACAGAAGAGCCTGGCAGGTACAGTCCATGGGGTTACAAAGAGTCAGACAGAGCAAATCAGCACAGCACAGGACAGGAAATTTGAAAACCATGCTTAAATTGTTCAAAGAAATCAATTTCTTCAAGTCTTAACAATTTTGAAAGCAAATTCGTGTCCTGTGGTAGTATATTACTTGGGAGATGAACACTTGCATATATAGTGTATACTCTTGTATGTATAGTGTATCAGCAGTGTCAATGACAAGTAATTCATTATCTTCCCTGAAATTTCCTTTACAATATAGAATGATATATTTTCCAAATAATCTATCATATTTCCATGTTATTATTTTTCTTCTGCAAGTTCTTAAAGCTAATTTAAGCTCTCAGAAATTTCATGAGCCCCAAAAAGTGCACAAGAGATTTATTTGCCATTGCTAGATGGTAGGAAGAAAAAGAGTATCTACAATCTGGAAGGTGTCAGTTACTTTAATTCTAAGCAAAATGTTATTAAAATATTTGCTCCCTTAAATTATATATATATATATATATTCAATTTATCTTGTCCATTTTGTGTGTTTCACATATAGTTAATTATGTGATTTAAAATTTACATTTTGTCTTAACTATATTGTGAAAATAATATAATGATAATATATTAATATAACTTTTAATATAAACTCTGAGACTTTGCAGTATTTGTTGTTGCTGAAATTGTTAGAAGATACTATACCTTGCCACTTATATTCTTATACTTTAGTAAAGTTTTAGAATGGCTGTCCAAAGGTTTGCATGCTGCACATCGAAAAGGATAAGGCCATTTATGATCTAGAGCAGAGGACAGACTAAAATGGCCCTAAAAGTTTCTGTTAGGACATAAGAGTAAATCCACAGAAGTGAACTCTGATGAATGAATAAAAGTCTTAACCTTGTTATGAAAAAAGGCACCAATGCCAAAACTGCCAAATGAGCTCCTGGCAGAAAATGATTTTATTGCAAAAGCAAGACTTTCATAGCTCCCCATTTTGTTAAATCTTAATTTCCAGAAAAACCAAATAAATCAAGATATTATAGTGATATCCTAAGCATGATTTTGTTTCCAGGGAGTTCACAGTATTAAAACAATAGAAACAATAAGCTTATTACACCAGCTGCCTTAGAATTTGTTTTGAATGCTATCTTTATAGAACTCCATATAGTTTCTTTAATTATTTTTCTTCACAGCCGAATGCATAGTTGACTAAAGTTCGAAAACTGTCCACTTGAGGCTAACAATTTTAGACATGCCTAATGGATTTCATTTTTGCTCTATTTTTATCAAAGATAAGTAAACCATGCTTTTCAAGCTGATTTTACAATTTATATTTGTTTTCATTTTCCACTCGTATAAGGTTATGAGCAAAATGAAATCTGTCATTCAAAAATGCACATATACTGATATACTAAGTTGATGATTTTGAAAAAACTGAATTGTTACAGTCAGCAGGCAGCAATATAATAGCTCGAAATGTCCTTTCACTAGCTGAGGTATGAAAATCTGAGTCTGGCATACGAAAGAAGATAAGCAGGCCAATGTGCAATGCATGACTGTTGAAAAGATGGAAGTGAAGTATATTTTTCTAGACAAGCTCAGCCCATCTCTTAAAGAAGTAGGAAAAAATACATTCACACTTACAAAAAAATTGCTAATCTGAATTAGTAGATGTGAGAACACAGTATGTCATGAAAGAATTCCAAATGGTTTAAAACTCGTTTTTCTCCCCATTTTCTTATCTTTTGCATTTACTATGTGTGTGTTATACTATTAAGAAACTCATATGAATTAATATTAACTGTGATGAGTACTACAGATGTCAATTCCCTTGCTCCTCTCTCTTTTTTTTTTTTTTTTTTTAATATATAAAGTGTAATTTGGCCAAAGTTTGCATGTAGGTGTTTAACTCTAGTTAAAAAATGAAATTCTTTGCCATTATCTTTCTATATTTTTCTGATTTTTCACAATCCTTCCATATATGGAAGTCACTTTTATTTGAAAAATAGCTCAGTATTTTCAGATACATTGTTTTTCTGGAATAAGAGACAAACCCAAATACAACTTTAAATCTTCTTTGTGTGTTTTAACATTTTTTGAACAATTAGACCATAAGCTTAGAAATTATACACGTTTGAGGGACAGAGACCAGTCAGATTACAAGAACTGTAGAATTTGTATGAAGAAATAATAACGGAGAATGTTAAAAGGAAAAGCTGTGAGGCATATAATGGCAAACCTTAACTAGAAAACAAAGTTTTGTCAACCCTAAATGAAATAATTGACAAATTATAAAAAGTGAAATTGACTTTATTCAGGAATGGTGGAGGAATTGTAATCCGGGCCAAGCAAATTGTGGTGAACCACATGCAAATCTGAAGAATCAGAAAGAAGATCAGATTTTATAAGGTGTGAGAAGAAAACTGGAGAGGGTTGTGTTAAGCATATTTTATTGGAGAGCAAAGCATTGACATTGTTGCCATTTCTCATTGTCTTCAAGTAGTGGTTAGAGTGTTGTTGGGATAGAGAAGGATCTTTCTTTTTTTTTCTTAAAAGCAGGCGATAGAATTCCCAGATGAAAATATCTTCCCTTGTCAGATTAGTTCTTACCTTCTGTCTCCCTGCTGGTGATGTAGCTGCCAGGAGTAGTATTTCCTGAAAGCTTCCTCTTCAGGGCTTCCCCACTCCAATGTAAGTGAGATTTCTTATATCTTCACAGTTTAATTCAGCAAGTAATGGAGAGTCACTGAAAGTTTGCTGGGCAAGAGTTGATGTGATTATGGAAGATGAATATGACAGAAATGAGACCCAAGAAGAAGCAAGTTAGAAGATTTTTTCTTTTTCTTTAACATTATGGAACAAAATGCAATGTGTACAAATTATTTTGTACACAATTAAGAATATATAAGATGGAGAAGAGAAAGCAGCACTTTAGCACAGATTAATAATGATTCCAGTGAAATTCACTTAAGGCTTTAAATGTTTACTCTTTTTAAGTGAAGGAAAGAGTATTTTCTTAAGTTCCTAGAAGGTTTAAGAACCACACATTCATAATTAACATGAGTCAAAACTAAACCATGTGAACATGTAACTATGTGTTTCACTTCACACACATAAAAAAATTTCAGAACATTTACACAAGATCTACTGATATTTGTTTGCACATTAAAGAGGAATATTTGCAAGAAAAATCCAGATTTTTTTGAAAAAAAAAAAAGTTTACTTTTCCCAAAGAACATGGCAATAATTTGTTTGTTTTCAGAATTCATCATCTGTTTATCATCATTATCATCTATTTCTGTTTATTACACCATTTCAATTTTAGGGTTTATTTCTTTTTCTTTACGATAACTGAGTGAGGATTTTGGAGAAAAAGGTGAATAATCAGTTGTCTATTTTAATTGGATAAAATGCATTAATAGAAGTTAAAAGATAAATATCTCACTGAAAAATTATGAAAATTGAGTATATGTTGTGAAATAAGGCAAACACATTTGCTCATGAGAACAAAGATAGCATTTAAAGGCAACAATGAAAGAGTAGTTCCAGAGATATAATTGAATGAAAGGGAAAGCTGTTGGGATCAGAAGAAACTTTGGATCTTGAGACTTTTGAATTTTAATGACTTTGAATTACTTGAAGATGATTACAAATATGGAAGTTATTACACTGAGACACTTGTTCTAATAATTGGATCTCACATATTAAAAGCTAGATTGTTTATTTAGCAGAAAATTTTATTTCATTTTTAAAATTAATTAATTTATTTTAATTGGAGGCTAATTATGTTACATTGTTGTTGTGGGTTTTTTTTTACTTTTATTTTATTTTATTTTATTTTGCTTTTACAGACCAGATTTTGTTTTATTTTTATTTTTTTGGCAGTCTGATTCTATTTAGGCTTTATTGTGCTTAAATTAAATTTTTATTTTTAAATTTTTTTATTTTACTTTATTTTACTTTACAATATTGTATTGATTTTGCCATACATTGACATGAATCCACCACGGGTGTACATGAGTTCCCAATCCTGAACCCCCCTCCCACCTTCCTCCCCATATCATCTCTCTGGGTCATCCCAGTGCACCAACCCCAAGCATCCTGTATCCTATATCGAACCTAGACTGGCAATTTGCTTCTTACATGATAGTATACATGTTTCAATGCCATTCTCCCAAATCATCCCACCCTCTCCCTCTCCCACAGAATCCAAAAGTCTGTTCTTTACATCTGTGTCTCTTTTGCTCTCTCGCATACAGGGTTATCATTACCATCTTTCTAAATTCCATATATATGTGTTAGTATACTGTATTGGTGTTTTTCTTTCTGGCTTACTTCACTCTGTATAATCGGCTCCAGTTTCATCCACCTCATTAGAACTGATTCAAATGTATTCTTTTTAATGGCTGAGTAATACTCCATTGTGTATATGTACCCCAGCTTTCTTATCCATTTGTCTGCTGATGGACATCTAGGTTGCTTCCATGTCCTGGCTATTATAAACAGTGCTGCAATGAACATTGGGGTGCCTTCGGAATGGGAGAAAATAATAGCAAATGAAGCAACTGACAAACAACTAATCTCAAAAATATACAAACAACTTATGCAACTCAGTTCCAGAAAAATAAACAACCCAATCAAAAAATAGGCCAAAGAACTAAATAGACATTTCTCCAAAGAAGACATATGGATGGCTAACAAACACATGAAAAGATGCTCAACATCACTCATTATCAGAGAAATGCAAATCAAGACCACAATGAGGTACCATTTCACACCAGTCAGAATGGCTGCTATCCAAAAGTTTACAAGCAATAAATGCTGGAGAGGGTGTGGAGAAAAGGGAACCCTCTTACACTGTTGGTAGGAATGCAAACTAGTACAGCCACTATGGAGAACAGTGTGAAGATTCCTTAAAAAACTGGAAATAGAACTGCCTTATGACCCAGCAATCCCACAGCTGGGCATACACACCGAGGAAACTAGAATTGAAAGAGACACATGGACCCCAGTGTTGTGGTGGTTCTTGCCATACATTGACATGAATCAGCCACAGATGTATATGTGTCCCCCCTCCCACCTTGGTCCCCATCCTATCCCCATGGGTTGAGCACCAGCTTTGAGTGCCCTGCTTCATGCATCAAACTTGCACTGGTCATGTATTTTACATATGGTAATATACATGTTTCAATGCTATTGTCTCAAATCATCCCACCCTTGACTTCTCCCAAATAGTCCAAAAGTCTGTTCTTTACATCTGTGTCTCTTTTGCTGTCTTGCATATAGGGTCATTGTTACCATCTTTCTAAATTCCACATATATGCATTAATATACTATATTGGTGTTTCTCTTTCTGACCTACTTCATTCTGTATAATAGGTTCCAGTTTCATCCATCTCATTAGAACTGACTCAAATACATTCTTTTTTATAGCTGAATAATATTCCATTGTATATATGTACCACGACTCCTTTATCTATTCATCTAGCAGAACACTTTATATTTGCATTTCTCATAAAATCAAGGTAGTGTCTAATATGATACATCTTTCCACAAAACTAATAAGGGAGAGAAAAGTCACAAGTATGAAATAGAGATATTAAAAGTTACATGGTGAAATATACTGCAGAAGGTTAGTGAAAGTAGCTTTAGTTCTTCAAATTCCTTGTACTTGAAGACCCAAACCCTGTTTCTCAAAGAAAGTTGATCCTTCTGTTTTTAGATATGTATTCTTAGTAAAATATTGACTGTAGATTAAGAAATATAAAATAGAATTTGGAATAATAACATGATTTTACTATTATGAGTAAAGGTCCATCTAGTCAAGGCTATGGTTTTTCCAGTAGTCATGTATGGATGTGAGAGTTGGACTATAATGAAAGCTGAGCACCAAAGAATTTATGCTTTTGAACTGTGGTGTTGGAGAAGACTCTTGAGAGTCCCCTGGACTGCAAGGCGATCCAACCAGTCCATCCTAAAGGAAATTGGTCCTGAATATTCATTAGAAGGACTGATGTTGAAGCCGAAACTCCAATACTTTGGCCACCTGATGTGAAGAACTGACTCATTTCAGAAGACCTTGATGCTGGGAAGGAAAGAAGGCAGGAGGAGAAGGGGACAAAAGAGATGAGGTGGTTGGATGACATCACCAACTCACTGGACATGAGTTTGAGTGAATTCCAGGAGTTGGTGATGGACAGGGAGGCCTGGCATGCTGCAGTCCATGGGACTGCAAAGAGTCAGACATGACTGAGCAACTGAATTGAACTGAACGTTTATTCTAAGCATCAGATTTATCCAATTATCATTGTTATCAAGTCTAATTAAATACTTTGAAGTCCAAAATGGGAACATGATTATTTACGAGAGATTTTAATATAATGTACTATAGAGTTCTATAACTCTTTCAAAGATAGGTTGGTACATATAAAGAATATTCCAATATCAAGGTTAATTGTCATTCATGTAGTGTAGAAGTCTGTGTGTGTGCGTGTGTGCTCACTAAGTGACTGCTCAGTCATGTCCGACTGCTCAGTTGTGTTCAACTCTTTGCAATCCCGTGGACTGCAGCCTGCTAGGCTCCTCTGTCCCTGGAATTTTCCAGTCAAGAATACTGGAGTAGGTTGCCATTTCCTACTCCAGGAGATCTTCCCAAATCAGGGACTGAACCAGAGGCTTGTTTATTTCCTGCTTTGGCGGGAGGATTCTTTGCCACTGAACCACTGGGGAGCCAATAGAAGGCTCATATATACAATTAACTTGAAAGAACAACCATGATAGCTTATCAAATGAGAAAATCTAGTTCAAAAGTTTGTATTGAATTTAAGATCTGGAATATTTATTTAATATAAGGCTACTCCTTTACCTCTAATGAGCAAGCACCCTGTTAGGAACTTAACCATATTTCTCTACTATTCTAGATATTAAATTCCAAAACCCAAAAACTAGATTATCCACTTCTATTAATATTGCACAAACCAACAATACAATAGGTTTGTTGTACAGAATTAAACTAATTTTCTTCCAAAACATAAAATTTAGAGGAATATGACAGGTATCAAAATTAAATCCATCAGGCAGGTATTAGCTTTCTGTCTGATCAGCAATTATATAAAATAAAATTATGTACAACTTTCAGCCATTGATTTTTGTATTATTTATTTATTACTCAGGCAGTACCACCATAGAAAAGCCAAAAGACTTTCACTTAAGCATAAAATCACCGTCTCAAGGAAACTTGTTATTAACACATTTTTCACAGAGAACGTTTGGAGTATTTTTAAGGAAGGAATATTTATTTTCCATGCATTTCTCCTTAGTCCCCCAAATGACTGTTTTTCAGTTTTACCTGTTAAAATTCCAACTATCCTTCATTTTCCATTTTGCCAGTCAGCAACTCATAAGACTTCCTCAGTCAGCATGGTACAAGTTTTCTCTGTTCCCTCTGGACAAATAGCTTTTTCATTGTACCTGTTTATCTTGTTGTACTTTAAATACCTGTTTGTATGTCTTAATGCTTTTACCTGGTATATATATAGACCTTGCTCTCCTGGATGGCCATGTAAAATATTATTGAGATTTGGCTTAGAACCAGGAACATATAAGTTCAAATTCTGTTTCGATATTTTCACCTCAAAAGGGATTTTGAGTAAATCAATCACTGATCAGAGGATAATTTTCTTTTTCTCAGCTATTATTAGATTATAATAAATATCTCATATGTTTAACTTTAAATGAGAACATGAAATATAATAAGATGCTGTTTGTTCTGTTTCTCATAGTTTTATACAAGACTTAGTTCATTGAAGTCAGGGACGTATTCCTATCTATCACACTGTTTATAGTACAACTATTTTCAAATACTTATCAACAAATATTTCTTAAAAATAAATTTAATAGTTTATTTGAATAATGGACAACACTACTTCCTTGAGTTACAAGATAATATATGCAAGGTTCAGTTCAGTTCAGTTCAGTGGCTCAGTCGTGTCCGACTCTTTGCGACCCCATGAATCACAGCACGCCAGGCCTCCCTATCCATCACCATCTCCCGGATTTCACTCAGACTCAGCATACTGATTTTATCCAGAGAAATAAATATATGTAAATATTTTTTAAAATTCTCTAATATTTTTGTAATAGATATTTCTAATCTATGTGTCATGATGGATCTTATTGGGTATTAAGTTTCTCAATCTTAGAAGTTACAATTGACTCCACAGAAATACCAAGGATCATAAGAGACTATTATGAACAACTATATGCCAATAAAATGGACAACCTGAAGAAATGGATAAATTCTTAGAAAGGTGCAGTTTCCCTAGACTGAACCAGGAAGAAATAGAAAATAAGAACAGACCAATCAAAAGCACTGAAATTGAAACTGTGGTTAAGAACCTCCCAAGAAACAAAAGTCCAGGACCTGACAGCTTCACTGGTGAATTTGTCATACATTTAGAGAAGAAGTAACACCTATCCTCTGAAACTGTTGCAAAAAATTGCAGAGGAAGGAAAACTTCTAAACTCATTTATGAGGCCACCATTACCCTGATACCAAAATCAAACAAGATATCCAGAAAAAGAAAATTGCAGGCCAGTATCATTGATGAACATATACGCAAAAATCCTCAACAAAATACTAGCAATCTATATATATTAAAAACATTGATCATACACCATGATCAAGTGGGATTCATCCCAGGGATACAAGGATTTTGTCAAAATCTGCAAATTAATCAATGTGATATACCACATCAACAAATTAAAAAATAAAAACCATATGATCATCTCAATAGATCCAGAAAAAACCTTTGACAAAATTCAGCACCCATTTATGATAGAAACTCTCCAGAAAGGGGACATATAAGGTACATGTGATGTGATGTGAAGTCACTCAGTCATGTCTGACTCTTTGCGACCCTGTGGACTGTAGCCCACCAGGCTCCTCTGTCCATGGGATTCTCCAGACAAGAATACTGGAGTGGGCGACCATTACATCAACATAATAAAGACCATGTATGACAAACCCACAGCTAGCATCATACTCAGTGGTAGAAAGCTAAAATCATTCTCTCTAAGATCAGGAATAAGACAAGGATCTGCACTCTCAACACTTTTTTTCAACATAGTTTTGAAAGTCCTAGCTACAGCAATCAGAGAAGAAAAAGGAATCCAAATTGCAAAGAGGAAGTTAAACCCTCACTGTTTGCAGATGACATGACACTATACGTAGAAGATTCTAAAATGTTACCAGAAAACTACTCCTGTGTGCTAAGTCACTTCAGTCATGTCCAGCTCTGTGTGAACCTATGGACTACAGCCTGCCAGGCTCCTCTCTCCATGGGATTCTCCAGGCAAGAATGCTGGAGTGGGTTGCCTTTTCCTTCTCCAAGGGATCTTCCCGACCCAGGGACTGAACCTGAGTCTTTCATGTCTCCTGCATTGTCAGGCGTGTTCTAACCACTAGTAAGCCATCTGGCAAAGAGAAAACTAGCTCTCAACAGTGAATTTGGTAAAGTTGCAAATGACAAAATTAATACACAGAAATCTGTTGCATTTCTATACACTAACAATAAAAGATCAAAAAGAGAAATTTAAGAAGCAATTCCATTTACCATTGCATCAGAAAGAATAAAATGCCTGGAAATCAACCTACCTAAGGAAACAAAAGAAAAATAAACCTACCTAAGGAAACA